>NC_134354.1:505058145-505367364 GCF_048569485.1 Anomaloglossus baeobatrachus
CAGCATCAGCCTCTCTGCCCCCAGCATCAGCCTCCCCCCTCCCAGCCTACCCCAGCATCAGCCTCCCCCAGCATCAGCCTCTCTCCTCGCAACCTCTCCCAGCATCAGCCTCTCTCCTCCCAGCCTCTCCCAGCATGGGCCTTCCCCTCCCAGCCTCCTTCAGCATCAACCTTTCTCTCCTCCCAGCATCAGCCTCCCCCAGCATCAGCCTCTCTCCTCCCAGCCTCCCCCAGCATCAGCCTCCACCAGCATTAGCCTCCCTCCTCCCAGCCTCCCCCAGCATCAGCCTCCCCCAGCATCAGCCTCCCTTCTCCCAGCCTCCCCCAGCATCAGCCTTTCTCCTCCTAGCCTCCCCCAGCATCAGCCTCTCTCCTCCCAGCTTCCCCCAGCATCAGCCTCTCTCCTCCAAGCCTCCCCAGCATCAGTCTCTCTCATCCCAGCTTCCCCCAGCATCAGCATCTCTCCTCCCAGACTCCCCCAGCATCAGCCTCTCTCATCCCAGCCTCCCGCAGCATCAGCCTCCCCCCTCCCAGCCTCCCCCAGCATCAGCTTTCCTTCTCCCAGCCTATCCCAGCATCAGCCTCGCCCAGCATCAACCTACCCCCCATCAGCCTCTCTCCTCCAAGCCTCCCCTAGCATCAGCCTCTCTCCTCCCAGCCTCCCCCAACATCAGCCTCCCCCAGCCTCCCCCAGCATCAGCCTCTCTCCTGCCAGCCTCCCCCAGCATCAGTCTCCCCCAGCATCAGCTTCCCCCCTCCCAGCCTCCCCCAGCATCTTGCCTCCCCCTCCCAGCCTCCCCCAGCATCAGCCTCTCACCTCCCAGCCTCAGCCTCCCCCCTCCCAGCCTCCCTCAGCATCAGCCTCCCCAGCATCAGCCTCCCCCCTCCCAGCCTCCCCCAGCATCAGCCTCCCCCAGCATCAGCCTCCACCAGCATCAACCTCTCTCCTCCCAGCCTCCCCCAGTATCAACCTCTCTTTCCCCGTCTCCCCTAGTATCAGCCTCTCTTCCCCCAAGTTTCCCCCAGTATCAGCCTCTCTTCCCCAAGTCTCCCCCAGTATCAGCATCTCTTCCCCCAAGTCTCCCCCAGTATCAGCCTCTCTTCCCCCAAGTCTCCCCCAGTATCAGCCTCTCTTCCCCTCAGCATCAGCCTCATTCCTCCCAGCCTCCCCCAGCATCAGCCTCTCTCCTCCCAGCCTCCCCCAGCATCAGCCTCCCCTAGCATCAGCTTCCCCCCTCCCAGCCTCCCCCAGCATCTTGCCTTCCCCCTCCCAGCCTCCCCCAGCATCAGCCTCCCCCCTCCAAGCCTCAGCCTCCCCCCTCCTCCCTCCCAGCATCAGCTTCCCCCCTCCTAGCATCAGCCTCCCTCCTCCCAGCCTCCCCCAGCATCAGCCTCCCCCAGCATCAGCCTCTCTCCTCCCAGCCTCCCCCAGTATCAGCCTCTCTTCCCTCAAGTCTCCCCCAGTATCAGCCTCTCTTCCCCCAAGTCTCCCCCAGTATCAGCCTCTCTCCCTCTAAGTCTCCCCCAGTATCAGTCTCTCGTCCCCCAAGTCTCCCCCCACTAGCAGCCTCTCTTCCCCCCAAGTCTCCCCCCCTATCAGCCTCTCTCCCCCCACCGCATGCGCAGATCTCCAGTCTGTATTAGAGACCCCCAAACACTCCTTATGAATCTTCAACTCTGCGAGCACTTACCTGCTCCAGTGCCCACCGCCATATTCCTGGCTCATGTGCGTATCCTTTTCTGACACCGGCTTCCATCGCGGCGTACTCCGTGACGTCCTGCTGTGAGCTCTGCATGTGATGTCCACACAGCATTAGACGCAGCACAGAGGAAGGAGCTGATTGGCGCGCGCCTGTGACCCCAGAAGTGCAGGCGCCGGCAGTTCAGGGGTCAATCAACTCCCTGTGCCTGGCTGCCGCTGTTTGTCTGCATTCGCGTCTTAATTGATGCGGATACAAATAAATGGAGGTGCGCCTCTCCCCCCTCCCCCCTCCGAAAACACAGCGTATTTAATCGACTCTCTAACAGAGAGGGAGAGGATGTGTAAAAAAAAAAATTTTTTTTTGCTGCCAGAAGGTGCCGCCCCCCTGCAACCTGCCACCCCAGGCACGGGACCACGGGTGCCTAGTGGTAAATACGGCCCTGCTTATAACTGTGCAATATATGTGTATTGTAATTGTCGGATTGCAACCTTGTAATCTTATTTTTTAAACAGTAAACTAAATCCCCATTTTAAAGTTGTAATAAAACTAAAAAAAAAAAATTCAACCAATAATAACCTTAGTTTAGTGCCGATTTTTTACACATATAAGTAATGCGCTTATACTGTATGTATATTATAAACTATTTATTAATCCAGGCACAGTGAGGGTTTTTTTGCCTTTAATCTGGCTGCAAAGCTATTGGTTTATAGGGGTACTAGCGCTGACTTCCATCCTTACGGGTGTACATTTTCATATAATAGGTTTTCAATGGGCGAAACAGGAAATTGTATTGGATAGGAAAAGGTTAATTAAGAAAGGTGGCTGTATTCAAGACTAATTAGAATCTTTTGAGGATAAAGTGTGAGGATGAAAGAGGAGCCTTCCAGCTGAAAGAAGTTTGATCTGCAATCTCTGTAGATTTAATTGACTGCGTGTGGGACTAATACTGCATAGTAAGTGGGTGGCAGTGGCGTAACTGGAATCCAATGGACCACCATGCAAAATTTGTGGTCCACATAAGTGGTCATCTGTAGCATTCTAGCATCCTATATATATGTGTTGATGCTCTCCCCCACTCCTATTCAAAAAGACTACAGATAAAATATATACGATAGATTTCATATGGATTTCATTGAAAACTCAACAATAATCATTTTATAAGCAAGACTTTTAAATTGTAGTCAAACAGTTACCAAATAAGAAATGTCATCATATTGTTACTGAGCAATGCACAAGTAGTCTAGTCTATTCAGAACCTTGGAAAACTATTTTGGCAAAGTGAGAGGAGTCTGTGTATATTTTTGGGACAATAGAAGGCTTGACTACTGTAACTTCATTAACAGCTCCCAAATCATGAACCATCCTGCAGAAATCTGACTGTCCCTCCCATCTTTTTCTTTACTAGAAACAAAGGTGTTGTAAGGAGACACACTCTCTCTGATTTCCTCTTTATTTAGAAGCTCTAGAATTTGCAGTGATATGGTTTCTGAGTGCCCGATGCTGAGGGAATATTGACGCAAGCATGACAGTTATTGGGTATAATCTCCACCTTAAACACAGAATTGAAGTATGCCCATTGTCTGTTTTGCCGGAAACCCACAGCATGGGTGGGATCTGCGTGAGTCCTAAATCCAGCAAGGGGGTATACTGGTCTTGGCTCAGATAGTATGAAGGGTACAGTAAGGAATGCAAGTTCTCTGTCAGTTAAGCCATTAGTTACCCACACCCAATTTAGAGTATAGTCAATACCCGGTGTGGAGACACGGGGCTCAGTGGGTGCTCTCGTCCACTAAAACCCGCCGCCTTTAGAAAGACAGCGTGGCTCAGGGCTCATCCCAACTGAACGCCGGCCTCCTTAACCGTGGGCGTAACACTACTCAGACAACACAGGGTGAGGGAACCACAAAAATTAGACTTTATTGGATCCTCAAACAATTAACGGCACATAACACATAAACAGCAAAACACAAATGTAACAGGCAACAGAGTCTCACCCTTCCGCTGGCTCACCAGGGATTTAGAATGTCCATGCCTCAGAGCTTCCAGGGCCGCTTACTCCAGTCCAGCAGCACCCCGCTTTTGGCGGGCACCCACCGAGAAAGGAATAATTCCAGATTCAGGAAGCTGTGTGAGGTCTGCAAAATCTGTAACAGGTGACTGAACTGTCCCAACCTGAGTGTCCTCCTTAGGTAGTCCTGGTTTGATATTACAATCCTGGCAGCCGGAGTCGAAATCCCTAGGCTGTGGATATGGTCTCCAACCGGAACCGGGGTCCCTAGATTAAAGCCATAAGATATCCTGATCCTCTAGTCAGCTCCAAAGAGCTTAGACTGGATCCATCAGCATCCATCAACCTTCATCAACAACCTGGTGGCTTAAAGAAGTCCCTTTTTATAGCCACAGCCTTCCACTTAGATACACTGCGTCATCATCGATTGGTTGGACAAGATTGCTTCTCCCATTGGAGGAATTTCAAGCTGCATGGATAATGTTCATTTAAATGATGTGGGTAGAAAGACTGAGGATATCTACATGGAGCCTGCAAGTCTCCGACTAGACAATGGCTACTAAGGTAATCACATTAGCAATACACAACTACAATACAATGATTACTGGAAGAGACTGGAGATACAATAGCTAAGCAAACATGACTTAGCACACATAAGAACTATAGTCTGGCTGAATGTTAAGAAACTTTAACCCATGAGAGTCCATGTCGTCACACCCGGTTTTATTACAAATATTTGATCAAGTAAATTGACAGATCAATTCGAATATCAAAACTGTAATTATGATCTGTTTTGTGTGTGATGTAACCTGTGAGTGGTTTAGTAATATTTCTCTGTGATTGTGTATCCCCTTCATTCCCACAACTACCTCTACTTCATCTGATATAAGGTGTGCTGGAATCAGTAATAATTAAACATTAAAAATTGAACAGCCTGCCTTCTTCTCCCTTGGTATCAATGTACACTGTACATATTCACAGCTTTTGATCAGCCTCTGGCCTCCTGTTCTATCTCTCTACAGACTACAACACATTTTCAGCAGGCATGGTCTTATAGTCAGGTCTCACACAGATAACACAGTCTCTAATGGCCTTCTATAGTTCATCTACAAAGGCATCTTTTATTGTCTTATTATCCTTTGGACTACCTGCTTGTTTATCCATATTTGCAATCTGAGTCATTATGTAAAAAGTGCAATAACATTTTTGCTGTTGTTGTCCTGCCCTTTGGTTTCTATTTTATTGAAGAAGGGTTGTGAGATCCTTTCCCTTTAGGCTATGTGCGCACGTTGCGTTTTTTCCCGCGTTAACGCTGCGTTTTGAACTGCAGCGTTTCAGTGCCAAATTGCATGCGTTCTGCTTCCCCAGCAAAGTCTGTGAGAAGTCCGAAAATTCAATGTGCACACTGTGTTTTTAAACACAGCATTTTGGATGCCAAAAATTGCTGCAGGAAAAAAAGCAGCATGTCACTTCTTTTGTGCATTGTAGCTGCGTTCTCCACCCATTGAAATCAACGATGTGGGTAAAAACGCAACCAAAATGCACTTGGACTGCATTTTTGTTGCGTTACGCATGCTTTTTTCACAAGCAAAACACAGGTCTTTAAAGTCTCTCTCTGTCGATTTCGGTCAATCTCTGTCTGTGGATGTCGGTCAATCTCCCTCTGTCTATCGGTCGGTCTCTTTCTCTGTCAGTTGTTCGCTCTGTCTGTCTCTCTCTCTGTCCATCGGTCTCTCTCTCTCTGTCTGTCCTTCTCTCTGTCTGTTGGTCGGTCTCTCCCCCTCTCTCATACTCATCGATCCCTGATCACCAGCGCGGCGCTGCACAGATGTCACAAAGCTCCGGCGGCTTTTCCTCTTTTGAAAATGCCGGCCACTCATTATTCAATCTCGTATTCCCTGCTTTACCCGCCCACCGGCATCTATGATTGGTTGCAGTCAGACATGCTGTCTCACTGCAATCAATAACAGCCGCTGGTGGGCGGGTCTATATTGTGCAGTAAAATAAATAAATATAAAAAAAAATGTGCGGTCCCCCCAATTTTGATACCAGCCAGGGTAAAGCTACACGACTGAAGACTGGTATTCTCAGGATGGGCAAGCTCCACGTTATGGGGAGCCCCCCCAGCCTAACAATATCAGCCAGCAGCCGCCCGGAATTGCCGCATCCATTAGATGCGACAGTCCCGGGATTCTATCCGGCTCATCCCAAATTGCCCTGGTGTGGTGGCAATCGGGGTAATAAGGAGTTAATTTCAGCAGCCCATAGCTGCCATTAAGTCCTAGGTTAATCATGGCAGGCGTCTCCCTGAGATACCTTCCATGATTAACCTGTAAGTTAAAGAAAATAAACACATACACCCAAAAAAATCCTTTTTTTGTAATAAAAGCCAAAAAAACCCACCCTTTTTCACCACTTCAATAACCCCCAAGTACCCATCCAGGTCCGGCGTAATCCACACGACATCCCACGATGCTCTCAGCTCTGCTACATGAAGCTGAAAGGAGCAGTCACAGACCAGATCGCTCTCTGTCAGCTCCACGCAGCAACTGAAGTGACCCGCACGATCAGCGATGACATCAGTCAGGTTACCCGCAGCCACCGCAGGATCCTCCATCTGTGACAGCAAGTCGCCCGAGTGACTGAAGTGAGCTGCGTGATCAGCGATGTCACAGGTGAGTTGCTGTCTCGGGTGGAGGACTCCTGCTGGCCGTGGGTAACCTGAGTGACGGCAGTGCTGATTGCGCTGCTCACTTCACTCAGGGGATTAGTGGTCACCGGTGAGTCCTTCATGGGTGACCGCTAATCAGGACGCGACACACAAACAGAGCCGCGGTATGACAATGAAGTTAGGTGAAGTTCATCCAAGTTCATTCTCCTAGCGTGACTGTCTGCTGTCAGCGGGCATTACAGAGTTCAATTGCCGTGGGACCGCACTGCAAAAAATGCATCCAAAATGCATGCAAAATGCATCCAAAATGCATGCGTTTTGGATGCAATTTTTTTTACAAACTCAGTGTTTACAGTTTTAGAGGGCGAGTTCTTTTCCGCACTGTTATGAACGCAATGTGCGCACATACCCTTTGCCAGTACTAAGTCAGTAAGCCTACTTGACCACAGATTCCACTTTGCTTGTGCACATGCTGGAATTTGTCCTGAGTTAAACCTTCTATAACCTAAAGTTGCAAGGTCGGCAGGTATTTCCTTTGAGTAAATCATGTCATCATCAGTCTTGTAATTTCTCCCATAAAACTCAATTAATATAAATGTATATACACTGTGTGCAGAATTATTAGGCAAGTTGAATTTTAGAGGATTTTTTTATTATTGATCAACAACTATGTTCTCAATCAACCCAAAAGACTCATAAATATCAAAGCTTAATATTTTTTTAAGTTGAAGTGTTTTTTTTTTTTAGATTTGGCTATCTTAGGAGGATAGCTGTTTGTGCAGGTAATTATTACTGTGCAGAATTATTAGGCAACTTAATAAAAACCAAATATTTTCCCACCTCACTTGTTTATTTTCACCAGGTAAACCAGTATAACTGCACAAATTTAGAAATAAACATTTCTGACATGCAAAAACAAAACCCAAAAAGATTAGTGACCATTATAGCCACCTTTCTTTATGATGACACTCAACAGCCTACCATCCATAGATTCTGTCAGTTGCTTGATCTATCTATGATCAACATTGCGTGCACCAGCCACCACAGCCTCCCAGACACTGTTCCGAGAGGTGTAATTTTTCCCTCCCTGTAGGTCTTGCATTTTATGAGGGACCATAAGTTCTCTATGGGGTTCAGATCAGGTGAACAAGGAGGCCATGTCATTATTTTTTCATCTTTTAGACCTTTAAGGCCAGCCACGCTGTGGAGTAGTTGGATGCATGTGATGGAGCATTGTTCTGCATGAAAATCATGTTTTTCTTGAATGATACCGACTTCTTCCTGTACCATTGCTTGAAGACTTTGTCTTCCAGAAACTGGCAGTAGGTCTGGGAGTTGAGTTTCACTCCATATTCAACCCGAAAAGGTCCCACAAGTTCATCTTTGATGACACCAGCACATACCAGTACCCCACCTCTACCTTGCTGGCGTCTGTGTCAGAGTGGAGTTCTCTGCCCTTTACTGATCCAGCCTCTGGGCCATCCATCTGGCCCATCAAGAATCACTCTCATTTCATCAGTCCATAAAACCTTTGAAAAATCAGTCTTAAGATATTTCTTGGCCCAGTCTTGACGTTTTATCTTTTGTTTATTGTTCAAAGGTGGTCGTTTTTCGCCCTTCCTTACCTTGGCCATGACCCTGAGTATGGCACACCTTGTGCTTTTTGATACTCTAGTAACGTTGCAGCTCTGAAATATGGCAAACCAGTGGCAAATGGCATCTTGGCAGCTTTACACTTGATATTCCTCAATTCATGGGCAGTTATTTTGTGCCTTTTTTGCCCAACACGCTTCTTGCGACCCTGTTGGCTATTTGCCATGAAACGCTTGATTATTCGGTGATCACGCTTCAAAAAGTTTGGCAATTTCAAGACTGCTGCATTCCTCTGCAAGACATCTAACAACTTTGGACTTCTCAGAGCCCATCAAATCTCGCTTCTGACCCATTTTGCCAAAGGAAAGGAAGATGCCTAATAATTAAGCACATCTTATTTAGGGTGTTGATGTCATTAAACCACACTCCTCCTCATTACAGAGATGCACATCACCTGATTTACTTGGTAGTTGGCTCTCAAGCTTATACAGTTTGGAGTAGGACAACATGTATAAAAATTGTCATGTAATCAAAATACTCATTTGCCTAATAATTCTGCACATAAGTGCATTCACTTACCTTCGGACATCCATTTGCTGTCATATGTGCTGTTGTAACATAAGTTCACAATTAAGGATGAGTGAACCTGAACTGCAAAGTTTGTGATCTGTACCTGACACTAGGTGCTCGAACTTGAACACGGACATATCACGGAAGGCCGTGGTTGAGTTTGGAGTTCAGATGCTGTCATGTGCTGAATAAAGATTCTTGAAAGGCTGCAGCACAGCCAATCAACAAACCTTTTCGCTGTGAGCACTTCTGCAGCTAACATAGCCATGCCACATTTTTGATAACTGGACAAGGTAAAGCAGACAAGTTTGGGCCATAATTATCAGGTTGGGATGGTCCATGGTACTTGGCCCTTCTCAACCTAAAAGTAGCAGCCCACAGCCACCCCAGAAGTGGCGCATCCATTAAATGTGTCAATTCTGACTCTTCGCTCTGCTCTTCCCGAATTCCCTGGTGCAGTGGGAATCGGGGTAATATTTTTGGAGTTGATTTGAACTGTGAGCTGACAGCTGGCATCAAGCCCAGATGTTAATAATGGAGAAAAGTAACAAAAACCCCACACTTATAGGAAAAAAAATGTTAATTTATTTTTTATAAATTTTAAAAAATCTTTGGTTCCTAAGTAATTCAAAAGTCTAATGTCACATGGCGTCCAGAAAATCATAATAGAATTAGGCTCCATAGGGCACTCATGGTCAGCAACAGGCACAGAATTTGTGAGAAATTCCTTGTTTACCACTGACCGCGAGTGATCTATGGAGTCTTGTTCTGAGACTGAGGCTTCATAGGTTAGTGTAACTCCTGGTTAGCGCCAGTAACAGAATTTCTGATTAGCATGAGAATTTCTGTACTTACTACAGACCACGAGTGACCTTTGGAGCCTTGTTCTGTGAATGAGGCCCCAGAGGATTCGATGGATATCGTGGGGCATTACACCATTGGATTACGTGGTAACTTTGAGGATTTTTTTATATTAATAAATTGGGGAAAGAAGGCACGTGGGGGAGTATTTATTCAAATAATCTATTTTTTCTGTTTTTTTTTTTGTTTTTTTTTTTTACTTTACACTTACTGAGTTAATAATAGGAGTGTCTGATAGATGTTTCTTCTTTTCTAACCCCTAGGCTTGATGCCAGCTGACATTACACAGCTGACATCAACCCCATAAACCATTTTTCCAATTGAAATTACACCATCAATTGGGAAGAGCTGAGACAAAATGACAGAATTGGTGATATATAATGGATGTGTCACTTCCGGGGCAGCTGCAAGCTGCAATTTTTAGACTGGGAAGGGACAAATAACCATCGGCCTTCCCAGACTGATAATATCATCCCCAACTGTCTGCTTTACCTTGGCTGGTTATCAAAAATAGGGTGTTTTAATTATTTATTCCTTATTCACAATTGTTTGGAGGGCAACTGTCCTGATCACCTGCTCTTACCCCCATTTTGCTTCCATTTTCAGCCCCTTAGGCCTTACTATGACCATTTTAAAGCACAAACGTTTTGGTCCCCATTGACTTCTATTGAGGTCATGGTCTGGAGTCAAGTTCAGGACAAGTCTAAGTACTAAACTACATTTTTATATAAACCAGCCAAAGTTGGTGAACCCAAACATACATGAGTCCACTCATTCCTATTCACAATTATTAGCAACATCATTACCTGCACTATTTGAAACAATGTCAATGGCAGGGCAACTTTTATAGCTCCCTTGACTATCTAAATCTCCCATGGTTCAGAAATGTAAAATCTGTTTCTAAAACTAAAGCCAAAGTCTTGAGTCCCAGAACATCAGGATAAACCAAGATTCAAAGCTTTGGTTCCCAGAACATGACAATAAGTCAATATTCGAGTTGAGCGAACCCAAAGTTCAGTGTTCGTACCAAACATAGAATTTAGACCAAAAAAAATAACAGTTTGGATTTAAAGTTCAGGTGCTTTACGCATGAACACTGCACATCGCTGTGCTCAGGTACGCTCGGTCCTCAGCCCAGTGTGAGCCGCTTGCACTGTATGAACAGCTCGCACTGGGGGTAACAACAGCATGATCGGATGTAGTGTGCACCCAAAAAAAATGGGAAAACCCTGCTCACTTGCCCCCGTAAGTGATATGGCTGGCTATATGTGGGTGGAGATGCGAAATGCCCAATTTAGGTACTTCTATTTGGGGTCAGATCAAGTTTGGCTCCCAAGCCGATCTTAATTTAAAGTTCGGCTAAACCCGCCAAACTGAACTTCCACGGGTCCACTCATCTCTAGTCAAAATCCAAAACCTCAGTTCCTAGATCATGAGGATAAGACAGGATTCAAAGACTCGGTTACTTACACAGACCAAAATCATGTGTCAAACAGAATGTAAGAATCAACATTTCACAGTTTAATTGTTTCAGAGATGATCTTGATCAATGTCTGATTATTCGACCCTTCAATTTCTTGTGTCTTTACAGAATTTCATCACCAAGAACATCAAAGTAATAAATGTGGGATCAGATTGAAAGTGCCTGGTTTTTGGTTCAGCTTGGTTTCTAATAGTTGTGGCATCACAGACTAAAGGTATCTTTGTATTTGGTATCTTGTATGTATAGGTTAAACTTAACAAGCATAACCCATTATACTTCCATACTTCTTTGGGAAAGTGGGCTTGGTGAGATTTAAAAAATGAGATATATGAATTCCCACTTTTTAACGAGAATTTTGCAACGTTGAATGGACATAAAAATGATGGACATATTTTATGAGTATGGATTCAAAAGCCTATACCTTTGTTTTGCATCTGTTCTCTGTGGTGTGAGCTCTCAGACACAAACTATGTACTTTTGTATCCTGTGTAAAGCTGTGGAAAAAGAAGCGCAAATAGGGTATTACCCCAATACAATGGGGTGAGGGGGGGGAGTGAATACTCACCAGATGGAGTAGTGCAAGTCACAACCCCTTAAACAGCATGTAAATTATTGATCCAGGCAGCAGCCACCCGACGGCAGATAACAGAGAATAGTAGAGATAGGTGATAATGCCGCGCCACAGATCACTCCTGGAACAGTAAGATTAACGTATCTTTATTGGCATAGGTCATAGGTGCCAATAAAGATACGTTAATCTTACTGTTCCAGGAGTGATCTGTGGCGCGGCATTATCACCTATCTCTACTATTCTCTGTTACTTTTGTATCCTGAGCTGTTCACTTCTAAGAGATCTGTTGAACAATCAGTGAGGGTCTAAAGGGGGCTCTACAAGCAGTGACATCGCTAGTGATGTAAGCATCCGCCCCGTCGTTTGTGCATCACGGGCAAATCGCTGATCGTAGTGCATAATATCGCTAGTACCCATTACACATACTTACCTTCCTAGCGACGTCGCTGTGGGTGGCAAACAGCCTCTTTTCTAAGGGAGCGGTTCGTGCAGCGTCACAGCGACATCATACTGAGTCCAATAGACGTGGAGGAGCGGAGCGCAGCCGCATGAAAGTCATGCCCACCTCGTTGCTGGAGGACGCAGGTACGGTGTTGTTCGTTGTTCCTGAGGTGTTACACATAGCGATGTGTGCTGCCTCAGGAATGATGAACAACCTGCGTCCTAAACGAGCAACGAGATTTGGGGAATGGACGACGTGTCAAAAATCAATGATTTGGTAAGTATTTTGCATCGTTAGCGGTCGCTCGTACGTGTCACACGCAACAACGTCGCTAACGAGGCCGGATGTGCGTCACAAATTCTGTGACCCCCAACGACATCTCGTTAGCGATGTCATTGCATGTAACGGGGCCTTTAGGATCCAGATCTCAACCAATCAGCTCATAATTAAATGCACTGTAACATAAAAAAAAACCCCAAACGTTTATTCTTTTAGCATTGTGGCAGGAGTAATAAGCAAATACTGTAACAAATATCAATGTATTTATCCCCTTCCTAACATTCATCGTATATGTACAGCATATGTTGGGGAAATAAGTATGGAATGGGCACATGAGATGAGTCTGTTTTACACAATGTGAGATCCAGCTATATTATGCAGCTGGCTACTAACAAAAACTTCTTCAATTAGACAGAGAATAGCTAGAGAATAAAAGTGATCAAGTGAAGCGTCTCTCTTTCACCCTCTCACACAATCACATGGCTTGAAGGCTTGTCATTGCAGAAAAGACCTTATGAAAGAGTGAACGTCTGCAATATTTGTGTTTCTGAAGGAGCAGACTGGTCCCGAGCCACACGGGCGTCATTCTCCTTTGCCAAGGAGATTCTGTGTGCAGATATGGCTTTGGGCGGGGTGCACGACACTTTCTTGCTGCTTTTGGCCAGTGGTCATCAGCTCGGCTGCCAGTCGTCGATGCCGTCAGGTAGTAATACATGCAGCACCAGAGTTCACTTAGCCAAAACGTTTTTGTTTATTTTATTCTTCACACCGTTATGACGAACATGACATACCTTTCTCTCTCTGCTGGTATTACTCTCCGTTTTGTCCCCTGCTAACTCAGACCTCGTTCTCAATATTGCGCTTCCTTTCCCTTAATACCGCACACCTTCCTCCGCTTCTGGGCTCCGACGGATTCTCTAGCCAGATGACTCTCTAAGTCTGACCACAGTGAGCCGTAGGCTTTGAACCTCCAAAGATTACCTCAGGGTTCCCTCACTGTCCCTAGCACCGAGGCCATGTCCTCCCACTTTGAACCCACTTTCTTGATTGACTCTTCTCTGGAGGTCCCTCATCTACTAGGCCACCCTGCCACCTGTCACTCTTCCCTTTCACTACCTTAATCCTATCTTATCTAACATCTCTTCTGAAACTTGCACCACCAGGTGGACCCGTAGAAGCCCATTCAGAGGCGAAACGGACGTCGTCCGCAGCAAGGGGCTGCATCCAGGTCTCCTCCACCCACCTGCATCGCACACCGTTAAAATGGAATAAAGATTCACCGGATGAAAAATCACAGTTGGTGCGGTCGTATTCTTCTTCTTTGGTATTATTGGGACTGACTGTTCCTGTGCCGACCTGCACACTGAACCGGTTTCCTGACCTGACAGCTGGATCGTGTTATCCCAGTGAGGAATGAGCCTATGGTGCGGTATGAGTGCATGTGTAGTGCAGGACTTTGCTCTTTTCTGATGATTATTTATTGCTGTGCATCTCCAATCTTGTTGTTAGGGTTCGACTTTGCACTTTTTTCCACTGTGCCACCCACGATGGGTGGGGCTCTTCTTCTGTCCCAGGCAATGTCCCACCATCTTTGTTTTCATGGCAATTAGTAGTTTTTAGCAGCTTTATTTCTCAGGTTATCACAAGTGCCGCTCTTCTTCGCCAAGGAGATTCCATGTGGGAACATGGCTTTGGGTGGGGCGCATGACACTTACTTGCTGCTTTGGGCCAGTACTCATTACCCTTGCTGCCAGTCATTGATGCCATAGGGTAGTAAGACAGCCAATACCATAGATCACGTGGCCAATGAGTTTTTGCTTACTTTTATTCTTCACACCATTATGACAGACATGGCCTTCCTTTCTCTCTCTGTGGGTACTACTCTTTGTTCTCTCCCCCGATATCTTGGACCTCATCCTCAATACTATGGGGCTTGCACCTCTTTCAACCTAATACCGCACACCTTCGTCTGCTTCAAGTTCTCAACGGTTTCTCTAGCCGAATGACTCTCTAAGCCCGCCAGAGTGAGCTGTAGGCTCCAGAACTCCGGAGGTTACATCAGGGTTCCCTGACTACCCCTGATTCCAGGGCCATGTCCTCTCACTTTGAACCTACTTCTCAACTGACTCGCCTCTGGAGATCCCTCATTTAGCCATTTAGCCGTTTGCCCTGCCACCTGTCACTTATCACTTTCTTTACCTTAACCCTTATCTAACATCATCAGATGGCAGCATTTGTAACTTGATAGGTCCTAACTCTGCTACATCTGCACCCTACTCTTCTCTTAATTACTTAAATATCAACACATCCATTTACAGTTGAAACCAGAAGTTTACATACCCTGTCTAAAAAGATACATATGCATGTTTTTCTCACAATCTGACATGAAATGAGAATAAACCGTTCCCGTTTAAGTCAATTGGGATTACAAAAATGATTTATATTTGCCAAATGTTAGAATAATGAGAGAGAGAATGATGTGGCACTCCGAAGTATTTTTGATTCTCAGCACAGATAAAGCGGACGGCTATGGGCTGCCACCCCTATCTGCCTAGCTTTACCTTTGCTGACAATCAAAATACAGGGAAGCCCAATAATTTTTTATTAATTATTAAAAAATTTTTTAAAAAAATGCGTGGGCTCCCGCCGTACTTTGATCACCAGTCAGGTAAAACCGGGCAGTTGGGGGCTGGGATTCTCCACATCCTGCAGTCACCCCTGTTTCTTAGCGCCATTTCCAGGCGCATTACCAGGCTCATCCAGCAAGCCTGATGGTGGAGGCACGCTGAGTAATAAAGGGGTTAATACCAGCTTTGTATTCTTAGCTGGTACTAAGCCCGAAATTCATTGTGTCACGTCAAATTAGACATGGCCACCATGAATTTCTAATAAATAGTAAAAAAACAACACATAGAAATTTTTTTTTTATTAGAAATAAAACGAAAACAAATTTAGAGACTCGATCTTTATTATAAAAAACTCCTTAGTCAGACGTAGTCCACAGGGAGAGCCATGTCAGCTCTGCTTCATCGCTCTGTGCAGACAAGCGTCTATACAAAGCGAGAAGCAGGGAGAGCCATGTTAGCTGTACAGAGCGAGAAGCAGGCTGACAGTGTGGGTATGATTCCACTTGTGTATGACTCCTGTGAGTCTTGCAACGGTATTACCCAGCACGATGCACACTCTCCTGACACAAGCGCTTCAGCTGCATGGAAAAACATGCAGTTGACCCGCTCCTGTCAGGAGAGTGTGCGCCATGGCTCATGGACTCGGGTGAATCCTGACGTCATCGTAAAAACAGCCGAAGGCTGCCGAGTGATGAGCAGTGCAGTGAATACCCCCAAAAGTTAATGGCAGACCTGGAAGCAAGAACGCCAGGATGCATCGCGGCAGCAGTGAGTATAATCATAATGTTTTTTATTAATGTGCTTTTCTTACAGCCCCAGGACCTGGTCTGGAACTGAACTCTAAAGGCCCTGTCACACACAGAGATACATTTTTGGCAGATCTGTGGTTGCAGTGAAATCATGGACATATTGTTCCATTTGTACACAGCCACAAACCTGGCACTGATTGTCCACAATTTCACTGCAACCACAGATCTGCCGCAGAGTTATCTCTGTGTGTGACAGGGCCTTAACATGAGCTTCCCAGAAAGCTCGTGTTCGGGATCGTGTGCACGAACACTGTGTGTTCGGTACAGACCCTGAACTTTACAGTTCAGATTTGCCCATCAGTATTTATGGGCAAAGGTGAAAAGGCAGGTGCAAGCAAAGCAATTTACAAACATGGCTTAGTTACACAAGTTCTGTCAAGAGAAATGGTTCCAAATTCCTACCAACCATTGTGAGAAGATTGTGAAAGGATATCCAAGTCCTACAGTTTAACGGCAATGGTACCAAATACTAATGAAATGTATGTAAAATTTTCACTTTGCAGAAAGTAATAAAAAAGCCTTAAAACATTCTCTCTTATTCTCATTATTCTTGCATTTGGCAAATAGAAACAACACTGAGCAACAAAAAATAACTTTTCGTCTGCTACTGCATAAAAACCTTTTGTCCTATACTAAATCAAATATGCATATTCCAAATTTGAAGTCAGAATTGTTGTAACACATCAGGAAATTTTGTTATGTTTAGAGTTGAGCGCGGTTCTAGGTTCGTGGTTCTCCAGTTCGAGGTTCGAGTGATTTTGGGGGCTGTTCTAGATCGAACTAGAACTCGAGCTTTTTGCTAAAAGCTCGATAGTTCTAGATTCGTTCGAGAACGGTTCTAGCAGCAAAAAGCAGGGCTTTTTACAGCTACAGTGTGCAGGAGCCATCGCTGGCAGCCTGCCAGAAGCTGGTAACCAAGATAAACATCGGGTATCCAAGCAAAGCGCTTTGGTTAGTAACCCGATGTTTATCCTAGTTACGTGCAGGAAGCCCACACTTCCCCGCTCAGCTCGCTCCACCCCCTCCTGCCCGCGGCATGTACACATACATACATACACACACACACACACACACTCTGCACACATGGTCCCGCTCGGCTTACCTGCGGTGATGAAGTCCCACCATCCCGACCTCAGCGCTGTCACTGTCCTCCATGGCCGCCGCTTGTCACATCACCTCTCGCTTCCGACCCGAGACTGACTAGCGGTGACGTCACGGGCCTCTCGCGATACTTGGCTGTGAAGGCGGCGGTCATTGAACTCAGTGACAGGTGCTGTTGGCAGTGCAGGAGATCAGCGCAGGTAATGTACCTCGCTGACAGCAGCACTTGTCATCCCCTGCAGTGACCTGGGCTAACCCATTGATGTTAGCTCAGGTCACTGCATTGCTCTCCCAGCCAATGGGGAACATTCTGCTCTTCATTGACTGGGACAGTGTGGATCGTCATGGCAACCCCTTGGATTACACCAGACCTGGATTTGTTTTTCTTTGTAATAAATTGGTTAAAGAGGGAATGTTTTGGGGAGTGTTTTTTCAAATAAAAATGTGTTTGTCGTCTATTTTTTTTTATTACTGACTGGGTTGGTGATGTCGGGTATCTGATAGACGCCTGACCTCACCAACCCCAGGGCTTGATGCCAGGTGACATTACACATCTGGTATTAACCCCATATATTACCCCGTTTGCCACTGCACCAGGGCGCGGGATGAGCTGGGGCGAAGCACCAGGATTGGCACATCTAATGGATGCGTCACTTCTGGGGCGGCTGCGGCCTGCTATTTTTAGGCTGGGGAGAGTCCAATAACCATGGACCTCCCTAGTCTGAGAATATAAGACCCCAGCTGTCTGCTTTACCTTGGCTGGTGATCCAATTTTGGGGGGACCCCTACGTGTTTTTTTTTTTAATTATTTATTTAATTTAAAATAACAGCGTGGGGTGCCCTCAGTTTTGGATTACCAGCCAAGGTGAGGTTGCCAGCTGTGGTCTGCAGGCTGCAGCCGTCTGCTTTACCCTAGCTGGCTACAAATCTAGGGGGAACCCTACGTCATTTTTTTTTTCATTTTTTTGGCTAAATACAAAGCTAAGCACCCCTTAGTGCCACATGAAAGGCACCAAAGGGTGCAAAATTACAAAATGCTGGGGAGTGGGACATTATGTGTCTTTCTGCCATTATAATGACAGAAAAGACTGATATGAAGTGCACAAGCACAAGAAAATCACCAGAGCGCTCTACGCTGTGAAAAGCAGTAGAAAATGGCACTGGAGTGAACATGTGACCGCCTCATGTAGGATGAAGCTATGGATCCTGGGTAAATTTATGCATTTACCCTCCTTCAGTTTTTTTGCAGTACACAAAAAAAACGGAAGGCACACGGATGACAAACAGATGACATACGGACCATCTACGGAACGGAAACGGATGCCACACGGATGCACCCGTGAAAAAAAACTGACTGTTTTTTGCAGACCGCAAAAATGGATCGGTCGTGTTAATGTAGCCTTATTCTGATCTGCCGTTTATAAACAGCAGGCAGAAATAAGTGAATAACGCCCCCCGGCGTCAGAAAATCTCCGGGGTTTCAGGGCTAGCTGAGACCCTGGAGATCATGATTCAGGACGGTTTTTCCGGTCCCCGCTCACGTGATCACAGGTATACACCATACACCGATGATCACGTTACAGTAAATGACAGCGCTGGTAAAAAGTTATTTATCTCCCATCTGGCATGAACAAACACTTCTCCACTTCTTCTCCACTTCTTCTCCACTTCTCCATTTCTTCTCCACTTTTTTTCCATTTTTTCTCCACTTTTTCTCCACTTTTTCTCCACTTTTTCTCCATTTTTTCTCCACTTTTTCTCCACTTTTTCTCCACTTTTTCTCCACTTTTTCTCCATTTTTTCTCCACTTTTTCTCCTCTTTTTCTCCATTTTTTCTCCACTTTTTCTCCACTTTTTCTCCACTTTTTCTACATTTTTTCTCCACTTTTTCTCCACTTTTTCTCCACTTTTTCTACATTTTTTCTCCACTTTTTCTCCACTTTTTCTCCACTTTTTCTCCATTTTTGTCTCCACTTTTTCTCCATTTTTTCTCCATTTTTTCTCCACTTTTTCTCCCCTTTTTCTCCACTTTTTCTCCACTTTTTCTCCACTTTTTCTCCACTTTTTCTCCACTTCTTCTCCACTTCTTCTCCACTTCTTCTCCACTTTTTCTCCATTTTTTCTCCACTTTTTCTCCACTTTTTCTCCACTTTTTCTACATTTTTTCTCCACTTTTTCTCCACTTTTTCTACATTTTTTCTCCACTTTTTCTCCACTTTTTCTCCACTTTTTCTCCATTTTTTTCTCCACTTTTTCTCCACTTTTTCTTCACTTCTCCACTTTTTCTCCATTTTTTCTCCACTTTTTCGCCACTTTTTCTCCACTTTTTCTCCACTTTTTCTCCACTTCTTCTCCACTTCTTCTCCACTTCTTCTCCACTTTTTCTCCACTTTTTCTCCACTTTTTCTCCATTTTTGTCTCCACTTTTTCTCCATTTTTTCTCCATTTTTTCTCCACTTTTTCTCCCCTTTTTCTCCACTTTTTCTCCACTTTTTCTCCACTTTTTCTCCACTTCTTCTCCACTTCTTCTCCACTTCTTCTCCACTTTTTCTCCACTTTTTCTACATTTTTTCTCCACTTTTTCTCCACTTGTTCTCCACTTTTTCTACATTTTTTCTGAACTTTTTCTCCACTTTTTGTCCATTTTTTTCTCCACTTTTCTCCACTTTTTCTCCACTTTTTCTCCACTTTTTCTCCACTTTTTCTCCACTTTTTCTCCATTTTTTCTCCACTTTTTCTCCACTTTTTCTACATTTTTTCTCCACTTTTTCTCCACTTGTTCTCCACTTTTTCTACATTTTTTCTGAACTTTTTCTCCACTTTTTGTCCATTTTTTTCTCCACTTTTCTCCACTTTTTCTCCACTTTTTCTCCACTTTTTCTCCACTTTTTCTCCATTTTTTCTCCACTTTTTCTCCACTTTTTCTCCACTTCATCTCCACTTCTTCTCCACTTTTTCTCCACTTTTTCTCCATTTTTTCTCCACTTCTTCTCCACTTTTTCTCCACCTCTTTTCCACCTTTTCTCCACTTTTTCTCCATTTTTTCTCCACTTTTTCTTTACTTTTTCTCCACTTTTTCTCCACTTTTTCTCCGTTCTTTTTCTATGGTCGGTATACCCATTAGCTCTGCCATGCATAGTGTAACTCTACACCTACTGCACATGTTACTTTACGATTGACATCTCTTTCGTACCAGAGCTGTCTAAGCCTACTCTGACCCCATATTTGTCATTACTATATTGTCCTTGTACTGTATTATGACATTTGTATCATGTGTTTCATTTCTTGCTGTGTTGCAATTTTTTTGCTGCATCCCAATTGTGCCTCTACATTGTTCGAGTTTATGTTATTGTTCTCTCACTCTTATGTGATACAAGTAAAATATATCTTTGTACCGTGTTAGCCAGTAGAGATAAAAAAATTGTTTAAAAGAACAGAGAGTCCTCAGTGGTTGATACCTTTTAATGGCTAACTGAAAAGATGGTAAGTCTCGTAAGCTTGCAATTATTACCATCTTTTCAGTTAGCCATTAAAAGGTATCAACCACTGAGGACTCTCTGTTCTTTTAAACAATTTTTTTATCTTATGTGATACTGATTATTGTCATTGTTCAGGATTACATGCAGATAAGTCCAATCTGACGAAGGCTCAGGCCGAAACGTCATTTGTAACTTGTTTTGGACAAAAACATATATGCTTATGAAAAATTTTTTTTTCTTAATACGGACCAATAAAGAGTGATTTTGCATTACTATCCATTGTGACTTACTGACTTAGTCTGGGAGATTTAGAGTGCCGAGGTTACTCACTAATTTTATCTATTATTACCTCTGAGCACCTATATACCAGTGAGCAGAGCTTCCTCTACAGTAGTTCTCCTGATTAGGCATGCCCTTACCTCATGAGCAGGGCATTGCAGCTTTGGTAGCAACCATTACGACATGGACTCTGCTGCTGTGGACCCGGGGAGAGTGAGTGCAGATTCATTGCACCCATACTCCTCACATGAAGGGTCCGCACTCCTAGAAAATGGGGGATACGTTAAGTGTCTCCCCCCCATATTCTAGACGGTCCAGAGTCGTCGTGGGACCCCTTTATTTTTTTTTTTACAATAAATTGGTGAAAGAGGAAATGTTTTGGGGACTGTTTTTTCAAATAAATTTCTTTTGTTGATTTTTTTTTTTTGTTAGTACTGACAGATTATGATGTTGGGTATCTAATAGACGCCATGACATCACAAACTGCTGGGCTTGATCTCAGGTGACTTTACAGCTAGTATCAACCCGATTTATTACCCCGTTTGCCACTGCACCAGGGCACGGGATGAGCTGGGGTGAAGCGCCAGGATTGGCGCATCTAGTGGATGCGCCACGTCTGGGGTGCCTGCGGCCTGCTATTTTTAGGCTATGAAGGCCCAATAACTATGGACCTTCCCACCCTGAGAATACCAGACCACAGCTGTCCGCTTTACCTTGGCTGGTGATCCAATTTGGGGGGGAACCCTGCTTTTTTGTGTAATTATTAATATTTATAAAATAATTATAAAAAAAGAGCCTGGGGGGACCTCCACATTGGATCCCCAACCACGGTAAAGCTGCCAGCTGAGGTTTTCAGGCTACAGCCGTCTGCTTTACCCTAGCTGGCTATCAAAAATGGGGGGACCCAACGTCATTTTTTTTTTTAACTATTTTTTAAATAGAAAAAATTAATGGGCTTCCCTGTATTTTGATTGCCAACCAAGGTAACGGCAGGCAGATGGAGGTGGCAACCCATAGCTGTCTGCTTTATCTGCGCTGAGAATCAAAAATACCGCGGAGCGCTACTTCATTTTTTTTAAAGATTTATTTTTACAGCACTGTGATGTCCAGCAATCAAAATACAGGGAAGCCCATTTTGTTTTTAGTTATTTAAATAAATAATTAAAAAAAATATATATGGGCTCCCGCTGCATTTTTTGTTTTGCTAGCTAAGGGTAATCCAAGCAGCTACTGGCTGCTAACCCCCACTGCTTGGTGTTACCTTCACTGGCAATGGAAAATCCAGGGAAGCATTTTTTATTTTGTTTGCCAAAAAACTACAAAAAAAGGACGTGAGCTTTGCCATATTTTTGTATGCTAGCCAGGTATAGCAGGCAGGTGCTGGAAGAGTTGGATACAGCGCCAGAAGATGGCGCTTCTATGAAAATGCCATTTTCTGAGGCGGCTGCAGACTGCAATTCGCAGCAGTGGGGCCCAGAAAGCTCAGGCCAACCTGTGCTGCGGATTCCAATCCCCAGCTGCCTAGTTGTACCTGGCTGGACACAAAAATGGGGCGAAGCCTACGTCATTTGTTTTCTAATTATTTCATGAAATTCATGAAATAATAAAAAAAGGGCTTTCCTTTATTTTTGGTTCCCAGCCGGGTACAAATAGGCAACTGGGGGTTGGGGGCAGCCGTACCTGCCTGCTGTACCTGGCTAGCATACAAAAATATGGCGAAGCCCACATAATTTTTTCAGGGGGCAAAAAACTTCTGCATACAGTCCTGGATGGAGTATGCTGAGCCTTGTAGTTCTGCAGCTGCTGTCTGTCTGTATGGAGAAGAGCAGACAGCAGCTGCAGAACTACAAGGCTCAGCATACTCCATCCAGGACTGTATGCAGAAGTTTTTTGCCCACCAAAAAAATGACGTGGGCTTCGCCATATTTTTGTATGCTAGCCAGGTACAGCAAGCAACCACGGGCTGCCTCCAACCCCCAGTTGCCTATTTGTACCCGGCTGGGAACCAAAAATATAGGGAAGCCCGTTTTTTTTAATTATTTCACTTATTTCATGAAATAATTAAAAAACAAATGACGTGGGCTTCGCCCCATTTTTGTGTCCAGCCAGGTACAACTAGGCAGCTGGAGATTGGAATCCGCAGCACAGGTTAGCCCGAGGTTTCTGGGCGCCTCTGCTGTGAATTTCAGTCGGCAGCCGTCCCAGAAAATGGCGCTCTCATAGAAGCACCATCATCTGGCGCTGTATCCAACTCTTCCAACAGCCCTGGAGCCGGGTGGCTTGTTGGGTAATCATGAGTTAATACTGGCTTTGTTTTACTAGCCAGTATTAAGCCAGAGATTCTTAATGTCAGGCACGTTTGACCCGGCCATTAAGAATCTCCAATAAAGGGTTAAAAAAAGACACCACACAGAGAAAAAATACTTTAATAGAAATAAATACACAGACACATTAGAGACTCCATCTTTATTACCACTGTCAGCCCAATAAATCCCCAATAAACCAGCGCTGATAAGAGGTTTTTAATAGAGGCTTAGATTATAAGCAGCAATTTCAAGTTCCAAGTGCCTTTAAATGAATTTGAAGAAACTGCACTTCAGGATTGTAGTGAGGATTGTAGTGAGGATGAGGTGCCCCAGCCCATCACTTGATGGGCTGGGGCACCTCATCCTCACTACAATCCTCACTAGTGTAGTAGTAGTGACGATTGTAGTGAGGATGAGGTGCCCCAGCCCATCACTTGATGGGCTGGGGCACCTCATCCTCACTACAATCCTCACTAGTGTAGTAGTAGTGACGATTGTAGTGAGGATGAGGTGCCCCAGCCCATCACTTGATGGGCTGGGGCACCTCATCCTCACTACAATCCTCACTAGTGTAGTAGTAGTGACGATTGTAGTGAGGATGAGGTGCCCCAGCCCATCACTTGATGGGCTGGGGCACCTCATCCTCACTACAATCCTCACTAGTGTAGTAGTAGTGACGATTGTAGTGAGGATGAGGTGCCCCAGCCCATCACTTGATGGGCTGGGGCACCTCATCCTCACTACAATCCTCACTACAATCGGGAAGCAGCATGCAGCCTTCACTCCGTGAGTGATCAGTACTGCTAGCGGTAACAGCGGTAACGCTGACAGACGCGTTACCATAGCAACGGTGCTCCCGGAGCCGCGGTTAGCGGTGACATCACCGCTAACTGCGTTGCTATGGCAACGGTGATCTCCATTAATGACCGGCTGTGTCAGCCGGTCCCTAACGAACGGGGAGTCGACCGTGTGCTAGAGCATATCGCTGGTACACGGCGATACACAAATGTGCACCGTGTACCGGAGAGATGCACTCGCAGGTCCTACATGACGCGTCATAGTCATGTGACCAGTCTGTAGCCAATGAGATAATAGCCACGTGACTGGTCACATGGCTATTTTGACGTCACGATAGGTCCTGCTTCTCTGCTGGTAGTGCCGGTCACCGGGAGGATTCAGCGATCATCGGATGGAATAGCGGCAGGAGACAGAGTGCAATGAGGGATCGCAGGGACCGGTAAGTGTTATGGCAATGTTTATTTACTGTATGTGTACATTTATAATGCATTTTTATGTGTTTGTGATTGCCTCCCAGTATAGCCTATTGGTTCGAGTTCGGTTCGTCGAACGTTCGACGAACCGAACTCGAACGAGACCTCCGTTCGGCGAACCACCTCGAGCCGAACAGCGACTGGTTCGCTCATCTCTAGTTATGTTTAACTCATTCACCCCTGTTTCCATTTTTGTT
This sequence comes from Anomaloglossus baeobatrachus, assembly GCF_048569485.1. Lineage (NCBI taxonomy): Eukaryota > Metazoa > Chordata > Amphibia > Anura > Aromobatidae > Anomaloglossus > Anomaloglossus baeobatrachus. The sequence goes on from NC_134354.1 coordinate 505,082,395, forward strand.
TTTTTCTCCCCTTCTTCCGAGAGCCGTGACTTTTTTAATTTTCCATCAATCTTGCCATATAAGGACTTATTTTTTGCGAGATGAGTTGTACTTTTAAATGAAGTCATAAGTTTTACCATATAGTGTAATGGAAAATGGCAAAAAAATTCCAAGTGCGGAAAAATTGCAAAAAAAGTGCAATTGCACGATTCTTTTTACGGCATTTTATTCACCGTGTTCACTATATGGTAAAACTGATGTGTCGCTGTGATGCCTCAAGTAGGTATGAGCTCGTAGACAACAAACTTGTATAGGTTTACTGTTATCTAGAGGTTAAAAAAATTCAGAGATTTGTCCAAAAAAAGTGGTGCACTTTTTGCGCCATTTTCCGTAAATCGTAGCGTTCTCATTTTTTAGGATCTGGGGCTCGGTAACAGCTTATTTTTTGTGTCTCATGCTGGTGTTTTTAATGGTACCATTTTTGCGCAGATGCGATGTTTCAATCGCCTGTTATTGCATTTTGCGCAAAATTTATGCCAACTAAAAAATGTAATTTGGGCGTTTGGAATTTTTTTTCACGCTACACCATTTACCGAAAAGGTTAATTGATTTTATATTTTGATAGATTGGGTATTTCTGAACACAGCAATACTAAATGTGTGTATATTTTTTAACCCTTTAATTTTCAATATAGTGAATGGGGGGGTATTTGAACTTTTAGGTTTTTTTAATTTTTAACACTTTTTTTACTTTTTTTAATTTTACTAGTCCCTTTTGGGGACTATAAGGATCAGCAGTCTGATCGCTTGTTCCTTTCTATAGATCACAGCTTCACAGCTGAGATCTGCAGAAAAGCTACTCTCCTCTTACACATGGCAGTCTGTCGCAAGAGGAAGTGACTCATGATAGCTACAGGAGTCATCACATGACCCTTTGCTACTATGGAAACAATCGGCTCCACGTGATCACGTCACGTGACTTCCAATGGTGCCAGGTAAGTAAATGCTTACCGTCGCTGGGATGTACACCGTACTGTTATGTTTTGACAGCGCGATGTAAGGGGTTAACAGGCATGAGTGGAACACGGATCCACTCATGTCTGTTCAAATTAGCTGACATGTGCGTGACTCACCAGCTGTCTGCAGCAGCCAGCAGTGAGTATTCCAATATAAGTCAGGACGTACCCAGTACGTCCAATGTCGGTAAAAGTTTAAGTTTGCATGAATGTATGAAGTAATTTGAAAGCATTGAATAAATTTGTAAAGAACGAGTTATAATAACTTGATCTACATCAAAGTTTTCATAGTAAATAGTTTATGAAAATGTCATGGAATGAGAAAATTACTAAAAGTTCCACAATTCTGTCTTAAAATCTTACTTGAGCAAGGCCCACAGTACTGTCAGAAGTGCTTTCAGGCATCTGCTTTTGCGATTGTGAGCAGTAATATTATTTTTTTTCACACATCTGCTCTTGTTTGTGCTTGATCAGCTTTCCCGTTGTGCATCCAAGTCCTCTGGCACTAAAACACATGCACAGAGGTGAAGTTTATTATTTTTTAACACTGAGTATATGTCATGATTGACTCCTGGCTCAGCTGGAGCTGAGCCTTTTTTTTAGTTTCACTTCTGATGCAGGTCACGTTAGGGGTTAATCCTTTCTGCCTCGTTCTGGAGGTCAGGCTGCTTTATTAGGGCACTGTTTCTCTTGGACTTCGCCAGTGATACTTCTGGCTCTGCTGTGTTCTGCTCTTGAGTGACCTGTTGTCTGCCCTGCCCCCTCCTGACCTCCGTGTTCACCTGACCTGGTAACCTCCTCTGTTGTCTGTTTCCATCAGTGTCTCCCGCTCTCTCCCTGTTCGTTCCTTATCTGTTTACCTTAATTCTGTCTTGTCTTCCCATTCCCCCTCGCTGCTAGGCTCTGATTTCCCGGCTACTGACTATATGCTTCCCTCTGACTACGTTTAGACTTTGCCCTTGTGTACTTACAAGACCTCATGTTGTGATACGGCTTTCTGACGATTCTACTGCCATCTGGTGGGCTTGACTAGTATTACCTCTGCTAGGGAATTCCCTGCTCATACGTTTCCTCCACTTTTACGCCCCCTAGTGGTTTACCAGCTAACTACCTTCTCAGATAGTTTCAGGAATCCTCTCAGTCCCACATTACTGCGCTGTACTGCTATTGTACATCTTAGAGTACAGCGTGACAGTATATAAATGTAAGACATGCATGTTTTTGACACTCATGCCTTGCCCTTGAGAAAGCTGCCATATGGTGGTGATACGCGTGGGGCTGTAACCCACACCAAGTCCATTTTCATCACATATACAGCCCTGGATTTTTCAGGTCTGTTTTCCCCACAGAGGTCTTTGGTTTCTGTCCAGCCAGCCTTGTCTAGATGGCTCTTTGTTATTTGGGCTGTGGAGTATTTTACTCAGCAGAATTTGTTGCATGCTTAGCTTTTTTAGCATATATTTCAAACCAGCTTTGGATACGCCAGCTTTACTAGCAATAAGCACCAGCATTATTAGGTTCTGGTAATGTATTTCCTTTTGTGCATATTGTTTATCTAAACTGGCCGTACATTGTGCATTCAGAGCGTAACGCGGGCTTTACATGCAATGACATCGCTAACGAGATTTCGTTGGGGTCACGGAATTCATGACGCACATCCGGCCTCGTTAGCGGCATTGTTACATGTGAAAAGCAGGAACGACCGTTAACGATCAAAATTACTTACCAAATCGTTGATCGTTGACCAGTCATTCCTATCCCGATTATCGTTGCTGTTGCAGGACGCAGGTTGTTGGTCATTCCTGTGGCAGCACACATCGCAATGTGTGACACAGCAGGAACGAGGAACAACACCGTACCTTCGGCCCCCGCAATGAGGAAGTAAGGAGGTGGGCAGGATGTTCGGCCCGCTCATCTCCGCCCCTCCGCTTCTATTGGGCAGCCGCTTAGTGATGCCACTGTGACGCCGAACGAACCGCCCCCTTAGAAAGGAGGCGGTTCGCCAGCCACAGCGACGTCGCTAGGCAGGTAAGTATGTGTAACGGGTGCAAGCGAATTTGTGCGCAACGAGTAGCGATTTGCCCATGACGCACAACCGAAAGGGGCTGGTGCTTTCACCAGCGACATCGCTAACGATGTCGCTGTGTGTAAAGCCCGCTTTAGTTCATCCTCATGCTTTTCTGCTTTGGGCATTTATCCATTCCCCTGTGGAATTCAATACACATTCAGGGTGCAACCGCACTTTGATTTTTACCTGCTTTTTACCTGCTTTTTTGCTGCTTTTTCAACTGCAGCGTTTAATGCCAAAATGGTTGTATTCTGCTTTTCAAGCAGTCTATGGGAATTTGCTTTTCTAGACCGCACTATGCAGTTCAACCTGCAGCCTTTTTGTTGCACAACTTTGGTCAAAAATTCAGCTTTGCAGTGCAAAACCCAAATGGCAAAAACAATTGACATGTCCATTGTTTTTGCCATTTGGGTTTTGCCCTGCAAAGCTGAGTTTTTGACCAAAGTTGTGCAACAAAAAGGCTGCAGTTTGAACTGCATAGTGCGGTCTAGAAACCCAAATTCCCATAGACTTTGCTTGAAAAGCAGAACACAACCATTTTGGCATTAAACGCTGCAGTTGAAAAAGCAGCAAAAAAGCAGGTAAAAAGTAGGTAAAAAGCAAAGTGCGGTTGCACCCTCAATTCATTTTTGTTAGTCAGGCCTTTAGGGTCATTTTGGACATGTGTATGTGATTTTTCCAGCATATGGACCCATTATATTTCATCCCAAGCATTTGTGTGTGGGTTACTTTGTTTGTACCAAGTTTCTGGTTTTTAAATGTTTTTAGAGGTTGTGTTGTCACTTGCTGCTTTTGTATTTTTTCATTTTTTTTATTCAATTCATGCGTGTTTTTTTCTACTTTCATCAATACATAAAGTAAGGTTTTTTTATATATACATTTGTGTGGTGATCTCGTATATCAGGTACGCTCTTTTTCGTTCACTCCAGCAGTAATATTATTCCGTTGCAAAAACTAGCAGTAGTCCCCCGTTAGCCCAGCATAACACACAGTGCAACAAATATGAGGTGCACAGCTTTTATCTTGATCTCCAATTTGACAGTCAAAGTAATACTTGTGAGCAAGACGCACTCGCTTTGTGAGATTCTTGCGCTGATCATGAGTAGTGTATTTGCCACATATGTAGCAGAAAGTGTTTGGATCATTTGCATCTATCTATGTTAGACTCGCAACACACATCCGTTTAATTTGTACGTGTGCGGTACGTATTTGCACATACCGGAGACACGTACACACGGAGACCCATGTTATTCTATGGTAGATGGCACACACACGTAAAATCACACGGAACGTGTGTCCGTGTGGTAAGTATGTGTGTGCGCTTTTCTACACGGACAACATGTCCGTTTTTGCTGGCAGCACGCAGGCACCGACCCGCTTTAGTCTATGGGTCCGTGCCTGCACGTACCGCACACGGAGTATGTCCGTGTTCAGCACGTTTCTTGCGTGTGCGTTTTTACACTAGCGATCTTATTTTTTGTTTCTTTTAAATTAAATTCAGTATACTTACCTTTTTTTCTGCTGTTCTCAGTCATACTTACATTGGCACTCGGTTTTTTTTCTTCCCCCGGCTCATACCGCTCCCCGATCACCAGCGCGGCGAGGAACAGCTGTGCAGAGAATACGCAGCAACAATTACTTTGAATATGCCAGCCGCTCATTAATCAATCTCGTATTCCCTGCTTTCCCCACCCACAGGCACCTGTGATTGGTTGCAGTCAGACATGCCCCCCACGCTGAGTGACAGCTGTCTCACTGCAACCAATCACAGCAGCCGGTGGGCGTGTCTATAATGTGCAGTAAAATAAATAAATAAATAATTAAAAAAAACGGCGTGCGGTCCCCCCCAATTTTAATACCAGCCAGATAAAGCCATACGGCTGAAGGCTGGTATTCTCAGGATGGGGAGCCCCACGTTATGGGGAGCCCCCCAGCCTAACAATATCAGTCAGCAGCCGCCCAGAATTGCCGTATACATTATATGCGACAGTTCTGGGACTGTACCCGGCTCTTCCCGATTTGCCCTGGTGTGTTGGCAAATCGGGGTAATAAGGAGTTATTGGCAGCCTATAGCTGCCAATACGTCCTAGATTAATCATGTCAGGCGTCTCCCCGAGATACCTTCCATGATTAATCTGTAAATTACAGTAAATAAACACACACCCCCGAACAATCCTTTATTAGAAAAAAAAAAACACTAACAAATTGCCTTGTTCACCAATTTAATAAGCCCGAAAAAGCCCTCCATGTCCGGCGTACTCCAGGATGGTCCAGCGTCGCATCCAGCTCTGCTGCATGAAGGTGACCAAAGCTGCAGAAGACACCGCCGCTCCTGTCAGCTCCACGCAGCTAATGAAGGGAATAGCGCGATCAGCTGAGCTGTCACTGAGGTTACTCGTGGCCAACGCTGAATACAGCTGATCGCGCTATTCCCTTCATTAGCTGCGTGGAGCTGTCAGGAGCGGTGGTGTCTTCTGCAGCTCCGGTCACCTTCATGCAGCAGAGCTGGATGCGACGCTGGACCATCCTGGAGTACGCCGGACATGGAGGGCTTTTTCGGGCTTATTAAATTGGTGATGATGAGGGAATTTGTTAGTGTTTTTTATTTCTAATAAATGATTTTTTCAGGTGTGTGTGTGTTTATTTACTGTAATTTACAGATTAATCATGGAAGGCATCTCGGGGAGACATCTGACATGATTAATCTAGGACTTATTGGCAGCTATGGACTGCCAATAACTCCTTATTACCCTGATTTGCCAACGCACCAGGGCAAATCGGGAAGAGCCGGGTACAGTCCCAGAACTGTCGCATATAATGTATGCGGCAATTCTGGGCGGCTGCTGACTGATATTGTTAGGCTGGGGGGCTCCCCATAATGTGGGGCTCCCCATCCTGAGAATACCAGCCTTCAGCCGTTGTCAGGTTTCCGGGATTTCCAGTTCTCTTTTGAAAGAGCTTGCCCTCGGTTAACATGGAGTTTACTGTTCTGTTGCCCTACTTCCTGTCTAGCTGCTTAAAAGGCCGCCTCTAAGCCTAGTCCAGTGCCTGAGTATACTGCTTGCTGTGTGCTCCTGCTTTGCTGCTCTTATTTCCTGATTGACATTTGGATCCTCCTGAAAGACCACCGACGCCGACTCTGGACCTTACCCGGTTTCATCAAGCTGTGCCCGGACTCCGTCTGCCGTCTTTGGTCAGCACTTTTGCCCGGTTCCTTCTGGTTCGTAACCACTCTGGACTATCATCCCGTACGGACACTCCTGGACTTTACCTTTGCCCCTTGTGTCCCGGCTGCTGCGCATTTAGGCCTTCCGGGGGGATTGCCAGACAGTCCCTGTATAGGGGTTCGCTCTTGGTGGTCTCCCTGGGGGAGTCCGGTGCGTGGCCCCGGGAATTCCCTTTGCTCCGATCCGGGAAGGTATTTCGTGTGTTATTGTTCTACTGTGTTTGTTCCGTTTGTGTACCTATCGTGGTTACATATTATAAACATCTCTGTACCAAGAACTCGTCTCTGGTTGTCATTGCCCTAACGCTATCGAGATCCTCAGAACATACAATAGTATTACATTATACTCAGGCCATAAAAGGATTTCGCTGGGGCAATGACTGAGACATGAGTAGATCAGCTTTTTTCCATGATTAACTCCTTGCAGCAGGAGATGGAGGCGGTACAAACTAAACTTAGAGATGTGTAGGCACAGCTGGGCCATGATCACCAGGTACTGGGTCCGGCTATTCAGGATTTGCAAGTCAGAGTGGAGGCTCAGGAAGCCGTCCCCACTACGTCCGTATCTGCTGCCGGTATGCCTAGGTTACCCCCATTTCGTTTCAATGGTGATCGTAGTCAGTTTCGTGGTTTTGTCAACCAGTGTATACTATTTTTTGATGTACATGCTGATTATTACCGTTCTGACCGGTCGAAAGTGTTATGTATAATCATGTTATTAACCTCCCGAGCACTGGCTTGGGCTAATCCTATGATAGAGAATCAGGATATCCGTTTAAATCACCTGGATGACTTTCTGACCGCAATGGCGCAAATGTTTGATGATCCGAATCGCCGTGCTACCGCTGAATCGGCTCTCCTTTCCTTACGTCAGGGAAAGCGGTCTGTCGTTGAATACGCCACTGAGTTCAGGAGGTTAGTGGTAGACACCGACTGGGGAAACAATGCAGTATTGTCAGTTTTCAGAAAAGGTTTGTCCGGTACCATCAAGGACGAGTTAGCTCGTTCCGAATCTCCAGGGGATTTCGAACTGTTTCTCCAACACTGTGTGCGTATTGATACCCGCTTGACGGAACGTAGACAGGAAAAATGGGCAGCTGTAAACCGGGTAACCAACTTTGCGTTTCCTTCCAGAGAACCCGCTCCCAGGACGCCACGGGAGGCCGAGGACGTTCCTATGCAAGTGGACTCTCTGCAAAAGCGAGAGACCAACGAACGTCGGGAACACCGGCTCCGTGAGCGTTTGTGTTTCTATTGCGGTCAATCGGACCATTTCTTGATCGACTGCCCGAGACGTCCAAATCGCCCAAATAAGGTATTGGCAGCCATGGCAGAGTGTGACAACACGGACACAGAGTCCGATATCTCTGAGGCAAGTGGACACCTGGATGCGGTATTTCCCTTGACTGTAATGTCAACATCACCTAAGGACTCCGAAGGGAAATACACCCATTGCTCGCTTCCCATTCAGATCCAGTGGGAGGGACAGTTAATACCTACATCTGCAATGATAGACTCTGGGGCAGGGGGTAATTTCATGGACTCTTCTTTTGCCAGGAAACACGGTATCCGGACTCAGCAAAGATCCTCACCGGTTACCATGGAGACGGTAGACGGATCTCCCTTAGTTTCTGGACCAGTTGATCGGGAAACAGTACCCCTAGAATGCGTGATGAAGCCAGGTCAGCAGGAGACCCTTGTTTTCATGTTGATTTCTTCTCCCCATTTTCCGATTATTTTAGGAATTCCGTGGCTACGGTCTACCAATCCAGTCATCGATTGGGAGACTAAGGAAGTATCCTTCCCACCGCAGAGTGGTCCGACCATAAGTCCAACTGTACCGGTTCCAGTAACACCGACTGCGGAGGGCACTGTACAGGTACCTGTTTTACCCCCGGTTTATCATGACTTCGCGGATATATGCGACAAAAGAAAAGCAGATCGGCTTCCCCCGCATAGACCGTATGATTGCCCCATAGACTTACTCCCAGGGGCGGAGATCCCGTTTGGTCATGTCTACCCGTTGGCGGCACCTGAGCTAGAAGCACTAAAAGAGTACATCGATGAAAGTCTAGCCAAGGGATTTATTCGCCCGTCTACCTCACCAGCAGGGGCACCCATCTTTTTCGTGAAAAAGAAAGAGGGGACTCTGAGACCCTGTATTGACTACCGGGAACTGAATAAAATAACCATCCGAAACCGGTATCCGTTACCGTTGATTCCTGAGCTATTGGAGAGAGTCCAACAGGCAAAGATATTCACTAAATTGGATCTCCGTGGGGCGTATAATCTACTTCGCATACGTCCCGGAGATGAGTGGAAGACAGCGTTCAGATGTCGGTATGGACATTATGAGTACCTAGTGATGCCTTTTGGACTTTGTAACGCTCCCGCGGCTTTCCAACACCTAGTTAACGATATTTTTAGGGATATAATGGACCAATTCATGGTGATTTATCTGGATGATATCCTGATCTTTTCTGATTCCCTACAGGAACACCAGGAACACGTCAAGACAGTACTTACCCGTCTGAGGGATAACCACCTGTACATTAAACTGGAGAAATGCGAATTCCATTGCACACAAATACAATTTTTAGGTTATGTCATCTCTCCTCAGGGACTGAACATGGAGTCTGGTAAGATACAAGCAATTCTAGACTGTCCGGAACCGGGAAACATCAAAGAGGTACAACGCTTTGTCGGTTTTGCCAACTTTTACCGACGCTTTATCCGTAACTTTTCAGAGATCGTCCGTCCCATCACTCTGTTAACCAAGAAAGGACAGAAGTTTGTGTGGTCCGCCCAGGCCCAGGAAGCTTTCCATCGTCTCAAGGTGTGTTTTACCTCAGCGCCAATATTAGTACATCCGAATCCCGCACTTCCCTTTATTGTGGAAGTCGACGCTTCCGACTATGCATTAGGGGCAATCCTTTCTCAAAGGACTGGGGACAAGAGTCTCTTGCATCCGTGTGCTTTCTTTTCTCGCCGGTTGTCCCCTGCAGAAAGGAACTATGACATTGCAGACAAGGAATTGTTGGCGATTATTTCAGCTTTTAAGGAATGGAGACACCACTTACAGGGAGCTGCGCAGCAAGTGATAGTACTCACAGATCATCGTAACCTAGAATTTCTTAAGTCTGCCAGGTGCCTGTCTCCACGGCAAGCCCGTTGGAGCTTATTCCTTAACCAGTTCAATTTTATCGTTACATACCGTCCAGGGTCACGTAATGGGAAAGCCGATGCCTTGTCCCGAATCCACGCCGTGGACTCCGTGCCTGGAACCCCGTCTCAGACCGTGTTATCGGATGCCAATTTCGTTGGAGTAATCCAGGACCAGGACTTGTGGAAGGACATCAAGCTGGCCTATGATGGTGACGTATTTCTTGCTGCCCCCCCGAATGATGTAACTCTTGTTCTTCGGAATGGTGTGTGGTTGAGAGAGCGACGCATTTACGTCCCGGAGGCCGTAAGACTTCGGGTTCTCAAGTTGGTCCATGACTCCGTGTTGGCTGGTCATAGGGGGGTACAGAAGACGCAGGAATTTCTGAGCCGTTTTTTCTGGTGGCCTACCTGTTTAAAGGATGTAAAGGACTATGTCCACTCATGTGTGGTTTGTGCCCGGTGCAAGGTCCCTCGTGTGGCTCCTACGGGACTCCTCCAACCATTACCCGTTCCATCTCGCCCTTGGGGATCCATCTCAATGGATTTTATTGTGGAGTTGCCAGTCTCAGGCGGTCACAATACCATTTTAGTGGTGGTGGATCGGTTGACAAAAGCTGCTCACTTTATTCCGTGTACCGGTCTTCCCTCAGCCGCAGAGACAGTGGATTTGGTTATCCAGAACGTATTCCGATTGCATGGGGTACCAGATGAGATCATCTCTGACCGGGGCGTGCAGTTCACGTCTAAGTTCTGGAAGGGGTTTTGTTCGGCACTCCAGATTGATGTCTGTTTGTCTTCTGCATACCATCCTCAGACAAATGGGAAAACCGAACGGACTAATCAGACCCTGGAACAGTACCTTCGATGTTATGTCAGCCATCTGCAGGACGATTGGTTGAAGATGCTTCCTTTGGCGGAGTTCTCCTATAACAACACTCAGAGCAGCTCCACTAAGGTAACGCCCTTTTTCGCTAACTTGGGTTACCATCCAAATATTTTGCCTAGGTCACCGGTTGCGGTTTCGGTGCCAGCGGTGGAGGACAGATTGACAGAGCTACGACAAAACCTGGAGGCTCTAAAGGACACTGTGGCTACGGCTCAGGAGCGTAACAAGAGGTCGGCAGACACTCACCGGAAACCGGCACCCATGTATAAGGTAGGGGACTCGGTATGGTTATCCACCAAGAACCTGAGATTGGGTGTTCCTTCGCAGAAGCTGGGACAGAAGTTCATCGGTCCGTTTAAGATCACCGGGATCGTGAGCCCTGTGGCCTGTCGGCTACGGTTACCGCACCATCTAAAGGTACACCCGGTCTTTCATGTTTCTCTCCTCAAACCCGTTTCTCCTAATACGTTCCATGGTCGTGTCGTGCCTCCTCCTCCGCCTGTGATGGTTGACGGCGAGGAGCAGTTCGTGGTTGAGGACATTATTGACTCCCGGCTCCATCGTCATAGGCTTCAGTATCTGGTACGTTGGCAGGGGTACGCCCCCGAGGACGATTCCTGGGAACCGGTGGGTAACATTCGGGCACCCCGGAAGATTGCTCAGTTTCATCGGCGGTACCCGGACAAGCCAGGCCCTGATCCGTCCTGAGGCCGTTTCTGAGGGGGGGAGTAATGTCAGGTTTCCGGGATTTCCAGTTCTCTTTTGAAAGAGCTTGCCCTCGGTTAACATGGAGTTTACTGTTCTGTTGCCCTACTTCCTGTCTAGCTGCTTAAAAGGCCGCCTCTAAGCCTAGTCCAGTGCCTGAGTATACTGCTTGCTGTGTGCTCCTGCTTTGCTGCTCCTATTTCCTGATTGACATTTGGATCCTCCTGAAAGACCACCGACGCCGACTCTGGACCTTACCCGGTTTCATCAAGCTGTGCCCGGACTCCGTCTGCCGTCTTTGGTCAGCACTTTTGCCCGGTTCCTTCTGGTTCGTAACCACTCTGGACTATCATCCCGTACGGACACTCCTGGACTTTACCTTTGCCCCTTGTGTCCCGCCTGCTGCGCATTTAGGCCTTCCGGGGTGATTGCCGACAGTCCCTGTATAGGGGTTCGCTCTTGGTGGTCTCCCTGGGGGAGTCCGGTGCGTGGCCCCGGGAATTCCCTTCGCTCCGATCCGGGAAGGTATTTCGTGTGTTATTGTTCTACTGTGTTTGTTCCGTTTGTGTACCTATCGTGGTTACATATTATAAACATCTCTGTACCAAGAACTCGTCTCTGGTTGTCATTGCCCTAACGCTATCGAGATCCTCAGAACATACAATAGTATTACAGCTGTATGGCTTTATATGGCTGGTATTAAAATTAGGGGGGACCGCACGCCGTTTTTTTAAATTATTTATTTATTTATTTTACTGCACACTATAGACACGCCCACCGGCTGCTGTGATTGGTTGCAGTGAGACAGCTGTCACTCAGCGTGGGGGGCATGTGTGACTGCAACCCATCACAGGCGTCTGTGGGTGGGGAAAGCAGGGAATACGAGATTGATTAATGAGCGGCCGGCATATTCAAAGTAATTGTTGCTGCGTATTCTCTGCACAACTGTTCCTCGCCGCGCTGGTGATCGGGGAGCGGTGAGTATGAGAGAGGGCTGCTCACTTCAGTCACTCAGGGGATTAGCGGTCACTGGTGAATCCTTCACAGGTGACCGCTAATCAGGACACGGCACACAGACAGAGCCGTGGCATGACAATGAAGTTGGGTGAAGTTCACCCGAGTTCATTCTCATCGCGCAACTGTCTGCTGTCAGCCGACATGTATCAACGACATTGTGCAACACACAAACGGACATTCCACACGGACATTCCACATACACATACACGGGCATTTTACACACAAACACGGACATTTTACACGTATACACGGCTCGCATACGCCATCACACGGATGCCATACGTACCGGAGAAACTCCCCCAAAAAACGGAACATGGACCCGAAAAACGGACCGTGTCACACGGACTTTTTTTTGCGGAAGTGTGTTTTAGGCCTAAACCTTACTGATGGGGCAAAATTTTAAAAGTCAGACATATATTACTTTATGATGTAATAACTCTGGAATGCTTCATCACATACCAGTGATTTTGAAACCATTTTTTCGTGATACATTGTACTTGATGTTAATGGTAAATTTAAGTAGATATGTTTTGTATTTAATTATAAAAATATCAAAAATTAGAAAACTATTTTTTAAAATTTGCATTTCTCAACCCATGATTGGTTATCACTTTAATGCAGATAGTCACAACATGGTCGGTTACAACACCCATTATGACTGATGCAGCAGCATGTCAGCTATAGTGGACAGCCGACAGCTGCTGTATTTTCACCCACTTGGAGATGCTATTCTCTTATAACTCAGGTCAGTAAAAAGCCGTATTGCTGGTCACCATAACAGTTCCGATCTCTTTTACAAACTCTGTCCAGCTTGCCTAATATACTTACTGCTGACATCAGCCAATAGGCCTCTTTGAGTGAGTCCGGACAAGTACAGGCATGTCCGCAGGAATATTTCCAATATAATTTAATGTGTTAATATTATAATGAGTGAATAAAAGCTTTGCATGCAAAACTTAAGATCTAGACGTGCCAGGGAAATTCAGAGTTCATATTTGGAATCAGCGCATTCAACTTAGTATAACTCACATTTTATTTTCTCTCAGTAGCAAAATCATTGTTGCACTGTGTCATTTTAGTAATCCTAATTGACCTAAAATGGGAAAGGATAATGTGTCGTTTTAGGTAGTGTATGTAAACTTCTGATTTTAACTGTATATTATTAAACAGTTAATACATAAGACATAGTGCAGTTAAATCATTGGGGCAATGTCCACCTATTACACTTCTATAAAGCCCTGCCATAGCTAAGCTTTAAAGAAGGATAGTAAAATAATACACTACAAGAAGTTAAAAAATTCTAAAAAAAAAAAAAAGTTTGCAATTTCAAATTACTTATGCAGCATGGAAAACATACACAAAAGAAATAATAAAGATTCCAGTATTGCTGGCTTTTTGTTACATCAACTCACAAAAAAAATAAATTAAACAAAAAGTGATCCAAAAGTAGCATGTACTCCAAATGATACCAATAAAACCACAGCTCACTCTGGGAAAATGTTTGGCGTATGTGCACGCTATGCATGGAATAATCTCAGTGGCTGAGCTAGCTCCATAAACTATATTTTGTAGGATGTATTATGTGTCAGTACTTGGCCCTCATGATCATGATGGCATTGTCAAAGCAGCAGGGAGCTAATTGTTGGACCCTGCTTCAGCTGTATTCACAGTATATTTGAATAAAGAACAAAGATGGTCAATTTATAATAGACTGAAATACTACATTATTGCATTTTGCATAAGCTATCAACTAATACTAGGTTCCGGTTCCATAGGAGCATTAACAAAAAAACAAAAACTGGGAAAACAGTTAGAAATATTTGTAAAAGAATATAAAGTATAAATCATGAAATTAAAAAGTTCAACTTCTCTTCCAAAATGGCAATAACCAAGTCTAAAAAATAAAAAAATAATTTGTGTATACATGTCCAGACTAATAAAATGTCATAATATTTATCTCATACGGTGAATGTCAAAATGAAAAAAAGAAATGCAGTGTATTAGGCACAGTGCCCACCCTGTGTAGTTTTGACGCATATTTTCAGAAATCTGCAGCAAAATCTGCATGTCCATTGTGAAGCCAGCAAAGTCAATGTGAATTCAGATGTGCTGTGCCAACATTGCTTATTTTTCCCTTGTATATTTCGTGAAGATTTGGTGCAGAAAAAAAGAAATCTGCACCAAATACGCAAAAGAAAAATACTCAATGTGGGCAGAGCACTTCTGAATTCTCGTAGACTTTGCTGGCTTCACAATGGACATGCAGATTTTGCCACAGATTTCTGAAAATCTGAGTCAAAATTCGTAGCATGGGCACAGGGCCTTACGGTTCGGGGTTCTCTCGAGCCCCGAACCGCCCCTGAGCCATCTTCATCTGCTGCTGTATTGCCGGCTGGCTCACCTGCACCACTTGACCGCTTCTCCAGGTGCCTGGCTGTTAGGTGTCAGGTGTCCAGGACCTTTGTTCGTGAGGCAAAGTCCCTGTTTTGCCCTACTGCGCATGCATGGGTTCCTGCTGCCTTTCCTGGCTCAAAGTGCGAGATTCGCGCTACCGTGCATGCTCGCGATGTCACCAGTGATGCGGCGGCTGCTGATTGGCCGGCGCTGACATCACTGATGATGTGGTGGCTGCTGATTGGCTGTTGATGGCGTCAGCGGTGACGTTCGCGGCCGCTGATTGGCCGTCAATGACGTCATTGGGTATGTGGTGGTCACTGAATGGCCGCTGCCGGCGCCATTGCCATCTGGTGCTTAGCTTGGGGCAGGGCTTTTCTTTAAAATACCCTGGATGAAGCACATGGCTGCGCGAGCATCATTCTGGTTCTGTGGCACCAACAGAGCAGTGCATCCATATAGTGGCCATTGTGCCAATACAGCCCTATAGTGTCTATGACAGGGCTGCATGTGATACTGTGGTGAGTCTGTGGTGCCTACTGGTAAGTGGTAGGCAGGGTTAGGCGTCCGGTGCCCGTCGCACCAAGATTCACGGCGAGGCCCAGTCAGGGCCATTTTTCCCGCTTCTGCCCTACCACTCTAGTCATTCTGTGGCAGCTCAGTGAAGCTAACTGGGCTATGCCTACTGTCCCGGTGTGCCTCCTACGCACATGGACAGCTTCCCGCAGGACTCTCTGTGCTGTTAATAGGAGAGGTCCGGTACTCGGTGGGTTTGCTGCTAATACCACAGATTGTGGTTTTTATTTTCATGTTCCTCTAAAGTTGTGCCGTCCGGCCGCTTGTCCATCTGTGGCTGTGCCATCTGCCCAGAGGACCTTGGGAGATGTTAGAGCTGGTATTAGTTTTGCTCTAACTGTCTTCCCGCGCAACACAGTGTCACTGTTTTTTGGTTCACTTACCTCACAAAAAAATTATAAGGAAAATAGATCAGAAAGTTAGATGTATCCCAAGTAATAAAAACTGCTCGTCCAGCAAACAGCAACATCTTCTCTATATCTATCAACTGAAAAATATATATTGCTCTTAGAATTTGGCAACACAAACCAGTTTTGTAGGTGGGAGGGGTCGTGGGGTTTGTTTTTTCTTTTAAAAATAAACATAAAAACTGTGCAAGTAAACATCATAAAAAGGAAATCAAAACATCAAAATTGTATCTTGTATTTCAAATTTCTCAGAATTCAACAGTTGGATTTTTTTCTATTCTTCAGTACATTATAATGCAGTCTGCAAAAATCAAGCCCCTGTACAGCTGTCTACAGGAAAATAACAACTTATTGGACTTGGAAGATCAGGAGGAAAAATACAGGGAAAATAATGAAAATTAATTAATGTAGAGTATAAAATATACCTTTTCCGTAAAAAAATGTAAAAAATAAAGCTTACCAATATACTTTAATTCTGTATACTGTTCAGTTGGCATATACTGCCAAGTAGACCCTCTTTTGCAGACATGACCGCTTGGCTTATGCATTCATGCTAACTGTCCTTCTCCCTGTATGTTGGCATTGGTTAAGGCTATTGCTAAGATGCTCAAGTAAATGTTATATATATATATATATATATATATACAGTATATATATATATATATATATATATATATATATATGCACTAGGTTATAGGCTATAGGTGTATCTGTTTCTTAGGTTGAACTCCCTAAATCAGCTCTACTGGTAGGTTCCTTGTCCCACATTATAAGGCATCAGTCACATATAAGTATTTTTGATGAGCATGTCATCAGTATTTATATGTCAAAACCAGGAGTATCTAAAAAAAACACAGAACAGGTATCAATCTTTCAATTACAGTTTTTTTCTGGACGTTCAGCTCTTGGTTGTGGCATACAAACACTGACGAAAAATAGTGACCAAATCGTGACATGTGAATGAGACCTAATGCTTTATCCGAGTACACAAAAAAAAATAAATCTGAAGGCTGCATATATCAGTCATAAAAAAGAGACAGTGTCACATAAAAACAGATTTACTCACAGACAGGAAATGAGCCTGATTATAACAGTGTTTTTAAAAGGCAATGCTTGACAATTCCGCAGAATGACAAAAAAATTGAAAGTGGAAAACAGTTGTTATTTCAACACTGGACTATTATGTACAATACTTTGCATGGCTTGCTGGCAATCTCTTCAGCAGCTCTTCCTTTACACTGGCAAAGTCTATGTGTCACCTTCAATGCAGGACAGCACACTCTCTCAGTGCTTGGTTCAGCCATTCTCTAGGTAATTTCTTTTAACAGCAATGCACTGCTGCTGATTGTCTAGCAATTTTGCTCACTCTTTCAGCCTACTCACATATCGCATATATCGGTCCCTCATCTTGGTGATAGCTAACCTTCACCTTTTTGGTAGTGTAGACTCACATAAATAAGCCTCTGTGCTCTGTCAAATCTGATGGCAATTCTCATCTTTTCTCTACAATGGTGGTACTCTCTTGCAGATGGGCTCCCTCACCTTGAACAAACAGCACCATTCACAGTACCTAAGTACTCATCTGTGCCCTTTTAATAGAACTGGGAATATGTAGAATGTGCTACTTATCCCCACATCTAGAAAACTACTTCCATTGCTCTCCATCTGCTAGGGGCTTGGTCTGAGTGTATCTAACTTGTATTGTTGTGAAACAGGAACCTCTTCTGACCTCTCCAACACTACTAGAGGGCATAAGTGCATTTATGATGCTGACGTCACACCACTTTGCAACTCAGTCATGTCACTAGAAAATTTGTGCATTACATTTTCAAGAAAACAACGCAACTGTAGCTTCTATGGAATGACTCCAACAACCTTTTTACCAGTACAGGTGTCATTCTGCTCAGTAATATTTAAACAGGTCATACCCTCCCAATTACCAGTCATTTAAAGTGAATCTACTGTAACAAGGTCAGTGTGAACCTGTCATCTTTTTAAACAACACAAGATACATTAATCTTTGCCAGTCCAGAAAATAACAGTGGCTTCATGTGTCATAAGTAATCTCGTTTTTAACAAGGTTGAAAATATATTTCAGTTCAGTCTTATTATTATTATTATTATTATTATTATTATTAGAGCACCATTTATTCCATGGTGCTGTGCATGAGAGATGGTTACAAAATTCAAAATTCAGATATAAATTATAGTAAACAAACAAACAATGATAGACTGGTGACAGTGAGGAGAGGGTCCTGCCCTTGCTGACTTATGTTCCATTGGATTTTAACACACCTTATACTTCCCAAATAGTTCCAACACTGATGACCAGTGGATCCAATTAGAGATGATCCAAACTATTACAATTTGCCAGCTTTGACAAATTTTACCCACAAATTTAATTCAAAGCAAATTAGCTGACTCAAAAAGAGGTGTATTAACATTCTGAGGCTTCCTAGGACTGTATTGAATTCTTTCAACTTTTGAGTGGGCAAACTAATGGCAATGACAGTGGTAGCAGCCACACGGTATAAGAAGAAGATGGGGTAGGAAACAAGATGTCTGGTAGCGTAGGATGAGCAACAACAGCCATGTTAGCATCAATACTGTGTACCACTACCACTGTGTAAAAACAGTGGACTGCCAGGTGGTGTGTGGCTGGCATGGTTGTGCAGCAGCAGTGGCAGCCACAATAACCAAAATGGTAGAATAGTATAATGGGCAGGTAAGGAGATGACTGGCAGTGTAGGGCCAGAAAAGGAAACTTTGTTAGCAGAAGTACTAAAATATAGATTACATTATGGACAGAAAATGGATACTGTATTGAGTGTAGGCTGTTAGTGCTGGCAGCAGCAGAATGGTGTAGAAGACAATGGACAAGAAGCTAGCACATGGTATGGTTGATCTTATCATTGGTTTCATTTGTAAGTGTGCCGCTCGGATCCGGGCTCGTCGGTGGGTGGCTCGAGCACCTCCGGACCCGGGGTCACGTCGCTCTGAAAGGATGCTGGCGCTACGTAGGGGGTTGGTAGGTAGGTTTACGGCCAGGGCCGTGGTTTGGGTTAAGTTTGTGACTCCACCCATGGGTTGTGGTGAAGGTAGACACCACCGCTGCTGTTTACTAGGCCAATACACTATGGTTTGGTTAAAACCAATTTCCCAAACCAAAAGAAGCTATAGAAATCAATAAATTGATAAAATAATTTTTATTTCAAATATCATTAAAAAAATGTATACATACAATAATAACATTTCCAAAGGAATTCCACTTTAATACAACAAGGGACACGAGGGGTTAAGGCAATAAAAAAAGCATAGATATTTATTCATATATACACTATTCACAATATATTATAATAATGAGGGAGTTTTGTGCCAGGAAAAATTCCTATTTTTGGCACTCTATTATGTTTTCACTAATAATTTGCATGTTTTTAATTTTAACTGTGACTTTCAGACAATTATTCTTCCAATTTGATATTGTATGCACATCATATATAATTGTAGGTTGATATACTATATACTGACTATTGAAATTTTGTGTGTATCAATTACAGTATAATTAATTATATATTTCAATTCTTCCACAATAGATGTTTTATGCATGGTGTTTATGCATGGATTTTATGTACCTTGTATTGTACTGATATTGGTGCTAGGATATATAATCTGATGCCCATGTTTATACCAATAACGTTCTAATGCATTTATAATTCAGCATAGGTATAAACGGCATGCCCTCTATCAATTTATATACATATGTATATTTTGTATACAAATATTTATGCGTGTATATAGTATTTATATGTATATTGTATAAACTCCAAATGGGAGCACTTTTTCTAATGTCAGAATATCCACACTTAGGGGCACTTTGCACACTGCGACATCGCAGGAACGATGTCGGTGGGGTCAAATTGAAAGTGACGCACATCCAGCATCGCATGCGACATCGCAGTGTGTAAAGCCTAGATGATACTATTAACGAGCGCAAAAGCGTCATAATCGTATCATCGGTGCAGCGTCGGCGTAATTCATAATTACGCTGACGCGACGGTCCAATGTTGTTCCTCGCTCCTGCGGCAGCACACATCGCTGTGTGTGAAGCCGCAGGAGCGAGGAACATCTCCTACCGGCGTCACCGCGGCTTCCGTAGGTTATGCGGAAGGAAGGAGGTGGGCAGGATGTTTACATCCTGCTCATCTCCACCCCTCCGCTCCGATTGGCCGCCTGCCGTGTGACGTCGCAGTGACGGCGCACGACCCACCCCCTTAACAAGGAGGCGGGTCGCCGACCACAGGGACGTCGCACGGCAGGTGAGTGTGTGTGTGTGAAGCTGGCGTAGCGATAATTTTTGCTACGCCAGCTATCACCACATATCGCTGCTGCGACGGGGGCGGGGACTATCGCACTCGGCATCGCAGCATCGGCCTGCGATGTCGCAGTGTGCAAAGTGCCCCTTAGTCTCTTTATGCCGATACTGCCTCCTGTGCTGTGCGCATGTTCATAGTTGCGGTGCTGTTACCTACGATCAGTGGTATAATATGACGCTACGGGGCCTCCGTTGTCTGGCGACTAATGGAACGCAGCGTGCGTCTCACTTCCACTGATCAGTGGTCATTTGTCCATCTAGCCCCGTGACCTGAACTATGCGCCGCATTTCACAGCTGTTGGCAGTCCCGACTCTTAGGAGACACGCTATAAAAAGACCGTAGTTTCTCACCTTAAACACACGCCCCCCCGAAGAAGAAAAGGCGAAACATATGTTGGGGTGACGGGACGTGGAGGGAGTTAAAGTGAGTACTGTGCAGGTCTTTATGCCTTCCATATTTGTATGGTGATTCCGGCCGGGTCCGTCACCTGTAACAGGGAGCAGCATATACCTCGCACATCGCACTTAATCAGCAATAAGCTTATAATCCTGGGTGATCTATATACTGCAGTTGCTGTTCTGTTAGAGTATATGTATAGCGACTATTGAGAACTATTAAGCATGACTATTTCTGGGAGCTCTTTAATGGTATAAACTATATATTTTTTCTGCACATGTTCTATTAATTTGGTGAATATATGTATTAATACTAAGCACTTTATAACCAGTGCTGTTTATTTATTTATTTATTTATTTATAAACACCTTTATCTATTTATTTCAACTAACTAGTTCATACAGTTAAATTGAGTTTAACCTGAAATATTTATTGTCTGTTTATATATGAATATTAACTGCTTGCATACTAAATTATATATTACTGAACTGATCGATCACTGACAAAGATATATATATTATTAAATAATTTATTAAAATTTATTTATATCTGTAATTAATATATATTTCTTTTATTGCCTTAACCCCTCGTGTCCCTTGTTGTATTAAAGTGGAACTCCTTTGGAAATTTTATTATTGTATGTATAAATATTTTTAATGATATTTGAAATAAAAAGTATTTTAATAATTTATTGATTTCTATAGCTTCTTTTGGTTTGGGAAATTGGTTTTAACCAAACCACAGTGTATTGCATTAATGTTTGAAGCTTGACCACTTTGTGGGGAAATACAATTTATATGGGCATATGGTGAATAAATTAATTGTTTACTAGGCCAGTCCAGTCCAGACCTCAATCAGTGAATTAACTTAGTCCGGTAGATTCGGGACCTCGTTTCCAGTCGGTTCCCCAGTTCTGTACCGGCGGGCCACTACCCTGTCCCGGTCCCTTACGGTTCCACCAGGCTGTCTTCCCGGCTCCTGCAGGCGGCAACCACCATCTGCCTCTTGGCCAAAGGGTGTCCAGCCTACGACCCAGACCCCTGTCAGACGTTTACTCCTCTCTCTTTCACCTCCAAAACTAATCTGCTCTGTTTTTCCTGCCTCAGGCTATCCGAACTCAGTGGGTGTGACCAACCGCCTGGCCCCGCCCCCTGGTGTGAATGTCAAGACCCGAGAGGGGTGACCAAAGTATTTAGGTTGGCTGCTGTTACCTTTTTAGGGGGACGGGTGTTTGTGCAAGGGCCTGTCTGTGACTACCTGGCTAGTCCAGGGCGTCACAAGTGAATCATAGTTTGCACAGATGCATGCTTTGATTTAGTTTGACACATGCACCATTAACCACACATCTAGATAATTGCCTGGTTCAGTTGGTGTGTGATCCACTAGACATGCTTAATACCAACTTTGACAGTACACTACAGGCTGGAAATGACAGTATGCCCTTAGTAAACTAAAGGAGTTCTTGATCTTTGTCTAATCTACTCAGAATCCATGGGATTGCAATACAAGGAAATTAGCAGACAAAGGACTCAATCTATGTCTGACTTAAGGCCCCGTCACACTAAGCAACATTGCTAGCAACATCGCTGCTAACAAACAACTTTTGTGACGTTGCTAGCGATGTTGCTGTGTGTGACATCCAGCAACAACCTGGCCCCTGCTGTGAGGTCGTTGGTTGTTGCTGAATGTCCTGGGCCATTTTTTAGTTGTTGCTGTCCCGCTGTGAAGCACAGATCGCTGTGTGTGACAGCGAGACAGCAACAACTAAATGTGCAGGCAGCAGGAGCCGGCTTCTGCGGACACTGGTAACCACAGTAACCATCGGGTAACCAAGAAGCCCTGTCCTTGGTTACCCGATATTTACCTTTGTTACCAGCCTCCTCCGCTCTCACTGTCAGTGCCGGCTCCTGCTCTGTGCACATGTAGCTGCAGGACACATCGGGTTAATTAACCCGATGTGTGCTGTAGCTAGGAGAGCAGGGAGCCAGCGCTAAGCATTGTGCGCTGCTCCCTGCTCTGTGCACATTTAGCTGCAGTACATATCATGTAATTAACCCGATGTGTGCTGTAACTAGGAGAGCAAGGAGCCAGCGCTAAGCAGTGTGCGCAGCTCCCTGCTCTGTGCACATGTAGCTGCAGCACACATCGGGTAATTAACCCGATGTGTGCTGTAACTAGGAGAGCAGGGAGCCAGCGCTCAGTGTGCGCTGCTCCCTGCTCTCTGCACGTGTAGCTCCGTCCGCTGGTAACCAAGGTAAATATCGGGTTGGTTACCCGATATTTACCTTAGTTACCAAGCGCAGCATCTTCCACGCGGCACTGGGGGTTGGTCACTGGTTGCTGGTGAGATCACCAGCAACTCTTGTAGCCACGCTCCAGCAATCCCTGCCAGGTCAGGTTGCTGGTGGGATCGCTGGAGCGTCGCAGTGTGGCATCTCACCAGCAACCTCCTAGCAACTTACCAGCGATCCCTATCATTGTTGGGATCGCTGGTAAGTTGCTTAGTGTGACTGGACCTTAAGCCAGGGTGTGCATCTCTGTTTGCAGCAGTTCATCAGGTTGGAGACATGGCCAGAATTTGCGATGTGTAGACTGTATGGTTGCACAAAGTGCCAGTAAGCAGACAGCAGTGGTGGTAGAGATACTGGGTGTGAGTCAGTCAGTTTCCAACTTGTTGTACTGCCATCCACAGGATAAATTTACTGCTCCAAAAATCCCCTACATCTCATGCTGCTTATTAGAGAAAAGCATTGGAACACGAGGAGGAAAATATTACTGGCTAACAGTTTCAGCCTGTGACTCACAGTGTCCTTCCAAAATGTGGCTCCGGTCAGCTGACTGTTCAATACACGACATCTTGATAGCACCATTTCAGGGGTTAAAAGGTATGGGTGGATAGCGATTCCACTCGTACCTGCGAGGGACACATGTCAGCTGTACAAATCAGCTGACATGTGTGCGGATCCCCTCCTGCAACCTGCAGCAGCAGGTGGGGATTAACATTATGATCAGAGGGACGTAATATTACTGCCCACGGTCGTCAAGGGATTTTAAAATGTAATGGCTGAAAATATTTTTTTTTTGCCTAAAATAGAAAGGAAATGTGTCATCTTTAACTTTATGCCTTTTAGAGATCATTTCATCTTCAATTTGCTTAACTGTTCAAAATAACATTAATTTGGATGAGGATGTGCAAGTGGGTATAATTCTGTTGTTGATCAATGGAGACCCTTAGGCCTGGGCATTTTCTGTGCTTGAGGATTTTCTTGCTTTTTCTTCAATTGGCATCTTTTTCTCTGCCCCTATGCTCATCTATGACAATGCCGATAAAGTTGCTGTTGCTGGCTCAATGATTTGCAAGTTGATTCAGAGAAATTGTAAAGTGGAGAACTACTACTCTCAGTTCAGACACTGGGCAGTGGAAACCACCTGGAATGACTCAGCTCTCTGCAGTCAATTCTTCCTGCATCTTTTCAGTCAGATATGATATATGTTGGTTTATAGTCCCTCCCCATTGTCCTTGGAAGAAGCTACGTCACTAGCAGTGCATTTGGGCATACACCTTAGGGATGAGAGTACATTTGAGGGTGTTTTATTGACTTCTCCCTCTCCTCCTATTGAGGCCAAGGAGGAAGTTGAACCTGGGGTATACCTGCTTGTTTCTGTCTATACTGCGGTCTAAAGGGTCATGCAATGATTTAGTGTTTCAGATACAATAATGAATTTCTTAAGGGTGAAAAAAGAAAAAATCATTAATATGCTAGGACCCTGACTCTAAAGGGGGCTTTACATGCAGCGATATTGCTGCTGAAAGAGTAACGCCCTGGACTAGCCAGGTAGTCACATACATACCAACATACACACCCCCCACCCTAGACAGTTACAACAGTCAACCAAAAACCTTTGTTGCCTCCCTCCAGGGTCTGATGTCCACACCAGGTGGGGCGGAGCCTGGAGGTTAGCCCCACCCACCGAGGAGTTCACAGGCCTGGAGGCGGGAAAAGCAGTCAGAGTAGTTTGAGAGGTGAAAGCGAGAGGACAGTAACTGCAAGTGTCTGGGTCGAGCCCAGGCACTGACAGCAAGGTTGGCAGACAGTGGTGGCCGTCTGCAGGAGGTAGTGGACCTCTGCAGAACCGTAGGACCGGGGTCGGGCGGTGGTCCGCCGGTACCAAACTGGGGAGCGGAGTGAAGCTAAGCACACAGGCAGGGCCATCGGACCCCGACCAGGCTTGGAGCCACCGACAATAGTCAAATCCGAGTGTGACAGGAACCCCAGGGGTTTCCCAACAACCAAGACCCGACAGAAGGCAACAGTCCACACCGAGAGGATATACAGCCACCGCCACAGGCTAGAGATCCAAGGGCCAGCGCCTGTGGGCAAAACGGGCTCCTACGGCACCTATACGCCAGGGAGCGGACTACCGCCGGTGGGCAACCACAGGAGTCAGAACATTCTAAAAGGTGCAGGGAAAGACAGCCACCATCAGCTGCGGGACCCATCCATCCGGCCGTTTGGTTTACCAGAGACTCTGTCATTGATTGTCTGAGTGAGTACACCAGTGCCGTCCGGCACCGCGCCGCGCTGTCCCTGCAACCCTGCACCCCAGCCATCCAGCCTCCCCGTTACATCACCGACCCTGGGATCACCAACGCCCTACCCACGGAGGGGACAACATCCTCGCTGCTCCCTACCATCTCTCCCGGGATCCCCATCACCAGCAGCGGTGGTACAATCACCACCACGTCCCGTGGGTGGCGTCACGAACTCTCTCCCCAAACCAACCATCCCCTTTCACTCACGGGTGAGGAGCGCTGCTCGAGTCCCCAGGTCCGGCCCACCGCTAGAGCCACCAAGCAGCAGCAGCAGAAGCCCTGGACCCGAGCGTGGCAAGCACGTCCCCTCCGCCTGTGACAACTTGGCGTCTGCGAACAGGATTAGAACCAATCTACCTACCGGTAGAAGTGCGCCTTGCAGTCCCCGCCAGCGGCGTCCGGCCGAAAAATTTGAAGTGCTGCCATCTTTGGCGTGAAGATTTCCCGCTCGAGCGTCTTCACCGAGCAGGGAAGGCGCGAAAAGGGAAGCCGCGCCCCCAAAGAGGAAGTGCTAGAAAGAACCAAGGAGTTACGGTAAAAAGATGTCTGCGCCCAACGGAGCCATTGGAGGAGTGGCGATCGCAGCCGCAGCAGCACCCGCAGATGGAAATGGGGTAGCCCGTGCTCTGGCCGCAAGAGCAGGGGAGGCCGCGGGTCCAGCGGTCGCCCAGGTAATGCCGTTCTTCCTAGCCTATGTGCCCGGTGCTACCTGGCTGCCGCAGTACGATGGGAAGCCTGATACTTTGCAGGTGTTCCGGAAAAAGATTAGCCCGGTCCTCAATTTATATCCCTTGACTGACAGGCAACGGGCAGCGGTAGTGCTAGGGCAGCTAACCGGCGCGGCTGAGCAGGAGATGGAGACCTTGACTGACGTGGACCGGGCCTCGGTGACTACCATTTTTGAGAAACTCCAAATCGCTTTTGAGACCCGCACGGAAGCGTAATTGCGGATGCAGTTTTATCAGTGTCGACAGCAGCCTGCGGATAATATAAGAGACTATGCCCTGCGCCTGCAAACAGCCTTCCGTACGCTGAAGCGGGTGGACACTATTAATGATGCGGACAGCAATAAGATGCTAGTGGAACAACTCCTGCAAGGGCTGGGGTCTGCGGAAGACCGCAAGCAGCTACGGTTGTGGGCCCTGGAACACCCCAATCTGGACTTTGCAGTATTGATGGAGCGGGCCATCAAGGCCCTGCAGGCCCCGACGCCAGACGCTCCTGAGGTGGCCCCATGTCCGGCTGAAACTGCTCCCATCACGGTGGCACCTCCTCTCCCGGCTCTACCGGCCCCTGCAGCGCCCGTCGGGATAATGGAGGAGCTAGCCGCCCAGGTCCGCCGCATGGATGGAGACCTAGCCAAGATCCTCGCCACACTCCAGCTTCCGACGAGAGTCAAACCCCCAGGGAGGATCCAGCTTGCCGACAGCCCGGAGGATGTCCCCTGGATGCAGCAGAGAAGGACCAATGACTCACGGTATGGGCCTCCTATTTGTTACAGGTGCAGCAAGCCTGGCCACTACTCTAGGCGATGCCTGTTAAACAAGCAACCCCTGGGGCCAAGGGCCAATCCTCAGGAGTAGACATCAATGGCCCCCCCCGACTGGCGAGACGGTACATCGGAGCTCACCCCATCATCCCTTTAGCAGTGGACGGCATCCCGCTTATGGCCCTATTGGACACAGGTTCACAGGTAACTACTATACCATATACATTGTACCAGCAGTATTGGGGTACTGATGAACTTGCCCCCTCTGATGATAGCCTGACTCTGGTCACGGCCAATGGACTCCCTCTAACCAAAGTGGGATACAAACAAGTGACCCTGACCGTGGGACGTGCGGCGTTAAAGAACCAAGGGATGATTGTGGTGATGAATGAACCCAGTGACCATAACCCAAAAGTAATCCTAGGGACCAATGTGATGGAGCATTGTATGAGTGAGCTGCTGAGTCTGTTGCAGCAGTTGGCCGCCACAGCAGGAGGAGGCCGACAGAGGGCTGTGCAGCGTGAGATCCGGGCCCTCCTATTTCGGCAACAAGTGAATTCAACTGGTGGAGAGATTGGTGGAGTAAGGGTGATGGATGTGGCCCCCTTGGTAGTGCCACCCTGAAGCGAGATGATGATTTGGTGCAGGGCAGCAGTAGGCCCCCAGGGGCCCGACTACCCGGCGATGGTAGAACCCACGCCTTCTGAACACTGGCCCATGGTGATGGCGGCCAGAGGGGTGGTTGACGTCAAAAAGGGGAGAGTGCCTGTAAGAGTGCTGAATTGTGGAGAGGAGGAAGTTAGGCTTTCCCGTTACGCTACCCTTGCCAAGTTGATTACCCTAGACCCTCACACCATTCACGAAGCCGCCCCTCCTACCTCAGCATCCCCTGCCAGTGACCATATACCCCCAGAATAGCTAGGGGAGTGGTGCCAGGAACTACATGTAGGCACTGAAACCACACCCACGCATCACAAAGAGGGGGTATACAGGGTAGTGCAAGAGTATGAACAGGTTTTCAGCAAGCACTCATTAGATTTCGGGAGGATTAAAGGGGTTCAACACCATATCCCTACAAGCATACATCCACCCATCAAAGAAAGATATAGGCCCATCCCGCCAGCACATTATCAATGCGCCAAACACATGTTGAGGAACATGAAGGAGGCAGGGGTCATTCGGGATAGTTGTAGTCCCTGGGCAGCCCCACTGGTGCTGGTGAAAAAGAAGGATGGCACCATGAGAATGTGTGTGGATTACTGGAAGATCAACCATGATAACGCATAAAGATGCCTATCCTCTCCCCCGTATCGAAGAGTCGCTAGCTGCGCTGAGAACTGCTAACTTCTTCTCTACCCTTGACCTTACTAGCGAATACTGGCAGGTGGCGGTCGCACCAGAGGACCGTGAGAAGACTGCATTCGCCATTCCCATGGGACTCTGCGAGTTTAACAGCATGCCGTTCGGGCTGTGCAATGCCCCTGGAACCTTCCAACGGCTCATGGAGTGTTGCCTAGGACATCTCAATTTCGAAACTGTCCTACTGTATCTAAATGATGTGATCGTATACTCCCAGACGTACGAGGCCCACCTGCAACACCTTGCTGAAGTGTTCGCGTCCCTAGCCAAGTATGGGATGAAACTGAAGCCCTCCAAGTGCCACCTACTGAAGCCTAGGGTACAGTACCTCGGACACATGGTGAGCGCAGAAAGTGTCGCCCCGGATCCTGAGAAGATTACTGCTATCCAGGACTGGTCGAGACCGACCACAGTGAAAGAGGTGAGACAGTTCCTGGGCCTGGTGGGCTACTACCATCGCTTCATCAAGGGGTACACGAAGATGGCCGCCCCCATGCAAGACCTCCTCGTGGGACAGACCAAGGGTGGCAGGTCCCCCGGATCTCCGTTTGTGTGGGAGAAGAAGCCTGAGGAGTCCTTTCACCAGCTGAAGACGGCCTTGACGGGAGAGGAGATCCTGGCGTACCCCGACTACGGCCTCCAATTCGTCCTCTACACCGATGCCAGCAATGTGGGCTTGGGAGCAGTCCTGTCCCAGGTCCAGGATGGGCAAGAAAAGGTGAACGCCTATGCCAGCGGAAAACTCCGGCCCACGGAAAGGAACCCCGAAAATTACAGCTCCTTCAAGCTTGAGTTCCTGGCCCTGGTGTGGGCAATCACCGAGAGGTTCCGACATTACCTCGCAGCGGCAAAATTCACGGCTTACACGGACAATAATCCGTTGACCCATCTGGACACGGCCAAACTGGGCGCTCTGGAACAGAGGTGGGTGGCCAGGCTGTCTAATTATGACTTCACTATCAAATACAGAGCCGGCCACAAGAACACCAACGCGGATGCGTTATCCCGGAGGTTCCACCTGCCAGATGGGGGGTCGGAAGACGATGACCTTGAAGAAATTTAGTTGCCCGCGTTCCATCGGCCACCAGTCGAAAAATTACATGTCAAACAACAACAGGCAAACCTGGACCCGCTACCCAGTCAGGGATGGCAAGAAGCCCAAGACCAAGCGCCTGCTGTCCAATTGGTCAAGACCATGATTAAGCAAGGCTCCTCCGGAATGGATCCGGCAGCGCCCCCTGAGGCCCAGCGGTTGTGGAAAGAACGAGCCCGGCTGTACCTGCACAAGGGGAAGCTGTATCGAGGGCTGATCAACCCGAAGACTCACAAGAAGGTTCGTCAGCTGGTGGTCCCTCAGGCTAGCGTGCCCAAAGTCCTACGGGCATATCACGATGGCGTTAGGCATTTCGGCTGGAAAAAGCTGGAGATGTTGCTGAGAGAGCGGTTCTATTGGAGTGGGATGCGAGAATCTGTGGAGGCTTG
The DNA here is from genome assembly GCF_048569485.1 of Anomaloglossus baeobatrachus. Lineage (NCBI taxonomy): Eukaryota > Metazoa > Chordata > Amphibia > Anura > Aromobatidae > Anomaloglossus > Anomaloglossus baeobatrachus. The sequence continues at coordinate 505,111,525 of NC_134354.1, forward strand.
GTGCCGAGAGTGCGGCCCCTGTCCGCTGAGAAGAAAGAATAAAGTCAGCCAAAGAGCCCCTCTACTGCCGATCGTCACCCATCAACCGCTGGAGTTGGTTGCCTTGGACCACGTCAAGCTCACACCCAGCCGGAATGGATATACCTATGCCTTGACCATTGTGGACCACTACTCCAGGTTCATGGTGGTTGTTCCAGTCAAAGATTTGACCGGCCGTACCGCAGCCAGGTCATTCCAGGTCTACTTCTGTCGACCACACAAATACCTGGAGAGGGTGCTTACAGACCAGGGTTCAGCCTTTGAAGCAGAGGTGTTTCAAGAATTCTGCCAATTGTACGGTTGTAAGAAGATCAGGACCACGTCATACCATGCCCAGACTAATGGGATTTGTGAGAAGATGAACCACCTGGTCCTGGATCTCCTCAAGGTGATACCATTGGAGGAGCGGAACCTGTGGCCAGAAAAGCTGCCTGACCTGATAGACATGTACAATAACATCCCTAGTAGTTCTACCAAATGCACCCCGGCATATCTGATGAGAACCTGACCGGGTCGGCTGCCGGTGGACTTAGAAATGGACTTGAAAGCTCAAGAGGCTCTTCCTTCAACTGCTGGCTGGGATACCCGGCGACAAATCCAATACCGACAGGTCCAGGAGTACGTGGAGAAGAATCTCGGTCGGAGCCGAGAGAAACAAGCACAACGCTTCAACAAATGAGCGGCAGCCGTCCCCTTTGAGCCAGGAGATGTAGTGCTGAAGTGGAAAAGAAGGACCCATAAGCTTGATGACCAATGGGAAAAGACCCTGTATGTCATACAGCCCACTGAATGGGAGAATGAGAAGGCTTATCTGATCAGTCGCGACCAGGGGAGGACCGCCACTACAGTTTCCAGGGACCATCTGAAGAAATGCCCTCACCCCTTGAGAGTGACGAAGGAGGGTCCGGTGCCCATGCCAAGCAGGGAGAAGGAGGTGATCCACACAGTGATGGGTGATTTTCCAGCAGACTGGCCTATGCAAAACAGTGCGGTGATTGTCCTGGTGATAATGTTCCCACAACACGTGGAAGAAATGGAGACGGAAACACCAGCCAGTGAGCCACTCGAACAAGCGCCAAGGGATGCACCTATACCCCCTCCCCTTGGGTCTCCACTTGCCATACCTGCCATAAGGGAAGAGGTAACGGTCATCCCCTTGACCGTTGCTAGCGACCCTGTCCTCCGAAGGTTCACATGCCCTAACCTAGGTAGGCCCCCGCTTAGGTATAGGGAAACTACCATCTAGGGGCGCAGTATGTTAATTGTGTAAATAGATGAATGAATGGATGTAAATCAATCTGAAGTCTCACCTGATCAGCAAACAGTTGATTATCCCGGCCGTTGCCGGCAAGTTGTCCCCGGAGGGACTCTATGTGTTTTACCGCCCACATGAGAAATTGCTCATGAACATGGCCGAGAACTGGCAGGCCACCCACAAACTTGTGGGTTTGTAAATAAATTGTGGGCCGGTTTCCATTCCGTGCCGCCTCCGGAGAGGCAGATTGGAGGAAGGGCCCGCAGCAGAGCAGGCTGGGGCCCGGCCACCACCTGGACCGGTGGCCATCCTTAGGGGGTCAGGGGTCCCCCTTGGACATGGGGTCCCCTGAAGTGATAGCCGAGTTCGAGACACCGTACCCGTTCCCGCTCGGGTAACCTGGACCAGGACTCGGGAAGAGGAGTGCTGCCCGTTTCTTAGGGGCAGCATCAAGGGCTAGGTTGCTTGGGTGGGAGAGCGGATGACCATGAACCCGTCCATTTTAATAAAAATGTTTACCGTTGCAACGTTAAAGTACCGTGCCTCCCGTAAGGGAAGAACTAAAACATGCTTATGTTGAATGTTTATATGTTAATTTATCTTTTGCAGAAACAAAAATAAAACCGGTGATGGACGGGCAGCCCGTGGACGGTCTGCATTTTTCCATGGGGGAGTGTGACACCCTGGAATAGCCAGGTAGTCTCATACATACCAACATACACCCCCCCACCCTAGACAGTTACAACAGTCAACCAAAAACCCTTGTTGCCTCCCTCCTGGGGTATACCTGCTTGTTTCTGTCTATACTGCGGTCTAAAGGATCATGCAATTATTTAGTGTTTCAGATACAATAATGAATTTCTTAAGGGTGAAAAAAGAAAAAATCATTAATATGCTAGGACCCTGATTCTAAAGGGGGCTTTACATGCAGCGATATTGCTGCTGAAAGAGTAACGCCCTGGACTAGCCAGGTAGTCACATACATACCAACATACACGAACCCCCCCTAGACAGTTACAACAGTCAACCAAAAACCCTTGCTGCCTCCCTCCAGGGTCTGATGTCCACACCAGGTGGGGCGGAGCCTGGAGGTTAGCCCCACCCACCGAGGAGTTCACAGACCTGGAGGCGGGAAAAGCAGTCAGAGTAGTTTGAGAGGTGAAAGCGAGAGGACAGTAACTGCAAGTGTCTGGGTCGGAGCCCAGGCACTGACAGCAAGGTTGGCAGACAGTGGTGGCCGTCTGCAGGAGGTAGTGGACCTCTGCAGAACCGTAGGACCGGGGTCAGGCGGTGGCCCGCCGGTACCGAACCGGGGAGCGGAGTGAAGCTAAGCACACAGGCAGGGCCATCGGACCCCGACCAGGCTTAGAGCTGTCGACAATAGTCAAATCTGAGTATGACAGGAACCCCAGGGGTTTCCCAACAACCAAGACCCGACAGAAGGCAACAGTCCAAACCGAGAGAATATACAGCCACCGCCACAGGCTAGAGATCCAAGGGCCAGTGCCTGCGGGCAAAACGGACTCCTACGGCACCTATACGCCAGGGAGCGGACTACCGGTGGGCGACCACAGGAGTCAGAACATTCTAAAAGGTGCAGGGAAAGACAGCCACCATCAGCCGTCCGGGGAGAGCACAAAAACACTGCAGCCGGCTGCGGGACCCATCCATCCGGCCGTTTGGTTTACCAGAGACTCTGTCATTGATTGTCTAATTGAGTACACCAGTGTCGTCCGGCACCGTGCCGCGCTGTCCCTGCAACCCTGCACCCCAGCCATCCAGCCTCCCAGTTACACCACCGGGCTTCGGGATCACCAACCCCCTACCCACGGTGGGGACAACATCCTCGCTGCTCCCTACCATCTCTCCCGGAATCCCGGTGATGCGATCATCACCACGTCCCGTGGATGGCGTCACGAACTCTCTCCCCAAACCAACCATCCCCTTTCACTTATGGGTGAGGAGTGCTGCTCGAGTCCCCGAGTCCGGCCCACCGCTCGAGCCACCGAGCAGCAGCAGCAGAAGCACCGGACCCAGCGTGGCGAGCGCGTCCCCTCCACCCGCGACAAAAGCACCCGCCCCCGTCGTTTGTGCGTCCCGGGCAAATTGTTGCCCGTGGCGCACAAAATCATTAGGAGCCATCACACGGACTTACCTGCCTAGCAATTTTGTTTTTTCCAATTGTATATCTAAATCCTTGGCATCTATGAGATCTCTTTTTCCAGATTGTATTCAGGATTTTGAGGATGTATATTCTGAGACTGAATGTGAAGTTCTTCGCCTCCATAGGTCATAGGATTGTACTATCAAATTAATACCATGGACCAAATTGACTAAATCTCATCTGTTCAACCTCTCTCTTCCTAGAAGGGATGCCTTGAAGGAGCACATTAACAAGAGTCTCTTTAAGATTCACATAAGGCCTTTCACTTCACCAGTTGCCGTGGGATTTTCCTTTGTTAAGAAAAAAGATAGAGGGTTGCGTTCTTATTTGGATTTTAGAGAGATTAATAAGAATACTGTACGTAAACTATACTTCTTCTTATTCCTGATCTGTTTATTCAACTAGTGGGGGCCAAGTGGTTTTCTAAACTGGATCTGAGAGGAGTATATAACTTTATATATGTTCGCCAAAATGATGTGTGGAAGACTGCCTTCAGTACAAACGAGTGTCACATTGAAAATTTGGTGACGCTATTGTGAGGAAAGAGTTAACCTTTTTCACTGACTTAGAAAATAATAGAAATTCATTCTCCCTGGCAAGACCGAACCAGACTTATTTGCGTAATAAACTATGAGACCAACTTCAAGGACGCAGAATGTTTTGACTTAGAGATGACTGAAAAACATTCTTGTTATGGAAAAAGATACGTCATAGACTGTTATGGGAGTATAAGTCATTATATTAATTTCTCTTGCTGGGAATATGCAATCCACGCCTTGATGAATGTAGATTAATGAATATGTATGTTGCATAGTTACGCCCTAATCAACTTTCTATAACTTTGAAATGTAAACAAAATAATACAGTCTTTCTATTCGGAGCCGCACATCTCCAGTCTTATGTGTATAACGGCGTTCGCTTGTTTTCATTGAGAGCTGGAATAGCCGAGGGGGGGTCACCAGTACCCTCTCTGCATTCGGACATCGCTGGCAACAGCTGTGACCGTTAGGTCAACCTAACATTATCTGGCGCCTGAAAAGCAGGGACCCGTGTTTGTAATCCCAGGACGCAGTGGACTATCTTGCCATTCAGAGGAGGAGTGGACCAGACGTGGGGACCAGAAACACCTGGCCAGGTAAGAGTTGAACCTTATTCTTCTCTTTATGCTCCCTACATCTGATCTCCCCTCTCCTCAACGCGCAAAATGGTACACTGTGAGTAGAAACTGGGTTATTGGCGGGTTTCCACTGAACTCTGAGAGAGCCTTGCCAGCTGATGTTTTCTGTGCCTTGTTTGTTTGTTTCTCTGTGTTTCTCTGCCTCTCCGTGTGTCTGCTCTCCTGCGCTTTACTTCTGTGCTGTTGTCCTTGTTGGCTGTCATAGATCCCATACATCAGTGAGTGTTGAAAGGGAATAGTGTACCTGCTCTGTCCAATGGATGTGATATTCACTGCCCTAGTGTTAGTGGGAATAGCCCTGTTTGCCATTGCCATCGGATATAGAGTGTACCTGTGGTACAAGAAGGGTAACCCAGCGCCATTCAACATTCTCAGCCCCCTCTGAAAGTTAGGACACCACCTTTCAGTAGGAATACAAATAAGGAGTTAGTCTCTAGGTATCTCCAGGAAAGGTGGTTCTAGACCTCACCTTAGGTAGGAATACAAAAGGAGTTAGTCTCTGAGTATCTCCAGGATAGGTAGGTTTAGTCCAAAGGACGTTCAAGGGTCTAAAAGCTGAAGAAGATAGACGAAGAATGGGGCAAGGAATATCAAAAGACAGAAGAGCTGGATGCACCCTGCAACATCTCATTACGTGTTATCATGGCAAGAGGACAGCCAGTCAGTCCAAGGAAGTTTTCAAGACATTTGGATTGAAGGGGAAGGATCAATTGGACCCCAACAAATGGAATACAATAACAGCTACTAGAGCAGGAGTGATAGCAGATAAATCATGGACTAAACTGGTCAGAACTCTTTCTGACATGGCAAAAACAGCCCACGATCAAGGTTGGATATACCATGAAGAATCAGACACATGGGAAGAAGCTGGGAAGAAGGTTAATAAGGAACAGCAGCTTCCTCCATACCTGTCAGCTACTCCTGGAACAGCTCCAAAAATAGCAGAATCCCCGGGATGGACCTGCACAAACTGTGGCCAACAAAATCCGGACTGGAGTGAAACATGCCTAGCCTGTGCAGCCCCACAGCACAAGCTACAAGCCACAGCACCAGTGCCTCTTTATCCCGTAGTGGAAAGAAGAGTCCTGATAAGACCACCTGTTAATTCACAAAATCCAGATGCTCCCAGAGATGCAGTTCCCCGTACATATGAAGACTACGTACCCTGGACTCCAGCCGAGCAGATGGCTTTTCTGCAAAATGCTCCAGATCCGACTAGAAACCCCAGTCAGTTTTTCACGTTACCTGAACCAAATACAGGTCTCCTACAGAAGCACTTGGTTGGACTTGGAAGGTTTGTGTAGAGTTAAAATGTCTCCCGAACTGTATGCCAAACTCACTGCCCACCTGACAGGACATGCTCCGGACGATACCCGTAATGTGGAATCGGGCCAAGATTTCATGATAAGACTCAATCTCTTCTGCGCCCAGGAGCAAAGAACTAAGGGCACAATGGGACCAGTGCATCAAGGTCCTGTGGAGAATGTCAGCTTATTTTACTACAGATTGATGCAGTCATTCGCAGATGAAGGGCTGGACTTACAAGCGGGTGCAATACGTCGCCTGATGGTAAGATCCTTCATGGATGGAATACATGCACCTCTGGCAGAAAGATTGAAAGCGTGCTGCCCAGAATGGAGGAACATGGAAGACATAGATCTTCTAGTCAACAAAGCAAGTGGCTTAGAAACCGACGCAAAGGATAAAAGGAGCAACAAGAAAGTTTTCATAGCAGCAGTGGACGGTCAGCCAGAAGGTACAAGAAGGAAGGCACCGACCTGCTACTATTGTGGGAGTCAGAGGACGTGATCAGAGACTGTAGAAAGAAGAAGAGGGACACTCAAAACCGACCCGAGAGTCAGGAGGAGAAGACTGCCTGACTTGCGGCAGCACGGGATAGGGATGCCAGAGGTCCATTTATACATGTCCCCCTTCACATTGGCAACAAGGAAATAAGAGCTTTGGTGGACTCAGGAGCCTCACGCTCCTGAACCCCAGGAACCTAGTGCCTGAAGGATCCATCTCATCTGAAGCTACTGTAGTATCCGGATTTGATGGACAAGCCCAGATAATCCCAATAACACATCCACTGAAGGTGAAACTGGGACCACACATGTTCGTGTCTAAATTCTTAGTGTCCCCCCTGGGTGGAGATGCCCTAGTGGGAGCCGATCTACTATCAAGACTACAAACTCAGATTGTCTACAATGAAGATGGATCTGCTATCCTGCAAATTCCAAAAGATATCCCAGAAGAAGTCCTGTGCACTCTCCAGATGATAGAAGATCAACCAGAATCTGATGTTACACGTGAAGTAAACACGGATCCAATACTTCTACAAGTTCCTGCAAAACTCTGGTCCACATCAAAAACTGACCTCGGCACACTACCCGTGCCCACAGTAAAAGTTTCAGTCAAGCCTGGAATTACGCCACCGCAGCTGAGACAATCCCCCCTCCCGCTACCTCTCGCAGTACATCTACCAGTACGTGGATGATTTACTACTGTGCTTCCCTAGTGAAGAGGAATGCTTACCTTTCTGGCAGAAGTAGGATGCAAAGCAAGCAGAGATAAATGCAGACGGTGGATTCCCAATGCGTCACTACTCATGCAACCGCTGTATGATTGCACAAAGAATGTTCCTTTTTCCCTTACAGAAGAAGCTTGACAAAACTTTCAAAAGCTCAAGGAACTAGTGATTGATGCATCTGATCTGGCACTACCAAACTATGATCTCACCTTTAATCTGTTCGTAGCAGAGCTTCAAGGATTTGCCGTAGGAGTACTCACCCAGAAGACGGACAAACATCACATAATCGGGTACTACTCCTCTCAACTCGACAACGTCACCAGAGCAGCACCAACCTGTGTCCGTGCTGTTACAGCAGTTTCAAACATACTGCAGAAAGCATTTGAAATCTCACTCGATTTCCCGACTACCATCCTTACCAGCCATTACATCTATGCTGTTCTCAATCAAGTGCAGCTGAAACACCTCTCCATGGCAAGACAAGTCAGACTTCAGTGCACGCTGTAGCTACCCCCCAAACATCTCATTTGCTCGAGTTACAAGTCTAAACCTTGCTGATCTGCTGATCTTTACAAGTTTAGAAGGGGGGACAGAAGAGAGTGACAGAAGAGAGGATAGAAGAGAGTGACAAACGTACCAGCGCACCATTTGATCATGATTGTCAGGAACTCATTGAACATGAGGCAAAGCCCCTGCACAATATTCAGACAACACCGCTTACAAATCCAGACTTTGAACTTTTTGTGGATGGTAGCAGATACGCTGATGAAGCAGGCAAGTTCCACACCGGATTTGCAGTAGTGACTCTATATGCAGCCTTAGCCAAACAACCGCTACCTCCACGCATATCTGCTCAAGAAGCAGAACTTCTTGCTCTCATCTGGGCAATTGAGTTTCTGGAAGAACGAACAGCGAACATCTACACGGACTCAGCCTATGCACACGGCATTGTGCACGATTTTGGCACTATCTGGCAGACAAGAGGATTCCTGACAGCAACAGGAAATCCCATCAGGCATGGAGCCTCAGTGAAGAAACTAATGGAAGTAGCCTTGATACCAAAACAGCTAGCAATCATAAAGGTTGCTGCCCACACCAAGGCTCAAACACCCGAGGCAAGGGGAAATCGCTTGGCCGATCAAACAGCAAAACAAGCCGCCTTACTCCCTTTGAAGGAGACGGAAACAGTGTCAACGACGGAGGAAGAAATGCAGAACCTCTTTGAGACACAAGAAAACGCCTCTGAGGAAGAAAAGGCCGGATGGCGGGCCAAGGGGGCAGAAAAGGTGGAGGGGATTTGGCGCCTAAACGGACTTCCCGTCCTGCCACACAGTTGGTTCCCTGCCATTTTCCAAGTACTCCACTATCCCACACACAGTAGCACAAACTCAATCATGAACCAGATGCAACCATATTGGATAGCCCCCGGCTTCAGACAATACGCCTCCCAGAGAATAAAAGCTTGTCACATCTGTCAACAACACAATCCAGGCCAGCTAACTAAAACCCCGCAAAGACACATGCCAAAGACGTTTGCCCCATTTCAAAGAGTACAAATAGACTATATACAGTTGCCAAAACATGGCATCTACGAGTTTGTACTTGTCTGTGTAGACCTCTTCTCAGGATGGCCAGAGGCCTACCCTGTCAGTTCAGCCACAGCCCGAATTACAGCAAAGAAATTGGCCTGTGAGCTGGTGCCTCAGTTTGGACTCCCTGAAGTCATAGAGTCAGACCGAGGTACTCATTTCACTGGACAAGTTTTTCAGAACACCTGTGCCCTGTTAGGCATGCAGTCAGCCTTACACACACCTTACCACCCACAGTCATCAGGGAAAGTGGAAAGGTTAAATGGAACTCTAAAGCTCAAACTAGCCAAGGCAGTGGAGGAGACTGGTAGACCATGGACAGAATGTCTCCCCATAGTTCTTTACTCTATAAGGACTACCCCACAGGGAAAGCACAGGCTCTCACCCTTTGAAATACTCTTTGGTAGTGCACCCAGATTAGGATGCTACTTCCCGCAGGAGTTACACCTGCAATGTGATAGCCTAACGTCTTATGTTGTTTCCCTGCAGAAGAGACTAACTGAAACCCATCAAAGGGTCTACTCTTCTCTACCTGATCCTGATGCCATTCCAGGAACCCACTCTCTAAAGCCTGGCGACCGGGTCTACCTAAAGAAGCACGTGAAAAAGACCCTTGAGCCACGATTCGAAGGGCCTTTGACTGTCCAGCTGACCACTCCAACCTCCGTCAAACTTGAGGGGAGATCGACATGGGTCCATGCCAGCCACTGCAAGAAGGCCTAATACTGCTGATAAGTATTTCTATGTGTACTCCCTTTTTGGGGCCTTCTACACCATGGCAGAATTAATTTGAGACCCATCATGAAGTGTTAGCTGAAAAACTTGAGATCACAGACTGCTGGATATGTACACACGCACTTGTGACAGCCTCTTCCATGCCATACTTAGCCATACCAGTCCCAATAAAAAAAGTGTTTCAATGGGGAGGCTGTTACAACAGACTATCAGTGTTCCAAGTGTTACTCTGTTTAATAGTTGCTTATGTAGTGTTCAAGTTGCTAATGGCTTTGTTTTCCCGCTGCTTGAAGCAATGTAGATGCAATGATTATTCAGCACCCATATGAAATCACTAATATGCCTTTTTTCTCTTCTCTACTCTTTCCTCTAGAAATCACCTTGGCGTATCATGATGAGACTCCTATCGAGAAGCATGCAGGCAGTCCTGGGTGACGGATGTGAGACGACACTCCCTGAGCACACCCGCGGCTCAGAAAGTATCTGGAGGCTAGCCTGCTCTCTCTATAGTCCACAGCTTCTCGATGGCCCCCTGTCCATCAATCACGCCAATAGGGGGGATTGTGAGGAAAGAGTTAACCTTTTTCACTGACTTAGAAAATAATAGAAATTCATTCTCCCTGGCAAGACCAAACCAGACTTATTTGCGTAATAAACTATGAGACCAACTTCAAGGACGCAGAATGTTTTGACTTAGAGACGACTGAAAAACATTCTTGTTATGGAAAAAGATACGTCATAGACTGTTATGGGAGTATAAGTCATTATATTAATTTCTCTTGCTGGGAATATGCAATCCACGCCTTAATGAATGTAGATTAATGAATATGTATGTTGCATAGTTACGCCCTAATCAACTTTGTATAACTTTGAAATGTAAACAAAATAATACAGTCTTTCTATTCGGAGCCGCACATCTCCAGTCTTATGTGTATAACGGCGTTCGCTTGTTTTCATTGAGAGCTGGAATAGCCGAGGGGGGGTCACCGGTACCCTCTCTGCATTCGGACATCGCTGGCAACAGCTGTGACCGTTAGGTCAACCTAACACTATACAGTTTGACCAATGCTCCAACAGTGTTTCAAGACATCATAAATTATATATTTTCTTTTCTAGTGGGTAAATTTTCAGTAATATTCTTAGATGATATTTTGATTTACTCTTGTTCTCGTGTGGAGCATTTGGACCATGTTCGGCAGGTGCTTCAAGTTCTTTGTGACAACCATTTATTTGCTAAACTAGAGAAGTGTCAATTTGAGGTGCAAGAGATTCCATTTGGGTCATTTGATTTCTGCTAAAGGTTTTCAGATGGACAGGCAGTTGATGATTGGGTAAAACCTACTAATCTTAAAACTTTACAGAGGTTCTTACATTTTGCTAATTATATTACCATAAATTCATTAAGAAATTCTCTGTCATAGTCAATTCTCATACTGATATGGTCTACTAATGCTGTTGATGCATTTGTGGCTCTCAACACAGCTGTTTCCAAAGCTCCAGTCTGCAATAAAACCGACATTGACTTGCCTTTTGTGGTTGAGGTACATACCTTCAATGTGGGGATGGGTGCTGCTCTTTCACAGAAGAAGGGTGGTTGCTTTCATCCTTGTTTTAACGCTTGCCGGTGATGAGGCAGAAAGCAGGAGTGGATACACTACAGGACCCGGCTTACCCTGAAGTGGGATGGGTTTGATTAATCATCTACCAGGTAGGGTTCCCGAGGACGAGCGTTTTGCCTCATCACTCTCTTTTGTATGGCAAGGGGCTCAAAGTAATTGGAAGCTGATGGGAGAGAGAAACAAACATTAGGCTGAGAAGAAATGTTCACCAGGTCCAGATCTAAATGTGGATGAATGTGTGGGGTTGCCTACCAGGAGTATTAAGTTGATGGTCCCTTCCTGGAAGTTGAGACCTAGGTTTATTGGTCCCTATAAAGAAATCACCGACATTAACGCAGTAGCGTTTCTTCTGAAGTTACCTCAGGCTCTTAAGATCCACAATGTTTTCCACAGCTCCCTGGTCAAGAAGTATCTGGTACCAATCATGGTTAGAAAAAGAAACCAGCACAATTTCTAAACTGTACTTAATAAATGGAGATTTTTGGCAAAAAATTGCAATCTTTTGAGCTACCCCGGCACATTACGGCAAATCTCAAGGGGCAGTCCTACTCTGAAATATTTTATTTAAAGGGTGCTATGCGACCTTACACATTTAAAAGCAGAACTGTTTATCCATTAGAAACAACACTTACCTGATGCTTTTCTATCCCGTACCCATGACTCAAGTCATGGCTGTGGGCGGGACAGGCCCAGGCAAGTGCTGCTTGAATTAAAATAGCCTGTGGACAGGACTGATGGCTGAGTGTGAACAGTCACCACTTGCCAAAATCAGACACATAGAATGACCAAGATAGGGTGCATGGCTTGGTGGAGGCTAACCACCTGTCAAAAAAAATTAGAAAAAGAAGCTAGCACAATTTCTAAACTGTACTTTTTTGCCAAAAATCTCCATTTATTAAAAAGCACAGTTTAGAAAGTGTGCTGGCTTCTTCTTCTAAGTTTTTTGGCATGATCAAATGTAGTGTGCACCAAAAAACAAAAATGGAAAAACACTGCCCACCCATCCTCAAAAGTGTTTTGATTATGGCTGGCTGCATGTGGGCAGACACCCAAACTGCCCAATTAGTGATTTTCATTGGGGTTCAGGTCAAGTCCAGGTCCCAAATCAAGTTTTATCTAAAGTCCTGCTGAACCAGCTAAACAGAACTTCCACAGGTTCACTTATCTCTAACCAGGAGAACATTACTGGTTGTTGCCACAAATTACTTTCCGTGTGGTTGCAGATCAGGAGCATATCTACAGTAGGTGTAGTGGTTGCAACAGGACCCTGAAGTCTAGGGGGACCCAAAAGTTTCCTTTTGCCTATATAAAAAGGCTCTTAAAGACCTATGACAGTTGGGGGTCAATGTTGAAGCTTTTGGGCCCCAATGAAAAATCTCTAAGTTACATGACTAGATGGCAGAAACTGTTGGCACCCTTGAAATTGTTCCATAAAATGAAGTATTTCTCACAGAAAATTATTGCAATTACACGTTTTGTTATACACATGTTTATTTCATTTGTGTGTATTGGAACAACACAAAACATTAGACAAAGGGCAAATTGGACATAATTTCACAAGAAAATCCATAATTCAGCCAGACAAAATTGTTGACACCCTCAACTTAATATTTGTTTGTACACCCTTTGAAATAAATAACTGCAATCATCAGCTGCCTATAACCATCAATAGGCTTTTTACACCTCTTAACTGGAATTTTGGACCACTTCTCTTTTGCAAACTGATCTGGGTCTCTCAAATTTGAAGGATGTTTTCTCCTTACCGCAATTTTTAGATTTCTTCACAAGTTTTCAATGGGATTTAGATCCAGACTCATTCCTGGCCACTTCAGAACGCTCCTGTACTTTGTTACCATCCACTCCTGGGAGCTTCTTAAAGAATGTTTTGGGTCATTGTCCAGCATTAAGACCAATGACATAGGAAGCAAACCAAACTTTCTGACAATGGGCAGTACATTTCAACTCAAAATCCTTTAGTAATCTTCAGGTTTCATAATGCCTTGCACACAGTCAGGGCATCCAGTACTAGAGTGTCATGTTTGCTGGGTATGACAAGCATGGCGGGGCTTTCAGACCTACGTGTATCTGATGTGCAACAAAACACAATAACAAAGAGGACACCGGGGACACAATAACAGTGGAGGGCCCTGCAACTAGTGAGAGGGGTTGGTGGGACACCTTCTATCCTCACCTGCAGCCGTTCCTAGTCCCTACTCTATTAGCCAGTCCTTATGCAGTCTCGGCAACTGTCGCTGAGCAGGAATCTGAGACCATAAAGATGCCCTGACTAGTAAAGGGCAGGTGAGGTATGTGACGACATGGACTCTGTCAGTGTCTAGCATGGGTTAAAGTTTCTTAAAATTCAGCCAGACATGATGATAGTTTCTTTATAAGCGGGGGATAAGCCCCTCATTGTTTCTATAAGACTCTAAAGCTGGGTTCACACATAGCGACAGCGACAACGTCGTCGCTGTTACGTCACCATTTTCTGTGACGTAACAGCGACCTTGTAAGTCGCTGTTATGATCGCTGCTTAGCTGTCAAACACAGCGATGCAGCAGCGATCATAACGTCGCTACATGTGCAGAGAGCAGGGAGCCGCGCACACTGCTTAGCGCTGGCTCCCTGCTCTCCTAGCTACAGTACACATCGGGTTAATTAACCTGATGTGTACTGCAGCTACATGTGCAGAGAGCAGGGAGCCGCACACACTGCTTAGCGCCGGCTCCCTGCTCTCCTAGCTACAGTACACATCGGGTTAATTAACCCGATGTGTACTGCAGCTACATGTGCAGAGAGCAGGGAGCCGCGCACACTGCTTAGCGCCGGCTCCCTGCTCTCCTAGCTACAGTACACATCGGGTTAATTAACCCGATGTGTACTGCAGCTACATGTGCAGAGAGCAGGGAGCCGCGCACACTGCTTAGCGCTGGCTCCCTGCTCTCCTAGCTACAGTACACAATGTGTACTGCAGCTACATCTGCAGCTACATGTGCAGAGAGCAGGAGCCGGCACTGTCAGCGTGAGAGCGGCGGAGGCTGGTAACGAAGGTAAATATCGGGTAACCACCTTGGTTACCCGATGTTTACCCTGGTTACAGCTTACCGCAGTCTGCCAGACGCCGGCTCCTGCTCTCTGCTCGCTTCATTTCGTCGCTCTCTCGCTGTCACACACAGCGATCTGTCCGTCACAGCGGGAGAGCAACAATAAAAAAACTAACCAGGGCTGTGTGTAACGAGCAGCGATCTTACAGCAGGGGCCAGATCGCTGCTCAGTGTCACACACAGCGAGATCGCTAATGAGGTCACTGCTGCGTCACAAAAACCATGACTCAGCAGCGATCTCAGCAGCGATCTCGCTGTGTGTGATGCACCCCTTAGGAGTCTAGTGTTAAAGTTCTTGTTGACTCATGTATTTGCCTTGGCCAGTGAAGCTCAGATACCCAGACAAATCAATTTTGCAAACCTCCCATTGTATTAATATGTGTATTGCTAGATGCGATGTAACTTAGCTGTATCTCCCTCATCTCTGCCAGAGACCATTACTACTAGGGATATTTTGTATACAGCTTGAAATCTGCCAATAAGAGCCCAGTCTTATCCACCAATCATGAAGACCCCAATGGTCTGAATGGAGAGCTCAGGGGTATAAGAAGGAGGACTGTCCATTGCCCGGGTAGACTCTTGCTACATGATACCAATCTCAGATCTGCGGATCCGATTAGCAAGCCATAACCGAATCTGAATTATAATACTACATGGACTTCAGCATCGATTGCAAGGATTTGGCTGAGATATCAAGGACTACCTAAGGAAGGAATTCAGCTTGGGACAATCCAGTCACCTGACTACAGACTTTGCGGACCTTAGCCAGCTTCCTAAATCCAGCATTATTCCATTCTTGGTGGGTGCCCGCCGAAAGCGGGGTGCTGCTGGTTTGGAGTAAGTAGCCCTGGAAGCTCTGAGGCACGGACATTCTAATCTCTGGTGAGCCAGCGGAAGGGTCAGAAACTATTGTCGTTTACATTCTGTGGTTTTGCTGGTTATGTGCCATATGCCGTTAATTGTTTGGGGATCCAATAAAGTCTTAATATTGTGATTCCCTCATCCTGTGCTGTCTGAGCAGTGTTCCGCCCACTGTTAAGGAGGTGGGGCGTTCAGTTGGGATGAGCCCTGGGCCAGGCTGTCTTTCTAAAGGCTGTCGGGTCAGCGGACGAGAGCACCCACTGACCCCCGTTTCTCCACAATTGGTGGCAGCAGTGGGATACTACTCAGCCTGGTTTATCCAGGGGAGCTGCAGAGAACTGGTGTTTGCGGACACCGTATAGGGCTCAACAACCAGGGAGGCACATAAGCATACCCAGCAGGCCATAGGGGAGGCATTCAGGTTTTGGACACTGCCATGTCCAAGCCCACCAGCTTAGCCATGGGACAAGGACCGGAGAGGAGTTAGGACCGCAGCAGTAAATGGATGCTATAGGATCTGCGCCAGATGTGAAAGATTGAATACAGGAACACTGGCACTTGGTCGGACTAGATCCGGAAATTGGTTCATTTGGAGACCTAGAATGATGCAGAGTATGATGAGGACACCGCCTATGTGGTATCAGAGGATGTAAACCGTGTGTCTCATCCTAGATCTAGTGACAGTCTGGAAACAAACCAAACCCAAGGAGACTGAGTCAAGGAATTGTTTACTGCATTGGAGCCTGAAGCTTCAAAGGAAGAAAGGGGTGGTGTTCTGCAATTAGTGTTGGGAGTTCCAATTTCCTTACTACCAGCACCTACCTCCAGGATAGACTACCACCAAGGAAGTCATCTTCGCTACAGGGATGTGCCAGTGTTTAATGATTCCAGCACTGACATAGATGAACACTTGCAAAACTTTGAGGTGCTAATGTGTATGCACCAGGTGCACACAGCTGAGTGGTCCAAATACCTGTGGCCCAGGAGGCTGTCCGATCACTTGGGCCTCAGGTCTGCCTGGACTACAGAATTATTAAGGACACTTTATTGGCCCTTTTTACCATAACCCCCGAGAGACATCGCACTAAGTTCCAGACTATGTCTCGCCAGGGTGTCTCTTATATCGAATTTGGCAGTCAACTCCGACAGCACTCTAACCACTGGCTCGATGGTCGGGCTGCGCACTCCACTGCTGCCCTCCGGGACGTGATGATGCTCAAACAGCTGCTGGAGAAGATGGACCCAGAAATCTGAGAATGGGTAGCTGACAGGAAGCCCAATACCCCAAAGCAATTTACAGCCAACCAACCCAGCTGCAGGCCCGATAGGTCCACCAATCCCAGGAGGTCCCTCAACCATGGATCTTAGCGACCCCCAGACTCCAGTACTGGACTAACTCATTACACCACAGAAGTCCCAATAAGACAAAGGTTTACCAACAGGGCCAGTGACTTGTCTAACCAACGGCGCTGTTATACGTGTGGGCGCCTTGGACACATGGCCAAAGAGTGTTTTCAAAGTTGGGGCCCCATGCCCGGAGCACGTCTGCCAGTCCAACCAGTCAACCTATGCCAAGATGAACCAACGAGACCTGAGTAATGCTACTCCTGAGAAAAACCAGTAGCTGAGGAAGTGGTTTACCCAGTCCCCACCCTACGGCAGGCTGGACATCGTACACCAGCCAACCTCCATCGCCACATCCAGACGGTCAAGGTAGGTGATATACAGGCTCAGGGACTTCGAGACACTGGATCTTCCATCACCCTGGTCAGCCCAAATATTGTTCCCACAGAACATCATTTACCTGGCCGCCAAGTGACCATCTCCCTTGCTGGAGACAAGCGATTGAACATGCCTCTGGCATGAGTGCAGTCGGACTGGGGAGCTGACGAAGGAGAGGTTGACGTGGGACTCATGGACGGCCTCTCCACCCCTGTTATATTGGAAAATGACTTAGGACAAGGACTATCCAGCCAGTTTGTCACCGCCATCACCCGCAGCCAAGCCAATCACAATCCTGGTGCAGGTCTTTCTACCAACCTATCCGAGGAAAACGCTGCTCCTCAATCTTCAGCATCCTCATCAAAGCCAACGAATGTGAGTACATCAGACCCAACTGTGGCCATTGACTGGGGGAGATAGATCGTAAGGAATTCAGGGAAGCCCAACTGACAGACCCCACCCTAGAGCTTATTCATAGTGTGGCCGCCAAATCTCGGGGAGGAAATCAGGGGGAGGTATATAAATGGGAAAAAGGCCTCTTATATCGGGAAAAGCCTGCATCCTGCCCAGAAAAACCCTGCACCCGTGTACATCAACTTGTGGTACCCCAGCAATACCGACCCCAACTATTGCGTTTAGCTCATGATGTTTATGGGGCTGGGCACATGGGGGCCAAAACGACCTGGGCCCGCCTGTTGTGTAGTTTTTTCTGGCCAAAGGTCACTCAAGAAGTGCAAAAATACAGAGCCTCTTGCCCAGTGTGTCAACGTATGGGGGGAGCCCCATGTCGTGCCCCACTCCAACCCATGCCCTTCATAGAACCATTCCAGAGAGTTGCCATTGATGTAGTAGGCCCCTTAGCCATCCCTAGACGCAGTGAAAAAAGATTCATCCTCACCTTGGTAGACTTTGCCACCCGCTATCCAGAAGCTGTTGCCTTATCCTTCCATAGATGCAGAGCACGTGACTCAAGCTCTACTGGACATCTTTAGCCAGGTAGGGTTCCCTCAGGAAGTATTGACTGACCAGGGGGAACAGTTCCAGAGTGAAATGATTCAGTCCCTGTAGGAGAAACATGGAGTCCGCCCCATGTGCACCACCCCCTACCATCCTGAAACAAATGGATTGTGTGAGTGTTTCAACGGAATGCTTAAGCAGCTCATTAGCCGTTATGTAGAGTCTGAGGGGGGGACTGGGCGAAAAACCTGCAGCAGCTCCATTTTGCTTACTGGGAGGTGCCGCAGGACTCCACTGGGTTCTCCCTCTTCGAATTGCTGTACGGCCGAAAGGTACGAGGGCCGTTAGAGCTGGTACGAGAGAGTTGGGAGGGCACCTTCCCCACGGAAGAGGTTCCCATTCTGGAATATGATGAGGCACCTCATGACGTTAGCCCATGGGAATTTAGAAGTGGCTCAGGAAAGGCAAAAATTATGTTACGACCGCAATGCCCGACCCCGAGAATTTGCCTGTGGACAGAAGGTCCTAGTTTTAGTACCGATATGGAAAAACAAGCTGCAAGCCATGTGGGCGGGTCCATTCACCATTACCGAGAAATGTGGAAATACTGACTTCACCGTGGCCCTGGATTGAGCAGGTTTTCATGAGCATACCTTCCACATCAACAGGCTAAAAGCTTATGAGGAACAAGAGGTCACCAATTTAGCAGTGTGTTGTCCAGAGTTAGATGACCCAGAGTTGGACCAGATCCCAGATGTATTAGTAGACTCCAAAAGGAAAATGGGGGTAAAAGATGTATCACTGGGGGAATAGCTTTGTCCATCACAGAAGCGACAGATATCAGACATTCTCGGAACATATGAATCCCTGTTCACGAGTCAGCCAGGTAGAACCCCCCCGGTCCAGCATCATGTCAACACAGGGGCAGCCACTCCACTAAGACAACCCGCCTACCGGGTGACCTCTCCTGTGTTGGTAATGATGAAGGCCGAGGTGAATTACATGTTAAATATGGGAGTTATAGTTCCTTCGCATAGCCTTGGGCTGCCAGTGTTGTGTTGGTGCCAAAAAAGGACAAGAGTACTCGTTTCTGTGTGGACTATAGACGGCTCATTGAGGTCACGATTACAGATGCTTACCCCATGCCCCGGATGGATGAACTACTGGATAGGTTAGGGTGATCTCGGTTTATATTTTCCCTTGATTTGAGCAAGGGATACTGGCAGATCCCACTCACAAAAGAGGCTCAAGAGAAATCGGCCTTCATAACCCCTTTTGGTCTATTTGAGTTTATCAGCATGCCTTCTGGGATGAAGAATGCCCCGGCTACCTTCCAGATGATGGTAGACCATTTACTGGAAGGATGTCAGGGGTGTGCCCAGGTCTATTTGGATGACATTGCTATCTACAGCGACACTTGGGAAGAGCATCTTCAGCACGTGTCCCAGGTGCTGCAGAGGTTAGCCAAAGCCCAGCTTACCATCTAACCTGACAAATGCCAAATGGGGATGGCCGAAGTGCTATTCCTGGGACATCGGGTGGGAAATGGGTGCATTCATCCCAAACCTGCAAAAGTAGAAGCCATTACCCAGTGGCCTCGCCCGGTCAACCAAAAACAGGTTTGCGCGTTCTTAGGAACCACAAACTAGTATCGAAAGTTTATCCCCAATTACAGTACCGTAGCAAAACCGCTCACTGGCCTCACAACTTATCTGGACCCCAGAATGTGAAACGGCGTTCCTCCACTTGAAAGACCGTCTGGCCCAGAGCCCAGTCCTGGCTGCTTCTGACTTCCGTTGCAGATTCATCGTCCAAACAGACGCATCGGACACAAGACTAGGAGCTGTACTTAGCCAAGTGTGGGATAAGAACATCCAATAGCTACCTCTCCCAGAAACTTTTGGACCGAGAGAGGGCTTACGCCACCATAGAAAAAAAATGCCTGGCCATAGTCTGGGCCCTGAAAAAATTGCAGCCCTTACCACAATCCATTGAGTTGGCTAAATCGCACTGCCGGGGACAAAGGACGCTTGCTCAGGTGGAGTCTGGCGTTACAATCTTACAATTTTTCCATCTCCCATAAACAAGGCAAGAACCATGGAAACACAGATGGGCTTTCCCGACAGGTGGAGAAGGATAATCGGAAGTCTATCCTGTCTGGCTAATATTACGAAGGGGGAGGAATGTGACGACATGGACTCTATCAGTGCCTAGCATGGGTTTTGTTTCTTAAAATTCAGCCAGACATAATGATAGTTTGTTGATAAGCGGGGGATAAGCCCCTCATTGTTTATACAAGACTCTTAGGGTACCGTCACACTTTAGCGACGCAGCAGCGATCCCACCAGCGATCTGACCCGGTCAAGATCACTGCTGCGACGCTACATGGCCGCTGGTGAGCTGTCAAACAGGCAGATCTCACCAGCAACCAGTGACCAGCCCCCAGCTAGCAGCGACGTGCAAGCAACGCTGCGCTTGCACGGAGCCGGCGTCTGGAAGCTGCGGACACTGGTAACTAAGGTAAACATCGGGTAGGGTTACCCGATGTTTACCTTAGTTACCAGCGCACACCGCTTAGCTTAGCGTGTGCAGGGAGCAGGAGCCCGGCACTGGCAGCGTGAGAGCTGCGGAGGCTGGTAACGAAGGTAAATATCGGGTAACCACCTTGGAGAGAGATGACCATGACATAGAGGCAGCACAACCCCAAAATATCTTTGAACTTCTACCATATTTGACTGTAAGGACTGTGTGTTTTTCTTTGTAGGTCTCATTCTGTTTTTGGTGAACAGTAGAATGATGTGTTTTACCAAAAAGCTCTATCTTGGTCTCATCTGTCCACATAACGCTTTTACAGAAGGATTTTGGCTTACTCACATACTTTTTGGCAAACCACAGTCTAGCTTTTTATGTCTTCTGGGTCTCCTGTGGTAGTGTTTCATTTCATTCAAATTTTGACTTTAAATGAGCGAACCTGTTCAGTTCGTGTTTACCAATTTGAAATTCAGTACAAGCCTTGAACAGTTCATTAGGGCTCGGCTTGCTGAACACTTTATCAAAAGTGAGCAATTTTTGGTAAGTGTTCATTTGCAGAAAACCAACTCCCGACCCCATCACAGCAATGTCAAGTATTGGCATGGCTGTGTTTGGCCAGGGAAACTACTGTAAAAAAAGGAAGAAAAGGGTTAAAACACAACAGTCTCCCTGCGGCTATAACTGCTCCATGACTGTACTTCCGGGGCCACTGATTATTCTTCATTCATATTCACTGCTTTTCCCACCCACTGCATTTCTGATTGGCTGCAGTCAGACGCCACCCCCAGACAGCATCAGTGCTTGGTTTAAATCACAGACCCTGTCTGTGGATCTATTGTGGTATAAAATAAATAACTAAATAAAATTGGCGTAGGGTTCCCCCATCTACACCAGCACAGATAAAGCCCACAACTACAGACTGCAGCCCCCAGCCATGCGCTTATTTTGGCTGTGTATCAAAATAAGAGGAACCACAGGCGGCTTTTTTTTTATTATTTAAATAAATACATTTTAAAAAACGGCCTATATTGATACTCAGTCAAGATAAAGCCCAACAACTAAGGGGTGAAAGTATTAAGCTGGGAAATCCCAAGGTTATTGGGCCCCCCAACCAAATAGCAGTCTGCAGCTGCCCAGGATTGATGTGACAATCCCGGAACTTTGCCCAGCTATTTCCAATTGCCCTGGTGCAGTGGCAATCAGGGTAATAAGGGGTTAGTTGCAGCTCACAGCTTTCACTAAGCCATAGATTAGTAATGGGATGTGTCTATGAGACTCCCCATTACTAATCTGTAAATGAAAAGAAAGAAACACAAACACAGAAAAAATCCTTTATTTGAAATAAAATACTAAAAAGCACCCTCTTTCATCACTTTATTAACCCTCCAAACACCCAGGTCTGATGTAATCCACACAATGTCCCATGATGATTCCAGTTCTGCTACATCTAAACTGACAGCGAGCAGCCATAGAACATGACCGCATGCTATAACTTCAGGCAGAGACTGAGCCGCAGAGATCAGTAGCGATGTCTCTCAGGTTAGTTGTGGCCACAGGTGGAGGTTCCCATGGATCCCCAACTGTGACCTCAGCTAAACTGTCATCCCATTTTGGGAGTTTTGTGTCAAATTTAGTGATGAGCGAGTACTAAAAAGCTCGGGTGCTCGAAGCTCGGGCCGAGCCTCCCAAGATACTCGTGTACTCGGCCCGAGCAACGAGCCCAATGTTATCCTATGGGAGACCCGAGTATTTTTGTGAAATGACCCCCCGGCAGCATGGAGAAACCCTAAAAATGTCACAAAAGTCTCAGAAGAGTGCTCAAATGACATGGCAACAGCATGGGGAAGACCCCTTGAAGCATTTATCACTCAAAAGTCACAGCTGTGAACAATTTTGTCCGCCTTTCACGCCATTTTTACGGACTCACCAGAAAACCTTCCAAAATGACCCCAAAATGATTTTTCATGGCAGAAATGTTAAGGGCACATACCCAATAGTGAGATAGAGCTGGTGTATGTTACTTTTTGAGATTAATACATGAAAGATTTTACGTGAAAACATTGTGTGGCACTCCGATGTCCCTGAGAAGAGACGTACATGAAGGCCTCTTGAGTCTAATGTGCCCATTTTGAGGAAGTGAGTCTTTGTAGTATTTTCCTTTGCCAGGGCAGTCCAAAATTGTGAGGTTCACCAATGCCCCTGCATACAGACGTGCATGATGGCCTGTAAACCTGAAGTGCCCATTGTAAGGAAGTGGGTCTATTTCAGTATAGCCCTTTGCCAGGGCAGCCAAAAATTGGGAGGCTCCACATTGTCCCTGGATAGAGACGTGCATGATGGCCTGTAAACCAGAAGTGCCCATTGTAAGGAAGTGGGTCTATTTCAGTATAGCCCTTTGCCAGGGCAGCCAAAAATTGGGAGGCTCCACATTGTCCCTGGATAGAGACGTGCATGAGGGCCTCAAAACATTAAGTGTCCATTTTAAGGAAGTGGGTGTATTATAGTATAGCCCTTAGGCAGGGCAGCCAAAAATTGGGAGGCTCCACGTTGTCCCTGGGTAGAGACGTGCATGAGGGCCTCAAAACATTAAGTGTCCATTTTAAGGAAGTGGGTGTATTATAGTATAGCCCTTAGGCAGGGCAGCCAAAAATTGGGAGGCTCCACGTTGTCCCTGGGTAGAGACGTGCATGAGGGCCTCAAAACATTAAGTGTCCATTTTAAGGAAGTGGGTGTATTATAGTATAGCCCTTAGGCAGGGCAGCCAAAAATTGGGAGGCTCCACGTTGTCCCTGGGTAGAGACGTGCATGAGGGCCTCAAAACATTAAGTGTCCATTTTAAGGAAGTGGGTGTATTATAGTATAGCCCTTAGGCAGGGCAGCCAAAAATTGGGAGGCTCCACGTTGTCCCTGGGTAGAGACGTGCATGAGGGCCTCAAAACATTAAGTGTCCATTTTAAGGAAGTGGGTGTATTATAGTATAGCCCTTAGGCAGGGCAGCCAAAAATTGGGAGGCTCCACGTTGTCCCTGGGTAGAGACGTGCATGAGGGCCTCAAAACATTAAGTGTCCATTTTAAGGAAGTGGGTGTATTATAGTATAGCCCTTAGGCAGGGCAGCCAAAAATTGGGAGGCTCCACGTTGTCCCTGGGTAGAGACGTGCATGAGGGCCTCAAAACATTAAGTGTCCATTTTAAGGAAGTGGGTGTATTATAGTATAGCCCTTAGGCAGGGCAGCCAAAAATTGGGAGTCTCCACGTTGTCCCTGGGTAGAGACGTGCATGAGGGCCTCAAAACATTAAGTGTCCATTTTAAGGAAGTGGGTGTATTATAGTATAGCCCTTAGGCAGGGCAGCCAAAAATTGGGAGGCTCCACGTTGCCCCTGGGTAGAGACGTGCATGAGGGCCTCAAAACATTAAGTGTCCATTTTAAGGAAGTGGGTGTATTATAGTATAGCCCTTAGGCAGGGCAGCCAAAAATTGGGAGGCTCCACGTTGTCCCTGGGTAGAGACGTGCATGAGGGCCTCAAAACATTGTTCCCATTGCAAAGGAGCGGGTCTCCGGTTGTTGTAATGTCCATTCTGCAAAGAGTGGGCGAAAAAATTTACCACTGGGGGTATACCTGAAACAAAGGCCTAAGTATTGCAATTTGTAACGGTCATCATCATGGTGGCGCATGAGGAGAAGGAGGAGCAGTCCAGCGATTATCCAAAGTCCATAAGTGTGTACCCATGGGTGAGTGGAGGTACATGGCAAACTTTAAATTCCGCTCTCATTTGCTGGTGGTGTGGTGAAGTCTGGCCCAATCCAACCCTTGTTCATCTTGATCAGAGTCAGCCTGTCAGCATTTTCAGTTGACAGGCGGGTGCGTTTATCTGTAATGATTCCACCTGCGGCACTAAAAACACGCTCTGACAAAACGCTAGCAGCAGGGCAGGCCAGGACTTCCAAGGCGTAGAGAGCCAATTCATGCCACGTGTCCATCTTGGATACCCAATAATTGTAAGGCACAGAGGAATGTCGGAGTACAGTTGTTCGATCTGCAAGGTACTCCTTCAGCATCTGGGCAAACTTAGGATTTCTTGTGGCACTACCCCGCACCTCAGGGGCTGTGGTACGTGAGGGGCTGAGAAAACTGTCCCACATCTTAAAGACTGTTCCCCTACCTCTGGCGGATTGGACTTGTGCCTCTCTCGGCTGTACGCCTCGGTTGTCCACTGATTCCTGACCTATGCCGCTAGCGTTTTGTGAGGGGAATGCTTTGCCTACTTCCGTGAGTATGGCCTTCCGGAACTGCTGCATTTTGGTTGACCTCTCCTCCACGGGAATAAGAGACAAAAAGTTCTCCTTGTAGCGTGGGTCTAACAGTGTTACCAACCAGTAATGATTGTCGGCCAAGATGTTCTTAACGCGAGGGTCACGAGACAGGCAGCTTACCATAAAGTCAGCCATGTGCGCCAGACTCTTAACAGCCAGGACTTCAGTAGCCTGACCAACAAGATGACTGAACATGCTGTCCTCCTCCTCCTCCTCCTCCTCCTCCTCATCTACCCTGTCCTCTGGCCAGCCACGCTGAACCGAGGATATGACTGGTGTGCATGTCATATCCTCAATTTGGCCGGAGAGTTGCTCCATGTCTTCATCCTCCTCCTCGTCATAGTCCTCCACTGCACGTTGTGATGAGACGAGGCTGGGCTGTGTGTTATCACCCACACCCACTACTGTTTCTTGCTGCAACTCATCGCGCTCCGCCTGCAATGCATCATGTTTGTTTTTCAGCAGAGACCGTTTTAGAAGGCAGAGTAGCGGTATGGTGACGCTAATAATGGCGTCATCACCACTCACCATCTTGGTGGAGTCCTCAAAGTTTTGGAGGATGGTACATAGGTCTGACATCCATCTCCACTCCTCAGGTGTTATGTGTGGAGTTTGACCCATTTCCCGACGGCTTAGGTGATGCAGGTACTCAACAACTGCCCTCTTCTGCTCACATATCCTGACCAACATGTGCAGAGTTGAATTCCAACGCGTGGGGACATCACACACCAGTCTGTGAGCCGGAAGATGCAAACGGCGCTGAAAGCCGGCAAGGCCGGCTGAAGCAGTAGGTGACTTTCGAAAATGTGCAGACAGGCGGCGAACTTTTACCAGCAGATCAGACAGCTCTGGGTATGACTTTATAAACCGCTGAACCACGAGGTTGAGCACATGGGCCACGCATGGAACATGTGTCAGCTGGCCTCGCCTCAAAGCCGCCACCAGGTTCCGGCCATTGTCACACACGACCTTTCCTGGCTTTAGGTTCAGAGGTGTGAGCCAGTGATCTGCCTGCTGTTTCAGAGCTGTCCACAGCTCTTCTGCATTGTGGGGTTTGTCACCTATGCAGATTAGCTTCAGCACAGCCTGTTGCCGCTTCGCCGAGGCAGTGCTGCAGTGCTTCCAGCTTGTGACTGGTGTGGAGGGCACAGTGGATGAGGATGCGCAGGAGGAGGAGGAGGCTGAAGAGCATGACATTCCGGAGCTGTAGAGTGTGGGTGAAACACTGACTGAGGTAGGGCCTGCAAACCTTGGTGTGGGAAGGACGTGTTCCGTCCCTCGCTCAGACTGGGTCCCAGCTTCCACAATATTAACCCAGTGTGTCGTCAACGAGATGTAGCGGCCTTGCCCACAAGCACTTGTCCACGTGTCTGTGGTTAGGTGGACCTTGGGTGAAACAGCGTTGTTCAGGGCACGTGTGATGTTTTGTGACACGTGGTTATGCAACGCGGGGACGGCACACCGGGAGAAATAGTGGCGGCTGGGGACCGAGTAACGTGGGACAGCTGCCGCCATCAGGTCACGGAATGCTTCTGTCTCCACCAGCCTAAAAGGCAACATTTCCAGCGCAAGCAGTCGCGAAATGTTAGCATTTAGAACTGTGGCATGTGGGGTGTTGGCAGTGTATTTGCGCCTGCGTTCAAAGGTTTGCTGAATGGATAACTGAACGCTGCGCTGGGAAAAGGACGTGCTTGATGATGGTGTTCTTTCTGCGTAGGCAACTGCAGGTGCAGGAGTGGAGGAGCCTTGTTCGCAGGCAGCATGGACAGAGGATTGGCTCGCATGCACAACCAGCGAAGACGTAGCAGTGACATCAGCAAGCACTGCTCCTCGACTCTGTTGTACTTCCCACAAAGTCGGGTGCTTGGCTGACATGTGCCTGATCATGCTGGTGGTGGTCAGGCTGCTAGTTTTGGGTCCCCTGCTGATGCTGGCACGGCAGGTGTTGCAAATGGCCTTTTTTGAATCATCTGGATCCAACTTAAAAAACTGCCAGACTCGGGAAGACCTAACATTTGTACAGGCACCTTGTGTCGTCGTGTTGTTCCGGGGAACGGTTGCCTGACTTCTGCCTGGGGCCACCACCCTGCTTCTTACTGCCTGTTGTGATGCTACGCCTCCCTCCCCCTGTGCACTGCTGTCCTCGCTCTGCATATCCTCCTGCCAGGTTGGGTCAGTTACTGGATCATCCACCACATCGTCTTCCTCTTCCGCACCCTGCTCCTCCTCCTGACTTGCTGACAATTGTGTCTCATCATCGTCCACCACTTGTTGAGACACGTTGCCAACTTCGTGAGAACGTGGCTGCTCAAATATTTGGCCATCTGTACAGACGATCTCCTCATGACCCACTTCAATATGAGCTGGCGAGAGGCCAGAATGTGTGAATGGAAACGTGAACAGCTCTTCCGAGTGTCCAAGTGTGGGATCATTAATGTCCGAGGAGGACGTGTACTCAGCCTGGTGGTAGGAAGGAGGATCAGGTTCAGAAATGTGCGGTGCAGTATCACGGCTACTGACACTTGACCGTGTGGAAGACAGAGTGTTTGTGGTGGTGCCAATCTGACTGGAAGCATTATCTGCTATCCAACTAACAACCTGTTGACACTGGTCTTGGTTCAAGAGCGGTGTACTGCTGCGGTCCCAAAGAATTTGGGACAGGACGTGCGAGCGACTAGATGTGGCCCTTTGTTGTGGCGAAATTAGAGCTTGCCCACGACCTCGGCCTCTGCCTGCACCACCATCACGTCCACTTCCTTGTTCCTTGCCAATGCCCTTGCGCATTTTGCAATGCTGTGCACTGCTGACGTGTATATTCACTACTTGTGCGTGATATCAAAGTTTCTGGAAATTGCACACAAGTGCACCTGTACGCTGCCACCAACAGGCACACACGTGCGGTTTTAAAAACCAAGCACGGACACAATAAGAACCTAACAGGTTTTTTTGGGGAGCGACAATTACAGACAAGTCAGACACTATCTGGACTGTTTTACACTGTGTACACCAGCCCCAGATATGATGAAGGCTGGTATACGGTCACCACTACCCTGCCTGCCTGTATACTGGTACAATAGTCCTGACAAGGACTCTTCTGGTCACTAGCCTGTATTCAGACCTGGCTATACCCTGCCTGTATATAGCAACAATAGTCCTGAGAAGGACTCTGCTACTGTACTCCGACCTGGCTATACCCTGCCTGCCTGTATACAACTAGAATAGTCCTGAGAAGGACTTTTGGTCACACTGTTTGCAGCCCTGCAACTGAAAAAGCTATAAAGGGCCGCAAAGCTTTCCCTGAATCAGCGACACTCTCCCTGCACTCACTGTCTGGATAGCTGTGAGCAGAGCACAGCGCGCCGGCCGATATAAAGGCTCGGTCACGCTGTGCAGGCCGGCCAATCACTGCAATTCCACAACTAACAGGGCTGTGGCATTGCAGTGGTCTGCCAGCCAATCCCTGCATGAGGGCTGGCTCTCAAAAGAGCGCCAACATGCAGAAATGAAGACCACGAGTACAGCACGAGTATCGCGAGATTACTCGGTCCCCGCCGAGCAGCCCGAGTACAGCGATACTTGTGCGAGTACCGAGTAGTGACAAGCATGCTCGCTCATCACTAGTCAAATTATGTCCAATATGCCTTTTTTCTTAGTTTTTTTGTATTTCCCCAAAGCCCACAAAGGAAATAAACATGTATATAAAAAGTGTAATTGCAATAATTTTCTAAAGGAAATTCTTAATCTTCTGGAATAATATCAAGGATGCCAACACTTTTGACCATGACTGTACTACACTGATGAAAAAACTGTCTGTTTTTTCAGGTATGCAAAAAAAAAATAGGCTTAACCTCTGTGGAGACACGGGGCTCAGTGGGTGCTCTCGTCCACTAAAACCCGCCGCCTTTAGAAAGACAGCGTGGCTCAGGGCTCATCCCAACTGAACGCCGGCCTCCTTAACCGTGGGTGTAACACTACTCAGACAACACAGGGTGAGGGAACCACAATAATTAGTCTTTATTGGATCCCCAAACAATTAACAGCACATAACACATAACCAGCAAAACACACAAATGTAACAGGCAACAGAGTCTCACCCTTCCGCTGGCTCACCAGGGATTTAGAATGTCCATGCCTCACAGGTTCCAAGCTGTCTGAGGTCTGCAAAGTCTGTAACAGGTGACTGAACTGTCCCAACCTGAGTGTCCTCCTTAGGTAGACCTGGTTTGATGTTAAAATCCTGGCAGCCGGAGTCGAAATCCCTAGGCTGTGGATATGGTCTCGAACCGGGTCCGGAGTCCCTAGATTGAAGCCATAAGATATCCTGATCCTCTAGTCAGCTCCAAAGAGCTTAGACTGGATCCATCAACCTTCATCAACAACCCCTGGTGGCTTAAAGAAGTCCCTTTTATAGCCACAGCCTTCCACTTAGATACACTGCGTCCTCATCGATTGGTTGGACAAGATCACCTCTCCCATTGGATGAATCTCAAGCTGCATAGACAATGTTCATTTAAATGATATATGGGTAGAAAGACTGAGTGTGTACATGTAAACTGGGAGTCACCGACTAGACAATGGCTACTAAGGTAATTACATTATCAATACACAACTACAATACAATGGTTACTGGAAATGTCTGTAGAACAATACGTCTAGCTTTCAGTAGCCAACACAATTACATTGAGTCAACAAGAGTCTTGTAAAAACAATGAGGGACTTCTCCCCCGTCTATAGACAATCTATCATGCTGTCTGGCTGGATTTTAAGAAACTTTAACCCATGAGAGTCCATGTCGTCACAACCTCTTCATGATATTGCCATTTTCCATTTTTTTTTCATTTTCATAGTTTCATCCCCTTCTTCCAAGAGCCATAACATCTTTATTTTTTTCCATCAATATAGCCATATTAGGGCTGTTTTTTATGAGACGAGTTGTACTTTTTAATTAAACCATTCATTTAACCATATATTGTACTGTAAAACTGGAAGAAGTATGCTGCAATTGCAAAAAAAAGTGCAATTCCACAATTGTTTTTTGAGTTCTTTATTTACCATGTTCATTCAATGGTAAAACTGACCTTGCAATATGACTCTGTAGGTCAATTCGAGTACATAATTTAAAAAAAAAAAATTATGGCAATGTTGTGGATGCCCAAAAGAATCAAATATGGTATTTTTAATTTTTTTGTTACGCTGTTTACCAATAAGAGTAATTTATTTTATACGTTGATAGATCGCACATTTGTGAATGCAGCAAAACCAGATATGTGTTTTGTGTTTTTTTTTATTGTATTTTCAGTGAGGCAAAAAGGGGAGGATTTGAACTTTTTTAAAAAATTTTTATATTTTTAAAAACTTTTTTTCAATTTTTATTGTATTTACTAGTTCCCTCAGGAGACTAAAGGCCGCTTTACATGCAGCGACATCGCTAGCGATGTCGCCAGCGATCGTACCCGCCCCCGTCATGCGTGTGTCATGGGCAAATTGCTGCCCGTGGCGAACAATATCTCTAGAACGCGTCACACGCACATACGTTCCTAACGACGTCGGTGTGGCCGGTGAACAAACTCTTTTTTAAGGGGGTGGTTTGTGCGGCATCACAGCGACGTTACACAGCAGGCCACCAATAGAAGTGGAGGGGCGGAGAGCAGCCGCATTAAAGTCACTCCTACCTCATTGCCGGAGGACGCAGGAACTCTGTTGTTCGTCGTTCCTGGGGTGTCACACGTAGTGATGTG
The DNA here is from genome assembly GCF_048569485.1 of Anomaloglossus baeobatrachus. Lineage (NCBI taxonomy): Eukaryota > Metazoa > Chordata > Amphibia > Anura > Aromobatidae > Anomaloglossus > Anomaloglossus baeobatrachus. Next base: position 505,141,861 of record NC_134354.1, read on the forward strand.
TGCTGCCTCAGGAACGACGAACAACCTGCGTCCGAAATGAGCAACGATATTTGGGAAAGGAACGACGTGTCAACAATCAATGATTTTTGCCGTTAGTCGGATCGTTAGCAGTTGCTTGTAGGTGTCACATGCAACGATGTCGCTAACGACGCCGGATGTGCGTCACGAATTCCGTGACCCCAGTGATATCTCGTTAGCGTTGTCGTTGCGTGTAACGGGGCCTTTAGAGCTATGATTGTCCAATCTGTTGTGCTATACAGAGCAGTGCAAGGATCATATTTCATATTGATAGACATAGGGGTCATCAGCAAACAACCAACTGTCACGAAAACCCATCAGCGCACCAATGGGAGCAGAGAATGTTACGCCGACATGTTTTCAATCTCTGACAGTGGAATTTAACCAATCCAGCCATGACTGTTAGTGACACATGATGACTGATTAAATCAGCAGTGGTGCAGGGAAAGATACGGATTCAGCGTGTGAGCTCGCATCAAGGGCAGGGATACGAACTGTACGCCAAATGTCATGAAGGGGTTAATATAGATGTTCTCCTCTACATTTAATACAGATACTGGATCAACTAAAGAAGCTCTGCAGCATCAGAACCCCACAAACAATTTAAAAAGGATATTTAAAAAGAAAAAAATCAGATTGCGCATTTATTGTATAGCTCAGAATTAATTTAGCAGAAACCTGCTCACAGAGTGCGCTTCCAATGTTACCTTTATAAGCTCAATAGAAAATACATTTTACCTACTCTTTCTTCGTGAAATGTACATTTTTTTATAAAATATCCTTCAAGGTTTGTTTTTCTAAAGTAACAAGCCAGAAATTTGTGCAGGACACAGAGACACAGAACAGCAAATTGCAATGTGTACAGGGAGTTTTACAAGAGCACTGCTCCGTGTAACCTCAAATAATTATTTCTGAACAGAAAATCTGAACTCTTCACTAAAATAAAAGTCTTTAGTAATAAACAAGATATACTATGAACTTAACAAGTTTCTAACAGACTTGTATCTTGTGAAGTTGCATAGGACAAACTTCAACTTACTAAAGTCATTTTCTTCATATTTTCTATGTGTACAGAAGTTTCAAGGTTTTAGCTTCAAAATACTTCAAATCAAGATACTGAAAGTGAAGAAAAATGTTTTCAAGGTGTTAGATTATAGTAAGAATCCTTATTTTTAGGCCTCGTTATTTCAAATGCTAAAAGTTTTTGCCTATTAGTGATTGATGATTCAGATTTTGCTACATTCTGTTCAAGTGTTCACGACTAAAAGTTTGTACATATAAATGAGCAGCTCAAACTTTACCACAATGTAAATATCAACACTGAGCAAAAATATAAATGCAACACTTTTGGTTTTGCACCAATTTTTCATCAGCTAAACTGTAAGATCTAAGAGTTTTTCTATATATACAAAAGTCCTTTTCCTCTCAAATATCGCATACATATTTGTCTACATTTGGTACAAATTTGGCACTATTCCCCTGCTGAGATAATCCATCCACCTCACAGATGTGGCATATGAACATGCTGATTAGACAGCATGTGTGTTGCACAGGTGTGCCTTCGGCTGCCCACAATAAATGGCTTCTCTAAAATGTACAGTTTTATCACATAGCACAATGCCGCAAGTTTTGAGGGAGCCTGCAATTGGCATGCTGACTGCAGGAATTTCCACTAGAGCTGTTGCTTATGAATTCAATGTCTATTTCATTACCATAAGCTGTCTTCAAAGACCTTTCACCCCTTGACCCCAGGTGATTTTGCATTTTTTCGTTTTGGTTTTTTTTTTGCTTCCCTTCTTCCGAGAGCCGTAAATTTTTTACTTTTCCATCAATCTTGCCTGTTTTTTTGCGAGATAAGCTGTACTTTTAAATTAAACCATGAGTTTTACCATATAGTGTACTGGAAAACAGCAAAAAAAAATTCATTTGCGGAAAAACTGCAAAATCAGTGTGATCACACAATAGTTTTTGGGATATTTTATTCACCATGTCCACTATATGATGTGATGTCTCAGGTTGGTTCGAGTTTGTAGACACCAAACATGTATAGGTTTCCTTTTATTTAAAAGGTTAAAAAAAATTCACAAGTCTGTTCAAAAAAAGTGGTGCACTTTTAGCGCCATTTTCCGAAACCCATAGCGTTCTCATTTTCCAGGATCTATGACTCAGGGATGGCTTATTTTTTGCATCTCAAGATGACAGTTTTAATGGTACTATTTTTGTGTAGATGCTACATTTTGATGACCTATTATTGCATTAGGCGCAAAATTTGTGGTAACCCAAAAAAGTAATGTTGGCGTTTGTAATTTTGTTTGCCGCTATGCCGTTTACCGATCAGATTAATTGATTTTATATTTTGATAGATCAGGGGTTTCTCAACACGGCGATACCAAATATGTGTATTTTTTAATTTTTTTAACCCTTTAATTTTGAACTTTTATTTATTTATTTATTTTTTTTAAAAAAATTTTAACTTTCTTTTTATTTTACTAGGTCCCCTAGGGGACTATAATGATCAGCAATCTGATCCCTCTTCCATTTCTCCAGATCACAGCTACATAGCAGGTTGAACGCAATTCCACTTGTGCCTGGCAGGCATACATCTTAGCTGTTGAAATCCGCGGGGATTAACCTCACATGATCCATGACGTACCCAGTATGTCATGTGTCTTGAAGAGGTTAAGAGAATTTGGCAACACATCCACAACCACAAACCACATGTAATGACACTAGCCCAAGACCTCAACATGCAGCATCTTCAACTCCAAGATCATCTGAGACCAGCCACCTGGACAGCTGCCACAGTAATCAGTTTACATAACCAAAGAATTTCTGCCCAAACCCTCAGAAATAATTTCAGAGAAGCCCATCTACATGCTCATTATCCTCATTGGGGCCTCCACCTGATTGCAATTTGTCATCATAAACGACTTGAGCTGGCAAATGCTCACATTCAATGGCAGATGGCACATTGTAGAGGTGTTCTCTTTATGGATTAATCCCAGTTTTCACTGTACAGGGAAGATGGCAGACTGCGTGTGTGGTGTCAAGTGGGTGAGTGATTTGCTGATGTCAACATTGTGAATCGAGTGCCCAATGGTGGTGGTGGGGTTATGGTAAGAGCAGGTGTATGTTGTGGAAAACAAACACGGGTGCATTTTATTGATGCCATTTTTAATGCACAGAGAAACTGTGTTGTGATCCTGAGGTCCATTGTTTTGCCATTCATCCACGACCATCACCTCATGTTGCACCATGATAATGCACGGCCCCATGTTGCAACGATCTGTACAGAATTCCTGGAAGCTGAATACATCCCAGTTGTTGCATGGCAGCATACTCACCGGACAAGTCACCCATTGAGCATGTTTGAGATGTGGGATTGTCTCCTCAAAGGACAAGTGCCCAGTTAACAGATTTAGCGAAATGTTTCAATAATATTTGAGAGAAAAAAAGGCCTTTTCTGTAGATAAAAAGGTCTTAGATCTTTGAGTTCAGCCCATGAACAATGGGAGCAAAATCAAAAGTGTTATACTGTATGTATATATATATATATATATATATATATTAGTGATGAGCGAGTACTAAAAAGCTCGGGTGCTCGAGGCTCGGGCCGAGCATCCCAAGATACTCGTGTACTCGGCCCGAGCACCGAGCCCAATGTTATCCTATGGGAGACCCGAGTATTTTTGTGAAATGACCACCGGCAGCATGTAGAAACCCTAAAAATGTCACAAAAGTCTCAGAAAAGTGCTCAAATGACATGGCAACAGCATGGGGAAGACCCCTTGAAGCATTTATCACTCAAAAGTCACAGCTGTGAACAATTTTGTCCGCGTTTTACGCCATTTTTACGGACTCACCAGAAAACCTTCCAAAATGACACCAAAATGAATTTTCATGGCGGAAATGTTAAGGGCACATACCCAATAGTGAGATAGAGCTAATGTATGTTACTTTTTGAGATCAATACATGAAAGATTTTACGTAAAACATTGTGTGGCACTCCGATGTCCCTAAGAAGAGACGTACATAAAGGCCTCTGAGTCTAATGTGCCCATTTTGAGGAACTGAGTCTTTGTAGTATTTTCCTTTGCCAGGGCAGTCCAAAATTGTGAGGTTCACCAATGACCCTGCATACAGACGTGCATGAGGGCCTGTAAACCTGAAGTGCCCATTGGAAGGAAGTGGGTCTATTGTAGTATAGCCCTTAGGCAGGGCAGCCAAAAATTGGGAGGCTCCACGTTGTCCCTGGATAGAGACGTGCATGAGGGCCTGTAAACCTGAAGTGCCCATTGGAAGGAAGTGGGTCTATTGTAGTATAGCCCTTAGGCAGGGCAGCCAAATATTGGGAGGCTCCACGTTGTCCCTGGATAGAGACGTGCATGAGGGCCTGTAAACCTGAAGTGCCCATTGGAAGGAAGTGGGTTTATTGTAGTATAGCCCTTAGGCAGGGCAGCCAAAAATTGGGAGGCTCCACGTTGTCCCTGGATAGAGACCTGTTAGGTTCTTAGTGCCTCCGTGCTTGCATTTAAAAACCGCACGTGTGTGCCTGTTGGTGGCAGCTTTCCGCTGCACTTGTGTGCGTTTTGCAAAAACTTGGATATAACGCACAAGTCTAGTGAATACACATCAGCACAGCATTGCAAAATGCGCAAGGGCGTTGTCAACGAACAAGGAAGTGGACGTGATGGTGGTGCAGGCAGAGACCGAGGTCGTGTGCAAGCTCTAATTTCGCCACAACAAAGGGCCACATCTACTCGCTCACACGTCCTGTCCCAAATTCTTGGGGACCGCAGCAGTACACCGCTCTTGAACCAAGACCAGTGTCAACAGGTTGTTAGTTGGATAGCGGATAATGCTTCCAGTCAGATTGGCACCACCACAAACACTCTGTCTTCCACACGGTCAAGTGTCAGTAGCCGTGATACTGCACCGCACATTTCAGAACCTGATCCTCCTTCCTACCACCAGGCCGAGTACACGTCCACGGACATTACTGATCCCACACTTGGACACTCGGAAGAGCTGTTCGTTCACGTTTCCATTCACACATTCTGGCCTCTCGCCAGCTCCTGTTGAAGTGGGCCATGACGAGATTGTATGTACAGATGCCCAAATATTTGAGCAGCCACGTTCTCACGAAGTTGGCAACGTGTCTCAACAAGGGGTGGACGATGATGAGACACAATTGTCAGGAAGTCAGGAGGAGGAGCAGGGTGCGGAAGAGGAAGACGACGTGGTGGATGATCCAGTAACTGACCCAACCTGGCAGGAGGATATGCAGAGCGAGGACAGCAGTGCACAGGGGGAGGGAGGCGTAGCATCCCAACAGGCAGTAAGAAGCAGAGTGGCGGCCCCAGGCAGACGTCAGGCAACTGTTCCCCGGAACAACACGACACAAGGTGCCTGTACAAATGTTAGCTCTTCCCGAGTCTGGCAGTTTTTTAAGTTGGCTCCAGATGATTCTAAAAAGGCCATTTGCAACACCTGCCATGCCAGCATCAGCAGGGGTACCAAAACTAGCAGCCTGACCACCACCAGCATGATCAGGCACATGTCAGCCAAGCACCCGACTTTGTGGGAAGTACAACAGAGTCGAGGAGCAGTGCTTGCTGATGTCACTGCTACGTCTTCGCTGGTTGTGCATGCGAGCCAATCCCCTGTCCATGCTGCCTGCGAACAAGCCTCCTCCGGCCCTGCACCTGCAGTTACCCACGCAGAAATAACACCATCATCAAGCACGTCCTTGTCCCAGCGCAGCGTTCAGTTATCCATTCAGCAAACCTTTGAACGCAGGCGCAAATACACTGCCAACACCCCACATGCCACAGTTCTAAATGCTAACTTTTCGCGACTGCTTGCGCTGGAAATGTTGCCTTTTAGGCTGGTGGAGACAGAAGCATTCCGCGACCTGATGGTGGCAGCTGTCCCACATTACTCGGTCCCCAGCCGCCACTATTTCTCCCGGTGTGCCGTCCCCGCATTGCATAACCACGTGTCACAAAACATCACACGTGCCCTGAACAACGCTGTTTCAGCCAAAGTCCACCTAACCACAGACACGTGGACAAGTGCATGTGGGCAAGGCCGCTACATCTCGTTGACGTCACACTGGGTTAATATTGTGGAAGCTGGGACCCAGTCTGAGCGAGGGACGGAACACGTCCTTCACACACCAAGTTTTGCAGGCCCTACCTCAGTCAGGGTTTCACCCACACTCTACAGCTCCGGAATGTCATGCTCCTCAGCCTCCTCCTCCTCCTCCTGCGCATCCTCATCCACTTTACCCTCCACACCAGTCCCAAGCTGGAAGTGTCGCGGGCGGAGGAGGGGACGGTGCGCTCTCCCACTGCTCGGGTCCGGCTGCCGCTGCTCTATGGCTGCTGCTGCTCGTTGGCTCGAGCGATGGCCGGATCCCGGGGACTCGAGCGGCGCTACTCGCCCGTGAGTGAAAAGGGGTGGTTTGGGTTTTGGGGATATTGTCCATGACGCCACCCACGGTTGTGGTGATTGTGTGGACACCATCGCTGCTCTGGACGGGGATCCCAGGAGCCTGTGACAGGGAGCAGCTTTGTTGTTATTTCTCCCCTCCGTGGGTAGGGGGGTTGGTTGTCCCGGGGCCCGGTGATGGGGTAGAGATGGATGACAGGTGGGTTGCGGGGCCTGATGAAGTGCAGGGTCGCAGGGGCAGCGCTGTGCCGCACGGCACGGAGGTACTCACTCAGCCCAATGATGATGACACAGTTCACGGTAAAACAAGTGGCTGGATGGACGGGTCCCTCGGACGGCTGCGGTTGTTCCTCCCTGCAGGTTAGTGATGACTGTCTCTCCCTGCACCTAAGTTAAGTGTTGGTAGTGATGGTTTCCCACCGGTAACCCGCTCCCCGACCTGGATATGGGCCGGAGGAGCCCCTTTTGCCCACAGGCGCTGGCCCTGGGAGACGGTTGCCCTTGGCGGTGGCGGTGTCTCCCCTTCACGGTTGGACGGTTGCCTTCTATCGGGACTTGGCTGTTTGGAAACCCTGAGGTCCCCTTCACTAACGGATTTGGCAAATTCACGGCGACACCAAGCCTTGCCGGGATCCGAAAGTACTCTGCCAATGGTGCTGGCTTCTCTTTGTATACCGGTCCGGTACGGCCGGGTCACCACCCGTCCACGGTCCTTACGGCAGACTCCAATCGGCCTCCACTGCAGACGGTCATCACATCCTGCCAACCTTGCTGTCCTGTCCGGGCCACACACTCGGACCAACTTCAGGCTCTTTGCTGTCACTTTTCTCCTCTCTACTACTTTCCTCCTTCCACTTCCTTAGCTTAACTCTCACTGCCTGTGTTTTCCCTCCTCCTTGGTGGGTGGAGACCAACCGCCTGGCTCCACACCCTGGTGTGGACAACAGCCCCTGGGGAAGGCAACAAGGATTTTGTGTTTTGACTATGATATGCCTGCAGGGAGTGTGGGGTGTTTAAGTGTTGTGCTCTGTGGCCCCTGGCTTGTCCAGGGCGACACAGAAGGGCTGCAGCACTGCCTCGGCGAAACGGCAACAGGCAGTGCTGAAGCTAATCTGCATAGGTGACAAACCCCACAATGCAGAAGAGGTGTGGACAGCTCTGAAACAGCAGGCAGATCACTGGCTCACAACTCTGAACCTAAAGCCAGGAAAGGTCGTGTGTGACAATGGCCGTAACCTGGTGGCGGCTTTGAGGCGAGGCCAGCTGACACATGTTACATGCGTGGCCCATGTGCTCAACCTCGTGGTTCAGCGGTTTATAAAGTCATACCCAGAGCTGTCTGATCTGCTGGTAAAAGTTCGCCGCCTATCTGCACATTTTCGAAAGTCACCTACTGCTTCAGCCGGCCTTGCCGGCTTTCAGCGCCGTTTGCATCTTCCGGCTCACAGACTGGTGTGTGATGTCCCCACGCGTTGGAATTCAACTCTGCACATGTTGGTCAGGATATGTGAGCAGAAGAGGGCAGTTGTTGAGTACCTGCATCACCTAAGCCGTCGGGAAATGGGTCAAACTCCACACATAACACCTGAGGAGTGGAGATGGATGTCCGACCTATGTACCATCCGCCAAAAATTTGAGGACTCCACCAAGATGGTGAGCGGCGATGACGACATTATTAGCGTCACCATACCGCTTCTCTGCCTTCTAAAATGGTCTCTGCTCAAAAAACAACCATGATGCATTGCAGGCGGAGCGCGATGAGTTTGAGCAAGAAACAGTAGTGGGTGTGGGTGATAACACACAGCCCAGCCTCGTCTCATCACAACGTGCAGTGGAGGACTATGACGAGGAGGAGGATGAAGACATGGAGCAACTCTCTGGCCAAATTGAGGATATGACATGCAGTCATATCCTCGGTTCAGCGTGGCTGGCCAGAGGACAGGGTAGATGATGAGGAGGAGGAGGAGGAGGACAGCATGTTCAGTCATCGTGTTGGTCAGGATACTGAAGTGATGGCTGTTAAGAGTCTGGCACACATGGCTGACTTTATGGTAAGCTGCCTGTCTCGTGACCCTCGCGTTAAGAACATCTTGGCCGACAATCATTACTGGTTGGTAACACTGTTAGACCCACGCTAAAAGGAGAACTTTATGTCTCTTATTCCCGAGGCGGAGAGGTCAGGCAAAATGCAGCAGTTCCAGAAGGCCATAGTCACGGAAGTAGGCAAAGCATTCCCCTCACAAAACGCTAGCGGCATAGCTCAGGAATCAGTGGACAACCAAGGCGTACAGCCGAGAGGGGCACAAGTCCAATCCGCCAGAGGTAGGGGAACAGTCTTTAAGATGTGGGACAGTTTTCTCAGCCCCTCACATACCACAGCCCCTGAGGTGAGGGGTAGTGCCACAAGAAATCCTAAGTTTGCCCAGATGCTCAAGGAGTACCTTGCAGATCAAACAACTGTACTCCGACATTCCTCTGTGCCTTACAATTAATGGGTATCCAAGCTGGACAGACACGTGGCATGAATTGGTTCTCTACGCCTTGGAAGTCCTGGCCTGCCCTGCCGCTAGCGTTTTCTCAGAGCGTGTTTTAGTGCCGCAGGTGGAATCATTACAGATAAACGCACCCGCCTGTCAACTGTAAATGCTGACAGGCTGACTCTGATCAAGATGAACAAGGGTTGGATTGGGCCAGACTTCACCACACCACCAGCAAATGAGAGCGGAATTTAAAGTTTGTAACGGGAATTTGCCATGTACCTCCACTCAACCATGGTAACACACTTCTGGACTTTGGCTAATCGCTGGACTGCTCCTCCTTCTCCTCATGCGCCATCATGATGACCGTTACAATAGTTAGGCCGTTGTTTCAGGTATACCCCCAGTGGTAAATTTTTTCGCCCATTATTTCAGAATGGGCATTACAACGACAGGAGACCCGCTCCTTTGCAATGGTAACAATGTTTTGAGACCCTCATGCACATCTCTATCCAGGGACAATGTGGAGCCTCCAAATTTTTGGCTGCCCTGCCTAAGGGCTATACTACAATAGACCCACTGCCTTACAATGGGCACTTCAGGTTTACAGGCCATCATGCACGTCTCTATCCAGGGACAATATGGAGCCTGACGCTGCCACCGACAGGCACACACGTGCGGTTTTTAAATGCAAGCACGGACGCACTAAGAACCTAACAGCTTTTTAGGAGCGACAATTACTGAGAAGTCTGACACTATCAGCCACTGCTGACTGACGTGTATTATTCACTAGACTTGTGCGTTATATAATAGTTTGTGAAAAACGCACACAAGTGCACCTGTACGCTGCCACCGACAGGCACACACGTGCGGTTTTTAAATGCAAGCACGGACGCAATAAGAACCTAACAGGTTTTTAGGAGCGACAATTACTGAGAAGTCTGACACTATCAGGCACTGCTGACTGACGTGTATTATACACTAGACTTGTGCGTTATATAATAGTTTGTAAAAAACGCACAAAAGTGCACCTGTGCGCTGCCACCGACAGGCACACACGTGCGGTTTTTAAATGCAAGCACGGACGCACTAAGAACCTAACAGGTTTTTAGGAGCGACAATTACTGAGAAGTCTGACACTATCAGGACTGTTTTAGACTGTGTACACCAGCCCCAGATATGATGAAGGCTGGTATACGGTCACCACTAGGAATGGCTATATACCCTGCCTGCCTGCCTGCCTGTATACTGCTACAATAGTCCTGACAAGGACTCTTCTGGTCACTAGCCTGTATTCTGACCTGGCTATACCCTGCCTGTATATAGCAACAATAGTCCTGAGAAGGACTCTGCTACTGTACTCCGACCTGGCTATACCCTGCCTGCCTGTATACAACTTATTGTATGTCCTGAGAAGGACTTCTGGTCACACTGTTTGCAGCCCTGCTACGTAAATAGCTATAAAGGGCCGCAAACCTTTCCCTGAAGCAGCAACCCTCTCCCTGCACTGACTGTCTGGATGGGTGTGAGCAGAGCACAGCGCGCCCGCCGGTATAAAGGCTCGGTCACGCTGTGCAGGCCGGCCAATCACTGCAATTCCACAACTAACAGGGCTGTGGCATTGCAGTGGTCTGCCAGCCAATCCCTGTATGAGGGCTGGCTCTCAAAAGAGCGCCAACATGCAGGGATGAAGACCACGAGTACAGCACGAGTATCGCGAGATTACTCGGTCCCCGCCGAGTAGCCCGAGTACAGTGATACTCGTGCGAGTACCGAGTAGTAACAAGCATACTCGCTCATCACTAATATATATATATATATATATATATCTATATATCTATATATATATCTATCTATATATATATATAGATATATATATATCTATATATCTATATATATATATATATATTTACAATATATCTATCTATATAAATATATATATATATATATATATATATATATACAGTTAGGTCCAGAAATATTTGGACAGTGACACAATTTTCGCGAGTTGGGCTCTGCATGCCACCACATTGGATTTGAAATGAAACCTCTACAACAGAATTCAAGTGCAGATTGTAACATTTAATTTGAAGGTTTGAACAAAAATATCTGATAGAAATTGTAGGAATTGTACACATTTCTTTACAAACACTCCACATTTTAGGAGGTCAAAAGTAATTGGACAAATAAACCAAACCCAAACAAAATATTTTTATTTTCAATATTTTGTTGCGAATCCTTTGGAGGCAATCACTGCCTTAAGTCTGGAACCCATGGACATCACCAAACGCTGGGTTTCCTCCTTCTTAATGCTTTGCCAGGCCTTTACAGCCGCAGCCTTCAGGTCTTGCTTGTTTGTGGGTCTTTCCGTCTTAAGTCTGGATTTGAGCAAGTGAAATGCATGCTCAATTGGGTTAAGATCTGGTGATTGACTTGGCCATTGCAGAATGTTCCACTTTTTTGCACTCATGAACTCCTGGGTAGCTTTGGCTGTATGCTTGGGGCCATTGTCCATCTGTACTATGAAGCGCCGTCCGATCAACTTTGCGGCATTTGGCTGAATCTGGGCTGAAAGTATATCCCAGTACACTTCAGAATTCATCCGGCTACTCTTGTCTGCTGTTATGTCATCAATAAACACAAGTGACCCAGTGCCATTGAAAGCCATGCATGCCCATGCCATCACGTTTCCTCCACCATGTTTTACAGAGGATGTGGTGTGCCTTGGATCATGTGCCGTTCCCTTTCTTCTCCAAACTTTTTTCTTCCCATCATTCTGGTACAGGTTGATCTTGGTCTCATCTGTCCATAGAATACTTTTCCAGAACTGAGCTGGCTTCATGAGGTGTTTTTCAGCAAATTTAACTCTGGCCTGTCTATTTTTGGAATTGATGAATGGTTTGCACCTAGATGTGAACCCTTTGTATTTACTTTCATGGAGTCTTCTCTTTACTGTTGACTTAGAGACAGATACACCTACTTCACTGAGAGTGTTCTGGACTTCAGTTGATGTTGTGAACGGGTTCTTCTTCACCAAAGAAAGTATGCGGCGATCATCCACCACTGTTGTCATCCGTGGACGCCCAGGCCTTTTTGAGTTCCCAAGCTCACCAGTCAATTCTTTTTTTCTCAGAATGTACCTGACTGTTGATTTTGCTACTCCAAGCATGTCTGCTATCTCTCTGATGGATTTTTTCTTTTTTTTCAGCCTCAGGATGCTCTGCTTCACCTCAATTGAGAGTTCCTTAGACCGCATGTTGTCTGGTCACAGCAACAGCTTCCAAATGCAAAACCACACACCTGTAATCAACCCCAGACCTTTTAACTACTTCATTGATTACAGGTTAACGAGGGAGACGCCTTCAGAGTTAATTGCAGCCCTTAGAGTCCCTTGTCCAATTACTTTTGGTCCCTTGAAAAAGAGGAGGCTATGCATTACAGAGCTATGATTCCTAAACCCTTTCGCCGATTTGGATGTGAAAACTCTCATATTGCAGCTGGGAGTGTGCACTTTCAGCCCATATTATATATATAATTGTATTTCTGAACATGTTTTTGTAAACAGCTAAAATAACAAAACTTGTGTCACTGTCCAAATATTTCTGGCCCTGACTGTGCATACATATGTGTATATATATATATATATATATATATATATATATATATATATATAGTTGAAACCAGAAGTTTACATACTCTATCTAAAAAGACACTATCTGACATGAAGTCGGAGTAAACCTTTCCAGCTTCACCCAGCATCTTCGCAAAGTCTTTTGCTTTTGTTCTTTGGTTGATATGCACATATCTGACCAAAGCATGTATATATCTGGTACACAGAACCCATCTCCTTGCTGAGTGGTATGATGGTTGGATATTCCCATCTTGTTTGTACTTGTGTATAATTGTTCATACAGATGAATGAGGTACCTTCAGGTATCTGAAAATTCCACCCAAGGATGAACCAGACTTGTGCATGTCCACAATTCTCTTCCGGAGATCTTGGCTGATTTTCTTTGACTTTCCTATGATGCTGCACAAACTAGCAGTGTGTTTCAGGCGTGCATTAAAATACATCTATAGGTGTGTCTCTAATTAACTCAGATGTTGCCAATAAACCTATCAGAGGCATCCAAAGACATGACATCATCATATGGGGTGTCCCATATTGTTTAAAGGTATAGTACTCTTAGTGCATGTAAACTTTTGACTTTGCTGAAAGTAATAATAATGCCTTAAAACATGCTCTCTCTCAATTTTCTGACAAATGTAAATACATTTGGTTCCTAATTGACCTAATACGGGAAAGATTTATTGTGATTTCATGTCAAATAGTGAGAAAAACATTCATATGTGTCTATTTAACTTCTGGTTTCAACTGTATTCACACATGCTTTCTCTTTCATTTCCTAAACATTCAACCGTGGTAAACTTTTCTAATAAGTATTATTAGCTTCTGTTTTTTTAAGTTTTATTTATTTATTCCATGCTAGGAACATATGAATGGAAATAATGTGGAATATGGATCAGTTTCCTAATTATTGTAAAGAGGAAAATGATCTTATTGTCTATGATGAGATTTTTCTGGTTTTCATTGTGGTGTCCGTTATTTTTACAGGAGAAAAAGCGCAGCATGATAAGTATTTTTCTATTGAAGAAACTGCTTACCTATTAAATCTGTTCACCTCTATTCAGGTTAACCAGGAGTCTCTTGGATTTTTTTAATCCATCAAGCTTGTTACTTCATGTAAGAGTCAGTAACCATCAAATGTGTTGCCATCCTGTAAATGTCTAGAATACTGTGTACAATTTTGGGCTCCATTGTATAAGAAGGACATTTCTGAACTAAAACTGGCAATAAGATCACACAAGGTTAATAAGGGAATGGTTTAACTGCAATACCAAGCAGGTTATTAAGCTTGGGTATATTCAGCTTGGAAAAAGCGAGGTCTTACTACAATATACAAATATATGAGGGGACGGTTCAAAGGTCTTCCTAATGATTTTTTTTATACCTAGGCATGCAATGATGACAAGCGAGCATCCTCTATTTCTGAAGGAAAGCTTTAATCATAATCATAGAAGATGATTTTTTACTGTAAGAGCAGTGAGATTGTGGAACAATCTGCCACATAATGGTTGATTCAGTACAAAAGCCCAAGGAGGACCTGGGTACCTTGCTAGAAAAATTTAATATTACAAGTTAGGTTTCCAGATTTTGTGATGGGACATTGATCCAGGGAGCTGATTACTGTTTATGGAGTAAGGAAAGAGCGCTGATCTCTGACTGACCACCAATGTACAAGGCATCGTGAGGAAGTGAGTGCTGCCATGCAATACAACATACTGCTTAGTGATGGTGTCTGGCAAGATTTTCTTTTTTTACATGGGGCAAATCAAACCTAAATGTGTTCTAAGTCACGTGGAAGTTATTTGTTCATCTCTACTTGACAACACAAATTCAATCATTTTCAAGTGAAACCTCTTTTATATATAATGTAGTAATAAGCTTTAACCCCTTCAGTCCCCGGGCACTTTCCGTTTTTTGCGTTTTTGTTTTTGGCTCCCCTTCTTCCGAGAGCCGTAACCTTTTTATTTTTCCGTCAATCTTGCCATATGAGGGCTTGCTTTTTTGCGGGACGAGTTGTACTTTTAAAAGAAACCATAAGTTTTACCATATAGTATACTGGAAAACGGCAAAAAATTCCAAGTGCGGAAAAATTGCAAAAAAAGTGCGATTGTACAATAGTTTAATAGTTTTTGGGATATTTTATTCACGGTGTTCACTATATGGTTAAATTGATGTATGGGTGTGATGCCTCAGGTCAGTGCGAGTTTGTAGACACCAAACATATATAGGTTTACTTATATCTAAAGGGTTAAAAAAAAATCACAAGTTTATCCAATAAAAGTGGTGCACGTTTTGCGCCATTTTCCGAAACCCGTAGCGTTCTCATTTTTCAGGATCTATGGCTCAGTGATGGCTTATTTTTTTCGCCTCGAGCTGACGTTTCTAATGATACCATTTTTGTGCATATGCTACTTTTTGATCCCCTTTTATTGAATTTTGCGCAAAACTTGCGGCGACCAAAAAACATAGATTTGGCGTTTGGAATCTTTTTGACGCTATGCCGTTTACTAATCAGATTAATTTATTTTATATTTTGATAGATCGGGCATTTCTGAACGCGGCGATACCAAATATGTGTATATTTTTTATTTTTTACCCCTTTAATTTTTAATGAGGCGAAAGGGGGGTGATTTGAACTTTTAGGTTTTTTTTGTTTTTTTTTTATTTTTTTAAACTTTTTTTTTAACTTTTGTTTATTTTACCAGTCCCCCTTGGGGGCTATAGCGATCAGCAATCCGATCGCTCTGCTCTATCTGCAGATCTCAGCTACAGAGCTGAGAACTGCAGATACGGTGCTTTACTTTCAATGCCGGCTGTATTCCGGCATTGAAAGGAAGTGACTCATGTTAGCTACAGGCGTCATCAAATGACCCTGTGCTAACATGGCAACCACCGAAAGTTACGTGATTGCGCATATCCGGTGGGGGCGGCGGTAAGTAAAAATCATAGCCGCGCGCATACAGTCATATGAAAAAGTTTGGGCACCCCTATTAATGTTAACCTTTTTTCTTTATAACAATTTGGGTTTTTGCAACAACTATTTCAGTTTCATCTATCTAATAACTGATGGACTGAGTAATATTTCTGAATTGAAATGAGGTTTATTGTACTAACAGAAAATGTGCAATCCACATTTAAACGAAATATGACCGGTACAAAAGTATGGGCACCTCAACATAAAAGTGACATTAATATTTTGTAGATCCCCCTTTTCAAAAAATCACAGCCTCTAGTCGCTTTCTGTAGCTATTAATGAGTTCCTGGATCCTGGATGAAGGTATATTTGACCATTCCTGTTTACAGAACAATTCCATTAGAGTTAAGTTTGATGGTCACCGAGCATAGACAGCACGCTTCAAATCATCCCACAGATGTTCAATGATATTCAGGTCTGGGGACTGGGATGGCCATTCCAGAACATTGTAATTGTTCCTCTGCATGAATGCCTGAGTGATTTGGAGCGGTGTTTTGGATCATTGTCTTGCCGAAATATCCATCCCCTGCGTAACTTAAACTTCGTCACTGATTCTTGCACATTATTGTCAAGAATCTGCTGATACTGAGTTGAATCCATGCGACCCTCAACTTTAACAAGATTCCCGATGCCAGCATTGGCCACACAGCCCTAAAGCATGATGGAACCTCCACCAAATTTTACTGTGGGTAGCAAGTGCTTTTCTTGGAATGCCGTGTTTTTTTGCCTCCATCCATACCACCTTTTTGTATAACTAAACAACTCAATCTTTGTTTCATCAGTCCACAGGACCTTCTTCCAAAATGTAACTGGCTTGTCCAAATGTGCTTTTGCATACCTCAGGCGACTCTGTTTGTGGCGTGCTTGCAGAAACGGCTTCTTTCACATCACTCTCCCATACAGCTTCTCCTTGTGCAACAAGTGCTGTATTGTTGACTGATGCACATTGACACCATCTGCAGCAAGATGATGCTGCAGGTCTTTGGAGGTTGTCTGTGGATTGTCCTTGACTGTTCTCACCATTCTTCTTCTCTGCCTTTCTGATATTTTTCTTGGCCTGCCACTTCGGGGCTTAACAAGAACTGTACCTGTGTTCTTCCATTTCCTTACTATGTTCCTCACAGTGGAAACTGACAGTTTAAATCTCTGAGACAACTTTTTGTATCCTTCCCCTGAACAACTATGTTGAATAATCTTTGTTTTCAGATCATTTGAGTGTTGTTTTGAGGAGCCCATGATGCCACTCTTAATAGGAGATTCAAATAGGAGAACAACCTGCAAGTGGCCACCGTAAATACCTTTTCTCATGATTGGATACACCTGCCTATGAAGTTCAAAGCTCAATGAAGTTACAAAACCAATTTAGTGCTTTAGTAACTCAGTAAAAAGTAGTTAGGAGTGTTCAAAACAAGAAATTGATAAGGGTGCCCATACTTTTGCACCGGTCAAATTTTGTTTAAATGCAGATTGCACATTTTCTGTTAGTACAATAAACCTCATTTCAATCCAGAAATATTACTGAGTCCATCAGTTATTAGATATATGAAACTGAAATAGCTGTTGCAAAAACCCAAATTGTTATAAAGAAAAAAGGTTAACATTAATAGGGGTGCCCAAACATTTTCATATGACTGTAGATATCTCACTGCCAGACTTTGGCAGTGAGCTGCAAGGGGTTAAATGTTCCGGGTGGAATGCGATTCCACTCGGAACATGCAGGCACACATGTCAGCTGTTAAAAACAGCTGATATGTGCGCGGATCGCCGCATCCTGCCGGCGGCAGGGGGCGGGGCTTAACCTCACACGCTCCATGATGGATAGATCCGTCAAAGGTCGTGAAGGGGTTAAACCCTCTACCTCCCGGCGATTTTCCATTTATCGCTTTTGGTTTTCCCTTTCCTTCTTCTAAGAGGCAAAACTTTTTTTTATTTTTCCTCCAATATAGCCATATGAGAGATTCTTTTTTGCGGGACAGGTTGTACTTTTGATCACATTATTCATTCTGCCCTATAATGTACTGAAAAACAGGAAATTCCAAGTGCCGTGAAATTGCAAAAATAATGCAATTCCATGATTGTTTATTATTTTATTTACCATATTCACTATATAATTCTGTTCAGCAGAAATGCTGTGTTCTTGTGAGTGTCAGTGCTCTGCCGATATTCAAAGGAAGTGAGTCATGGCAGCAACAGGGGTCATCATCATCGCACCTTTTATCACCTTGCTATTGCGTACTGACGCTGCAAATGACAGCAAGGAACTGAACAATCCCTGCCAGAGCTGTCAGAGTTTGACAGCTCAATCTAAGGGGCTAACACACTCAGGTGGATCTGTGATCCACCAGTGCCTGTTAGCCGCACAAATGTACTGATCAGAGCAGCAGACATGTGTGGAAAAGACAGCGGGTTTGCCATAGTAAATGGAGGGAGGTGACCTAGGATATACAGTCATATGAAAAAGTTTGGGCACCCCTATTAATGTTAACCTTTTTTCTTCATAACAATTTGGGTTTTTGCCACAGCTATTTCAGTTTCATATATCTAATAACTGATGGACTCAGTAATATTTATGGATTGAAATGAGGTTTATTGTACTAACAGAAAATGTGCAATCCGCATTTAAACAAAATTTGACCAGTGCAAAAGTATGGGCACCTCAACATAAAAGTGACATTAATATTTTGTAGATTCTCCTTTTGCAAAAATAACAGCCTCTAGTCGCTTCCTGTAGCTGTTAATGAGTTCCTGGATCCTTGATGAAGGTATATTTGACCACACCTGTTTACAAAACAATTCCAGTTCAGTTAAGTTTGATGGTCGCCGAGCATGAACAGCACGCTTCAAATCATCCCACAGATGTTCACGTCTGGGGACTGGGATGGCCATTCCAGAACATTGTAATTGTTCCTCTGCATGAATGCCTGAGTAGATTTGGAGCGGTGTTTTGGATCATTGTCTTGCTGAAATATCCATCCCCTGCATAACTTCAACTTCGTCACCGATTCTTGCACATTATTGTCAAGAATCTGCTGATACTGAGTTGAATCCATGTGACCCTCAACTTTAACAAGATTCCCGATGCCGGCATTGGCCACACAGCCCCAAAGCATGATGGAACCTCCACCAAATTTTACTGTGGGTAGCAAGTGCTTTTCTTGGAATGCCATGTTTTTTTGCCTCCATGCATAACGCCTTTATGTATGACCAAACAACTCAATCTTTGTTTCATCAGTCCACATGACCTTCTTTCAAAATGTAACTGGCTTGTCCAAATGTGCTTTTGCATACCTCAGGCAGGCCACTCTGTTTGTGGCGTGCTTGCAGAAACGGCTTCTTTCGCATCACTCTCCCATACAGCGTCTCCTTGTGCAAAGTGTGCTGTATTGTTGACTGATGCACATTAACACCATCTGCAGCAAGATGATGCTGCAGGTCTTTGGAGGTGGTCTGTGGTTTGTCCTTGAATGTTCTCACCATTCTTCTTCTCTGCCTTTTTGATATTTTTCTTGGCCTGCCACTTCTGGGCGTAACAAGAACTGTACCTGTGATCTTCCATTTCCTTACTATGTTCCTCACAGTGGAAACTGACAGTTTAAATCTCTGAGACAACTTTTTGTATCCTTCCCCTGAACAACTATGTTGAATAATCTTTGTTTTCAGATCATTTGAGAGTTGTTTTGAGGAGCCCATGATGCCACACTTCATAGGAGATTCAAATAGGAGAACAACTCTCAAGTGGCCACCTTAAACATCTTTTCTTATGATTGGATACACCTGCCTATGAAGTTCAAAGCTCAATGAGGTTACAAAACCAATTTAGTGGTTTAGTAAGTCAGTAAAAAGTAGTTAGGAGTGTTCAAATCAAGAAATTGATACTTTTTTTTTGATACTGATACATACTTTTGCACCAGTCAAATTTTGTTTAAATGCGGATTGCACATTTTCTGTTAGTACAATAAACCTCATTTCAATCCAGAAATATTACTGAGTCCATCAGTTATTAGATATATGAAACTGAAATAGCTGTTGCAAAACCCCAAATTAAAGAAAAAAGTTCAGCTCACCGAATTGCTGTTCACCGATGTCTTTGTGGACCTGGTGCAGGGAAAGCTTGGCAGCCAAATGTACGATATAGAAAAGAAGTCCAGCGCAGTCCTCAGGATGTAGACTTTAAAATCATCAATATTTATTTGTGAAATCCAATAAAAGCCATAAAGTATAAAGCGGTCAGCAAAAAATACAGGGGATACAGATATGGAGACCCCCCAGTTCTGTGGGGTCTCCATATCTGTATCCCCTGTATTTTTTGCTGACCGCTTAATACTTTATGGCTTTTATTGGATTTCACAAATAAATATTGATGATTTTAAAGTCTACATCCTGAGGACTGCGCTGGACTTCTTTTCTAAAACCCCAAATTGTTATAAAGCATAAAGGTTAACATTAATAGGGGTGCCCAAAATTATATATCATATATATATATATATATATATATATATATATGTGTATATATATATATATATATATATATATATATATACGTGCTAGGTCGTGGAGGGGTTAAACTGTATAAGGTAATTTAACTGCAATACTTAAAATATTTTATTAAAATACTGAAAGCTTAAAACACAATTCTAAAAATCATATGTTATGCATAAAATAAAGGATATTCACTAGTAATATAAAACTTTTGATTCGAAGAATTGAAGTACAAAATATTAACTCGCTCAGACTACCTAATAAATCTCGGGATTCTAACATTAGCCCGCAGCATTTCCCTGAAAGCTGTTTCCCTCCCGAGACATATTAATATTCATTGGTTTGAAGAAGTGAAGAAGACAAATGAGCATTGAGGGTAAAGTCAATTAAAAACTAGCCAAAGTACAATAAGTGCTCCTTATACATTGGAGCAGGGTATACAGCTTGAGTCTTGGAGGGATGCTGACTAAACAGGTTTTTCAGGGCAAACATAATGACCATAGGAAGCAAATGAATTACTTGCGAAATACAAAACTCCCCAAACTATAAGCTATAACAAAATGACCACTGTGAACCATTAATGTTCTTTCTCCCGCCCATCTTTGACCTTATAAATGTTATTATTAGAATTAATTTGCAAGGGCATGCTTTAGAGTGTCAAACTGGAGAACTGAGCGTAGACAATTTCTGGATAATGTAACAGAACACAGAATTACAGAAAGCAATGAACAATTATAAAAAGCATTTTAAAGAAGTAAAGAAGATTTATAGAAAAAAACCTGAGCCCCATGTTAATAAAATTTTAGAGATGATATAATTATTCTGCGAAAGAAAGCTACAAAGCAACAGCAGATGTTTTATCTCCATATAGTGATGGTTGTAGACATGGTTCACAAAGTCCTTCATTTCTTCGGCAGGTACACTGCCTTCTGCATGTCAGATGTTCAGTCTTGGTGTTCTAGCACAAATTTCCTCTTGTTTAAATTTCTCATTAATGAATTCTTGACAGCCACATGTACATATCTTTTCAGATTCAAGCTGCTGAGCTGTCTCAATGGAAGGATGAACAGGACACCAGTGGAGTGCTTCAGATTTTGTTTTCTCTCAAATAGAAAAGCTTTGAGACTAAATACACATGCTGCAAACTATTTTTGTAAAGTTGTAAATGACATTGGACATATACAGTGGAACCTTGGTTTAAAAGTAACTTGGATTGAGAGCGTTTTGCAAGACAAGCAAAGCTTATTGAAAATTTGTAACTTGGTTTAAGAGCAATGATTTGCAATAAGAGCAAATACTCACTGTTCACACTTCCGGTTCCGTCCTTTCACCACGCTCTGGAGGTAACTTTCTGTACATATGTACTGTGTACTGTATACAGTATACCATTGTACAGTACAGGTATACTATTAGGATGTATATCAATTTGCATTTGTGAATATAGTATTGTAACCAGTATAGCACATTGCTTGTACTGCAATCTAATTGCCTGTGCAGTATTCCCACCCCACATTTGCTTAGTTCTGCATTTATTTTGGGGAGAATTGATTTGAGGTGTGTTTTTTGTGTCTTCTACTAGAATATAGATTGTCAGATTTATACATTTTTTTTTCTCTCTATAGTACCTCCAACACACCAACAGTTCTATTGTAAGCAGTTTAATTTGCTTTGTTTTTTACTGTACAGTATTTTGTATTAGTGCGCTGTAATAATTTTATATACAGTGTATTATTTTGTATTGCTCTAATAACTTTGTATAAATACAGTAAATATTTTTGGGTTGTGGAACGAATTGTCGGTGTTTCAATTATTTCCTATGGAAAAATTTGCTTTGATATAAGAGTAACTTGGTTTAAGAGCGCACTCCTGGAATGAATTATGCTCGTAATCCAAGGTTCCACTGTACTTAAAACCTGTGAAAAAGTGTGCCATACAGATATAGCCATTTTTGAAATGACAAACATCACTATGCAGAAAGATATGCTGGCACGGAAGAAAGTAGCTTGATACCGAACAATACAAATTCAATGGTTTTAATGTGTTAAGTTAAAGGGGTTATCCATCTTTGGGAATTGTTTTCACTTAAATACATATATTTGGGGCTAGAAATAATTTTTGCTATTGGTTTAATCAAAATTTTATATTGTTTGCCTTTTTGTTGCAGTGTGTATTGCTTACTGCAGAATGAGTTACTAGAGAGTCGGTGCATGAGCTCGTCCTGACGGTCTGACTGGGAGTTTAATCTTTTGTATTTTTATGACCTGTTCTCAGATTTTTTTATCACAAAGTTGAATGTGCATGAAAACTGAGACGCCAGTAAACCCAGTAAATGGTGCAACATTTTGAATAAATCCCAAGTGAACAACGATTTTTACATGATTTTAAGTGAAAAATGGTCTTCAAAAGGACACAAATTTTATGTACTATTATATCAATCTCACACATTACTATACAAATAGCTATATCTGTACATCACATTACAGATTCTTAAATTTAGATGTGTATCATTCACTCCTTTATGACCCATGACAAGCTATGTACATCATGGGTCGTCTCACTGCTACGGTATTGATGTGGGCTCACATGCTGAGCCCGCCTCTTTCCCTATACATGTCAGCTGATTTAATTAGCCAACATATACCTCTAACAACCCCGGAAAAATAAGAAATGTATGGCTCTTGGAATAAGGGGAGGAATAACGAAAGTGCAAAAAAATGAAAAATCGCCCAGTTATTAAGGGGATACTATATGGAATGCATCCATCCAAGTGTGTATATTTGTTTTCTAAAAGAATGATTTTTTTAACTAGTTTTTGCTAGTTTAGGCCCATCCCCTATGATTTTGAACTTCACTCTGTGGAGAAATGTAGAGGTTATGTCTAGAGGACTAAATCATTTTTATCACCAAATCCATTAAAAACATATATACACTTTAGACTTAATGCCGCTTTACATGCTACGATTTATCTGACGACATGTTGTCGGGGTCACGGTTTTCGTGACGCACTTCCGTCGTTAGCGACGTCGTTGCGTGTGACACCTACGTGCGACTCCGAACGATCGCAAATAGGGTGAAAATCGTTGATTGTTGACACGTCATTCAGTTTCAAAATATTGTTCGTCGTTTGGAATGCAGCAGCCATATTGTTTGACACCCTGCCAACGACGAACAACATCCACACGACCGCCTTGGTCACGCAATATATCGCTGAATGGTGTAGCGTTGTTTGTGAGATGTGTACGTGTAACCACTACAAAACGACCTATGAGCGATCTCGGCAAATCGTAACAATGATCTGGGTGTGTCATATCGCTAATGAGATTGCTAGCGATATCGTTGAGTGCAAAGCAGCCTTTATTAAAACATATGCTATACATTTTGATACGTCTCTCACTGAGAAAAATTGAGATAGTAACTAAAAGGTCTCAATTTTTGGATCATAAAATGTGATCAACTATATATTTTGGTGCACAGAGAAAAAAAATCGCAATGTGATGTAAATTGGCTAAAACATAGTAAAAAAAGGTTATTTTTTATTATATTATCTATATATTGTATTTAAAATTAGACAAAAGGCACAAAAGGATCTTGGAGAAATGTCAGAAAAAAAGATTCAGAGGAAGAAAACAGCCGCTGTTTTCCTGCAGCATTTTCTGCTTTGCATAAAGCCTACATGTGAACCTAGTCTAATGTAACAAATCCGCAACAAAGGCGGTATAGGTTACATTGTGTGGGTTTGGGTGCAGCGTTCACTCTTTTGAAAGGATCCATGGTGAAAGCTCTACAACTATCCACAGAAGAATTGGCAAATTAGAAAATCCACAGCATATCCTCATTTTGAAATAGTAGTATTTTTGTTGTTGTTCATTGAGATCAGATTTTCAGTGCAAAATTCACACTGGACATCCAGTAAAGTCCTTAACAACCACATTCGTCTCAGCTTTCTCCAAGCACAAACTGGGTCTATAATGTGGGAAAGTAAAGCAAGCTGTGTGAATGCATGGTCCTGTGGAGCGCTAAGAAGGAGATGGAGGGTTTCTTGCTTCCTTTACTTTCCCCCCTGGGAGTCACGGCAGGTGCTGCTTTAAGCCTGAGGCTGCTTATCTTCCCTCTGGGCTTGGCAGTGACTCAGATTCCATGTGACCGGTCACATGACCGTCTCGCAGGATGCAGACTACTCGGGCAGAGGAACATCATAGTGGTGGCTGGAAATCTGCCCAGCTCCACAACCAGCTCTGTAACCAGGGTTGTGCAGGGTTGCACAACCTCCTCAGGTGAGCGGCTACACTTTAATAACATCTAATGTGTCCCTGAAATTTTTCACATGTGCTCCTCCTTTCTCCTCCTGTGTACTTATAATGTGGGAAAAGCAGATGTGTTTAGTTAAGACGGTTACCTGCGGTAGGGAATAAGCACCTGGGGTAAGGGGATGGGTATTTGGAGTAAGGGGATGGATACCTTAGGAAGGGGGTGGGTACCTGGGGGAAAGAGGGTGAATACCTTTGGTAAGGGAGTTGGTACCTTAGGTAAGGTGATAAATACCTCTGGAAAGAGGCTGGGTACCTGGGATAAGGGGATGCATACCTTTAGTAAGGGGGTAATTACCTTGGGTAAGGGAATGAATATCTTTGGAAAGGCTGTTGGTACCTTGGGTAAGGGGATGAATACCTGAGGTGAGGAGATGGGTACCTGGGATAAGGGAATGAGTAAACAGAAATCCGGCACTCCTTGAAAAAGGAGAACTAAAGAATTTTATTTGCAGAAAAATGGTGACGTTTTGGTCTGACATCAGACCTTTATTAAACCATATATGGAAAATGGCACTAATATGTTTATGTCACATATGCCAGGTACATAGTAAAGCAAAGTGGCTGTAAAGAAAACCTGTTTTTCTTTAAAGGTTTTCTTAAAAGCCATTTTGCTTTACTATGTACCTGGCATATGTGACATAAACATATTAGTTCAATTTTCCCTATATGGTGTGATAAAGGTCTGATGTAAGACCAAAACGTCACCATTTTTCTGCAAAGAAAATTCTTTAGTTCTCCTTTTTCAAGGAGTGACAGATTTCTGTTTACTTATATATCGGGAGTGGCGTCCTATCCGAGCACACTGGTCCTTCCATTTAGTGGAGTGACACGTATTACACTCAATATTGGGATAAGGTAATGCGTACCTGGGGTAAGGGGGTGAGTATCTGGATTAAGGGGGTGAGTACATGGGTTAAAGGGATGGGCACCTGGGATAGGGGGCACCTGGGACAGGGGTGTGGGTACTTGGTGTACAGGGATGTACCTGGGTAGGGTGACCAACACTACCCCAGCAACTTCAATTGGGGTGTACTGTAATAAATAGCTTCCGGAGGGTGTTGATTGATTTTTTGGCATGGACAGTTCTAAGAAATGAGGGGTACTAAAATAAAGTTTGTGAGTGTTACATTTTTTATCGCATGCAAAAAGCTTTTCAAAAAATAATCTATAAAATGTTGCTACTACATAAGCCATCTTATTAACCGTGTCATCTTCTAGCTTTCACATTTTAGCTATTTAAACCCCAGTACAGATAACATTTCCATGACACTTTCTGCAATGAATCCCAGTTCCTTCTTTGATTGGTGAATTACTGTAGCATCATTCATACAAAGACACTAGGATTTGACTTTAATGATCTGTGACTTTGGCAGATATATACAGTTTTATACTAAGCTTACAGATATCCTTCGAGAATTTCCCTAGTCTTAGATTTAATGCAGTTAACAGCAAAGTTACTCATGAGAGTTACCTTCCATAGCATCAGACACACTTGTCTACACATACATCTTTCCTCTTATTAAAATTCTTTGTGCGAAACATACTTAAGCATCTCATGGAGCTAACTATTTCCCTCATACTGAAGTCCAGTGACCAGACCAGAAAATATATAGCTATTACAGAATGTAAGCTATAAAAGCAAAATAAAGAAGTGTGTTTATAGCAGAGAAAATATTTTTCTCCACAAAACTTGTGAACTGGTTAAATAATAAATCATAAAAAATTCATTAAAATTAAAAGTAATGAACAAATCCTGTTATTACAAATTAAAGCGAGTACAGCTGTACTCTGGAAATGCTATATTAGGTAAATGTTGAATATAAGAAATCCAGAACTGCATTACTGTCATAGAAACTAGATTAAAAATGAGGCCCTTGGGACATGATTTGTCCAATTCGTGATAAGCCCAACAGCCAGCGACAAGGCGTACCCCATTGTTGGCACTCTATCCTTAAATGCCTCTACCTGGACTAAAAGCTTATAATTAATAAGCAGGTAGGATGCAGCTATCATTGTAATTAAAATGCCCTTGACTGATGGGCAAAGTGCTCAGTCAGAAGTCCGTATACTATAAATTTCAAAAACTGACCAACATATCCAAGAAACAAACAAACGTGAATAGTTGCACACTGAAGAAACTAGTGAATACAACTAAAGTGAACACAGCTGCACACTGAAATGCTATACTAGGTAAAGATTGAGTATAAGAAACTTGGAATTATATTACTGCCATTCCTGTTTAGAGATGAGCGAAACAGAGGTTTTGTGTTCATACCAAAGACTTTGCAAAAAAAGAGTTTGTGTGGTTTACATATAAAACCTACTCACACGAGCATCGCTGTGTTTTGGTACACTCGGTCCTCATCCCAGTGTGAGCCACTTGCAGTGTTTGAACGACACACACTTGGGGTAAAATCAGTGTGATTGGATGTAGTGTGCAACAAAAATGAAAAAAAAACAAAACAAAAAACACTCCCACCTGCCCCCGGAAGTGATGTTTATGGCTGGCTGCATGTGGGCAGAGAGCCAAACTGCCCAATTAGAAACTTCCACTGGGGTTCAGGTCAACTCTGGGTCCCAAACCAAACTTTATCTAAAGTCCAGCTGAACCCGCCAAACCGAACTTCCACGGGTCCGCTCAACTCTATTCCGGTTATGTTAGAGATACTCAATATTTGAGTTCCTTATCAAACACATGACCATCACCATTAGATTAAATAGGCGCTATAAACAGAATTCCCATCACATCAATGCACTACATAAATACTGTAACCTATTGATTCTAAAAATAAATATGTAATTTTTAGGGTTTTCTATAGAATTGTAATCAATTAATGTGACTTCAGTGATACCCAGAGATGATCTTGATGAGAATGGACTATTCTAGCAAAGAGGAATTGTCCAAAGTGGGCATCCATTTAAACCTCTGTTTTTAACCCATGGTGAAATCTACATCAATGTATAAGTGGAAAAGCACTTTTGTGATGATGGCAATGTCCACCATAATTATGATTTAGCAGCTGACAAAGGTTCTTAGACCTGCCCCTTAGGCCCCCTTCACTCAGCCGTGCAAAAAGCGAACATTTTGCACGGTCCGTGGTGTAGGTGTGTATATGTGTCTGCGTGTGTATGTTCCTGGTGCTGTTCAGGATGTCACGGACAGCATGAACTTGTATACTTACCTGTCTCTGGCGCTCCTGTTACTTCTGGATCTACAGTCAGTACAGTGAATATTCATGAGCAGGACCCGGAAGCAACAGCAGCGCCAGAGACAACAGCGCCGTAGACAGGTAAGTATTACATTTTTTTTTTTTTTGATGTGACATGTTTTCTCTTGTCAAATTGATGTGAAATGAATCACATCAGTGTGCGGTTTGTGTGACACCTGTGCTGCAGACAGAAAACAGACATGTTGCCATGTGGAGCACACGGTCACACATGTGCTTCACATGGACACACTATCCGTGTGAAAAAATGGACATATGCGCAAAGCCATGGAATTTAATTGGTCTTCATGTGTTCGAGTGTCTGGTACGTGTAGAAACGGGCACGACACGTATTGGAAACATGGACATATGAAGGAAGCCTTATGCATACATCCTTATTAGGATGGCCTAAAAGCAACAGAAATCAACTGAAAAGGTGTATGTGGTACAGCTTGGAGTAATAAGTGTTGTCATAACTGGGCATCATTTTGGCAATTTCTGATTCTGGTGCAATGTTGATGGAATAAATTCCATCTGTCTTCAGACAGAAATTCAAGTCTGGTGACAATAATTGCATACAGAAGATTAGGAAACAATATAGCCAGCAATTTGGGGAGCCTGGGACATCCTACAGCTGTCAAAACCACATTCCTTTTGATTGAGTCAGCTGTATGTTTGAATACATCTTAAGAATCGAATGTCAGAAATAGTGAAAGTATCCTACCTATAGTGTACAGAACACCCTTGAAACTAGCATTTCACACACTAACAGTTCTGGAATGTTTCATGACCCTGCAAGCTCTATTTAGCAATCTTTAAGATTTTCATGGAGTTTTATAACAAAAAATAGTTTGTGTGATCTGAACTATGATTTATTTTGTCACATTCACAAAGTTCTGTAAAATTGAGAAAAGACATGTTAAATCGTTATCTTTGTAATTCATCCCTATAATCTACAATCATCCTAGCCTTTATAAAATCAAAGTATATCGAAATCTACTTTGGAGAATGTGCGGAATACATCTATCTGTAGCTCATAAAGCACATTCATTCATGTTTGCTCAAACCACAATTACCCTCTGATTATAATCTTAAGAAATAGCTGCATGGTGGGGGATGTTGAGTACACAGGTTTCATGATTCTGTTTTCTAAAGGTTGTTTTTATTTGATTTTGTTAAATCATTTGAAGCCAATACTGTTTTTTTACATGTGTACACTTGTCACAAAACAAAAGTGAAGCCTGCTGAGTTCAGCCATCTACGATGAAGTACTTGAGATTGGACAGCAATCAGCAGCTGCTGGACCTGCAAGGACATTTCGAATTACTGAAATATTTCAAACTGTTACCGTTTTCATACTCCCATATTAGCTATTATGGTTAGTGGTGGGTCCAAAGCAAAGTAGCTGGAACGTGATTTTCAGATGGTTCGCACAATTAGTGACGCCATGGGAAACTCAGTACATTTCCAAAAACAAATTATGCATCTAACCTTCAGGAGAAAATGAAATAAAATATGTTTAGACCACAAATGTCTCATAAGTGATTATAAGGCTACAAGTTTAAAGAGAACCTTTCATGAGGATCTTATACATCAAACTAATGACATGTACAGGTATAATTTATATACCTGTGAGGAGGTTAATTAAATCCATACCGTGATTGTAGAAATCTATATTGCATTTTCTCAGCATTAACATATTATGCGAATGAGACACATGTGATTTGGGGTGGAACCTTGTACTTTTAACTCTCCTGCCCTTCCTCCTTATTCCGCGCTTCCCATCTGCCTATCTGTGACTCACAGGTCACTCTTGTTTCAGTGACCTGCTTCCCTTTACCGATATCACTCGAAAGTGTCATTAGTGCCAGGATTAGTGCATGTGCAGTAGGGTCTTTGTGACATTGCTAGGCCCAGTAAGTTGATCTCTGCATGCACCACCCCAGGCGCTTTTGAGAGATCTCAGTAGGGAAAACAGGTCACTGAAACAAGTGTGACCTATCAGTCGTACAAAGGAGGCAGTTAGCAGGTGGGGAATAGTTAGGGAGGACAGGAGAACTGCAAGATTAATGTCAACATTGAAGCATTTGTGGCTTATTTGCATAGGATTTCAATGCTAGATTGCTGAGAAAATGCAAACCGGATTTCTACAATCAAGTTATGGATTTATTCAGCCTTAAAGAACCTGTACATACATGTCATTATGGTACAAAAATTCTCATGACAAGTTCACTTTATACACAAAAGACATTTTAATTTCTGTAAAACAAAATTATATAACTTTTCCCCATGCTATCTGCTTACAGTACACAATTTTTTTTCAACCTCTTTTTCTTAATTTGTATTATAAAGAAAAATGTTTAAAGCACACCATCTAAGAAAGGAAAAAAGTACAAATGTTAAACCTTAATAGAAGGATAAAGGGATTGATTGATCCAGACAGACGAGTTCTATGCCATTATCGAAAAAAAGTCAATGAATGTAAAATGCACCAACTTATTTAAGAGTCAATCCTAAAAAATTTGGTGCATCTTTTCAACCTCTCATGTACCAGCATCTGAAATTTACTGAAGCTATGCGCTTGTATAGATTTCTGGTATACCTTTCAGCACTTTCTGGTACATATTAGAGGTTACAGACTGATGCTGCAGAGATGGCGGAGCAAAGACAAACTGTTGTAGTAGAGCTGAGTTGCCAACAAAGGATCAATATAGCAGAGCTGGCATAGTGATGTAGCAGAATTGAGAAAGTAGAGACTAAAGCAGCAAAACCTAAATATAAAATTGTAATTTCCATGTGTGGTTCTACCATAGCTACCAAGCAGAATGCCCACTGTCTTGGGGTTATATTTGACTCAGATCTTCCTTCACTCATGCTCATGTCATCTGTATCTCAATAACAACTCTAGAATCTTACCTTTGATGCTACAAAAGCTATTACTATTGCTCCTATTTATTCTTGTTTGGACTAATGCTCTACTAATTGGTATCCTCTTACTAAACTCTCCAATCCCCCATGAATGCAGCAGCCAGGATCATATTTCTAACAAACCGCTACAATGATGCTGCTACCATGTGCCAATTTTTGCACTGGTTGCCCATCTGCTGGAGAATCAAATATAAACTTAATAATCTTACAAATAAAACTCTCTAAAGTTCTGCACTGCATTACTTTTTGTCCATCATCTCTGTTTACCACAGTACCCATCTTCTTCACTCAGTTAATGACCTACTTCTAACATCCTCTCCCATCTCCAGGACTTCTCTTCTCCCACTCCCATTTCCATGACTTCTATTCTGATGCACCAGTTTAATGGAATGTCCTATCCCAATCCCGGTAAATCCCCGTATTCTCAGTTTCAAGCGTGCCCAAAAAACACATTTCTTTAAACTGGCCTATCACCTTACTAAATTAAATATCCCATTTTCTCTTACACACACTCAGTAGCACTTTGTACCTGTATTTTTACAGATACTGAAAGGTGATCGGCTCATGCCGCATTACTTGAGTGCCTTAATTTATTATACCGAGGGCAGTGCTTACATGACAAGCAGTTTCTCTTTGCCTTTTACCTTTTGTGTACCCCTATCTCTTCAGGGATTGTAAGCTTGTAAGCACGGTCCCCACGTCTCTAAATGTGAGTTTGACTATATGTGTTGCTCTGTAATGTCTTATCTTGCTTGTACAAGTTACCCTCTGAATTGTAAAGTGCTATACACTGGAAATCAAAATTAGAAAACAATGTATAATCACTTGATTTTTTTCAGAAATATTGTAATCTACATTGATCAACATTTGAAGGTTTTTTTGTAAGGGGTGCACCATACCACCAGAACAGTGTTTTACATAAAGATCCAAAGTTTATCAACATAAAACCTTTATTTTTCCCAAAACAGGATGATCATTATTAGAGAACAACAATGACTATAGCACAGACCAAGATTATAGCTAAATTATCTGAAGGTAACAACAGTCACCAATCAGTAGGAAGTGTACAGGCCTTTGCTTTGAATGACTCATCTGCGGCCACAGGACATCACTAGTCTCTCACACTGGTGTAGTATGTTGTTGGTCCACTGTTCTTTCAGTCTCTTCCACAGTTCTTTGACTGTTGTGGATTTTTTGGCCATAACATTGTGACCAGGATTTTCCAAAGGTTTTCTATTTGGTTTAGATCAGGACTTTGGGCTGGCCATTTCATTGTTTCAATATTTTCTGTTTCAATCAACTGCTTTACCCATTTTGCTGTGTAACAGCATGTCCTGCATGAAAATCTGATTGAAAGATGAGCACAAATAAGGAACCATGTGTTGCTGAAGAAGGTTCTGATACACATTTGCATTCACTCGTGTAGCTGTATGAGAGGTCCAATTCCTGCTGCAGAAAACATTCCCCAAACCATAACACTTCTTCCACCACCTTTCACTGACTTTTTAACATACTTTGGGTTCAGTCTCTCTCTAGTTTGTCGACAAGCATAATGATTCCCATCAGACCCAATAACTTAAACTTGCTTTCATCACTAAAATGAACTGTGGACCACTTCTCCTCTGTCCACATAACATGCTCCTCACCAAAGGTGAGTATAGCCTTTTGATTCTTTCTGCTAATGAGAGGTTTGGTCACTGCAGAGTGGGCTTTCAGTCCAAATGCTCTTAAACCGTGTGACACTGTATAACGAGACAGATCCTTACCCTGTTTAGTGCTGAACTGGTGAACAATTCCAGCTGCAGTGTGGAAACGATTAGCCATAGAGATTCTTTGCTAGAGATGAGCGAACCGGTCTCGGTTCGGCTCGAGTTCGGTTCACCGAACGGAGGTATTGTTCGAGTTCGGTTCGGCGAACCACTCGAACCGCATAGGAAACAATGGGAGGCAATCACAAACACATAAAAACATCTAGAAAACACCCTCAAAGGTGTCCAAAAGGTAACAAACAACACAACAAAAACACATGGGAAAGTGACATATACTCATGCGAAAACAAAAGAGCTGGACAAGGAAAAAGAGGAGACACAGATATAGGCATGGCATGCCCTTCTAAAATCATGTAAAACACTGCAAGGTTACTCCAAGCGGAGTCTCCCTTTTTTCCAAAAATTGGGCCCCACACACACCCACCCCTTCAGTGGCAGCACTTGTGCCCCAGTTGTACAGTTCACAGCTAGATTTGCATCAAGCACATTCAGAAATACGCCATACTTAACCGTCCCCAGGATGACACCGGGGTAGGTAGCTAAGTCTTTCCTGATCCCAGCTCTGTTCATCTTGGATCATTTTTAAAAACACTGTAAGCAAGGGTTACTCCAAGCGGAGTCTCCCTTTTTTCCAAAAATTGGGCCACACACACACCCCTTTAGTGGCAACACTTGTGCCCCAGTTGTACACTTCACAGGTAGATTTGCATCAAGCACATTCAAAAATACGCCATCCTTAACCGTCCCCAGGATGACACCAGGGTAGGTAGCAAAGTCTTTGCTGAACCATGACTTGTTCATCTTGGCTTCTTTTAAAAAACACAGCAAGCAAGGGTTACTCCAAGCGGAGTCTCCCTTTTTTCCGAACATTGGGCCACACACACACCCACCCCTTCAGTGGCAGCACTTGTGCCCCAGTTGTACACTTCACAGCTAGATTTGCATCAAGCACATTCAAAAATACGCCATCCTTAACCGTCCCCAGGATGACACCGGGGTAGGTAGCTAAGTCTTTCCTGATCCAAGCTCTGTTCATCTTGGATCATTTTTAAAAACACTGTAAGCAAGAGTTATTCCAAGCGGAGTCTCCCTTTTTTCCAAAAGGTAACAAACAACACAACAAAAACACATGGGAAAGTGACATATACTCATGCGAAAACAAAAGAGCTGGACAAGGAAAAAGAGGAGACACAGATATAGGCATGGCATGCCCTTCTAAAATCATGTAAAACACCGCAAGGTTACTCCAAGCGGAGTCTCCCTTTTTTCCAAAAATTGGGCCCCACACACACCCACCCCTTCAGTGGCAGCACTTGTGCCCCAGTTGTACAGTTCACAGCTAGATTTGCATCAAGCACATTCAGAAATACGCCATACTTAACCGTCCCCAGGATGACACCGGGGTAGGTAGCTAAGTCTTTCCTGATCCCAGCTCTGTTCATCTTGGATCATTTTTAAAAACACTGTAAGCAAGGGTTACTCCAAGCGGAGTCTTCCTTTTTTCCAAAAATTGGGCCACACACACACCCCTTTAGTGGCAACACTTGTGCCCCAGTTGTACACTTCACAGGTAGATTTGCATCAAGCACATTCAAAAATACGCCATCCTTAACCGTCCCCAGGATGACACCAGGGTAGGTAGCAAAGTCTTTGCTGAACCATGACTTGTTCATCTTGGCTCCTTTTAAAAAACACAGCAAGCAAGGGTTACTCCAAGCGGAGTCTACCTTTTTTCCGAACATTGGGCCACACACACACCCACCCCTTCAGTGGCAGCACTTGTGCCCCAGTTGTACACTTCACAGCTAGATTTGCATCAAGCACATTCAAAAATACGCCATCCTTAACCGTCCCCAGGATGACACCGGGGTAGGTAGCTAAGTCTTTCCTGATCCAAGCTCTGTTCATCTTGGATCATTTTTAAAAACACTGTAAGCAAGAGTTATTCCAAGCGGAGTCTCCCTTTTTTCCAAAAGGTAACAAACAACACAACAAAAACACATGGGAAAGTGACATATACTCATGCGAAAACAAAAGAGCTGGACAAGGAAAAAGAGGAGACACAGATATAGGCATGGCATGCCCTTCTAAAATCATGTAAAACACCGCAAGGTTACTCCAAGCGGAGTCTCCCTTTTTTCCGAACATTGGGCCACACACACACCCACCCCTTCAGTGGCAGCACTTGTGCCCCAGTTGTACACTTCACAGCTAGATTTGCATCAAGCACATTCAAAAATACGCCATCCTTAACCGTCCCCAGGATGACACCGGGGTAGGTAGCTAAGTCTTTCCTGATCCAAGCTCTGTTCATCTTGGATCATTTTTAAAAACACTGTAAGCAAGAGTTATTCCAAGCGGAGTCTCCCTTTTTTCCAAAAATTGGGCCCCACACACACCCACCCATTCAGTGGCAGCACTTGTGCCCCAGTTGTACACTTCACAGGTAGATTTGCATCAAGCACATTCCAAATCCACAAGCATTTACTTTCCCCAGGATGACACAGGGGTAGTAAATAACTTGTGGATCCATGACTTGTTCATTTTGATGAACATTAGTCTGTCCACATTGTCACTGGACAGACGCGTGCGCTTATCTGTCAGCACACACCCAGCAGCACTGAAGACACGTTCAGAGACAACGCTGGTAGCTGGACACGACAAGATCTCCAAGGCGTAAGTGGAGAGCTCTGGCTAGTTTTCAAGATTTGCACCAGGGCTCGGCGGTGCTGCCATAGTCGCTGTAACATGTGAAGAGTCGAATTCCAGCGTGTCGGCACATCGCATTTCAGGCGATGAACCGGCAGGCCGAAAGACTTCTGGAGCGATGCAAGTCGCTCAGCTGCGGCGCTTGAACGGCGGAAGTGAGCTGACAGTTTTCGTGCCCTGGTCAGAAGGCCATCTAGGCCGGGATAGTGTGTTAAAAATTGCTGGACAACAAGGTTCAACACGTGAGCCATACAAAGCACGTGTGTCACCTTGCCCAGGCGAAGGGCCGCACCCAGGTTTGCAGCATTGTCGCACATGGCCTTACCAGGCTGCAGGTTGAGTGGAGACAACCATTTATTAAACTCGGACCGCAGAGCTGACCACAACTCCTCAGCTGTGTGACTCCTATTACCAAGTAATGAGAACGCTGGTGGCCTGACCAGGCAGGCTTGGGGCGGAGGTGGAGGACACAGATGAGGTGGAGTAGGCAGAAGCAGTGGCGGAATTTGGACAGACAGAGGATTGACACACAAGTCGTGGGGACGGCAAGACTTGTGCAGCAGACCCTTCACCATCTATCACCATAGTTACCCAGTGCCCAGTTAGCGACATGTAACGTCCCTGTCCATGCTTACTGGTCCAAGTATCGGTGGTGAAATGCACCCGTTCACACACAGAGTTTCTCAAGGAAGCGGTGATATTGTGTGCGACATGCTGGTGTAGCGCGGGCACACCTTTCTTAGAGAAGTAGTGGCGACTAGGCATCTGGTACTGGGGCACAGCGACAGACATAAGGTCTCTAAAATCCTGTGTGTACACTAGGCGGAAAGGCAGCATTTCGGTAGCCAAGAGCTTACAGAGGGATAGAGTCAACCTCTTAGCTTTGTCATGGGTCGCAGGAAATGGCCTTTTATTTGACCACATCTGAGGGACAGAGATCTGGCTGCTGTGTGTAGACGGTGTTGAGTAGGGTGTCCCTGGAAAAATGCAGGTTTATGAGGAAAGTGCAGGCGGAAACATGATGTTGCCTTCATCCAACGTTGGTGCTATCGATGTCTGAGAGAGCTGTACACACTCACTTGTTTCCCCTTCCAAACCAACTGACGACCTACCAAGCAAACTCCCTGTTGCGGTTACAGTGGTGGAAGTTGTGCGTGGAAAACCAGGTGTGACAGCTGTCCCCACAGTCCTAGAAGATGAAGAGCGCGCAGATGCACTGGAAGGAGCAGGCCGTGGATGGTTCGCTCCGCTAGGCCGCATTGCAGCACAGTGAACTTCCCACTAGGACCTATGATATTTATTCATGTGACGATTCATGGAAGAAGTTGTCAAACTGCTGAGGTTTAGACCTCTACTAACAGAATCATGACAAATTTTACACATCACATAATTTGGGCGATCTTTTTCTATGTCAAAAAAGGACCAGGCTAGGCAAGGCTTAGAGGGCATGTGACCTGCTGAGCCCCCCGACTAGTGCTCAGAGGCAGAGTGGTGGCTGATGATGCAGTTGTAGACGTGCTACCAGTGCTCCGACTCTGTCCAGGAAGGCGCAAGGTAACTTCGTCGTCGGTTGCATCCTCCTCCACCGCCTCTGTTGACCTCCTCGAGTGCCTGACTGGGCATTGACAGTAGGTGGGATCTAGAACTTCATCATCAATTGTTGTGTTTGCACTCCCCTCCCCCTCAGACCGAGCCTCTTTTTGCCCTGACCAAATATTTAAGTTGTCATCCCAATCTGGTATCTGCGTCTCATCGTCATCAGTATGTTCCTCATTGTCTATAACCACAGGTGTTACAGTTTGTGACAAAGGGTCAACATTATGCTCAGAAACTTCGTCCTCATGGCCTGAATCAGAGTCACAAAGGTTCTGGGCATCACTGCAGACCATTTCCTGGTCTGTACTCACTGTAGCTTGGGAGCAGACCTCTGATTCCCAGGCTATAGTGTGACTGAACACCTCTGCAGACTCAGCCATCTCAGTTCCACCATACTGTGCAGGGCTAATGGAGACTTCAGAGCTAGGAGAAACCAAGTTTGATTGGGATGACAACTCAGAGGACTGGTGTTTTTGGATGCGGTACTTGAGGTGGCTGAGAGGGCACTTGTTGGACCACTTGAGATCCATTCAAGCATTTTCCTTTTTTGGCCATCATCTACCTTTGTTCCTGTTGTTTGTGTCCGTAAAAAAGGGAGCACATCGGATTGTCCACGGTAAGTAGTAGACATCTTACTTTTGCTGGTAGATGGTCTATCTTCAGCAGATGATAATGGAGCTTTGCCACCTTCCCCACGGACAAAACCTTTTTTTCCTTTTCCACCACGCCTCTTCCCCTTTCCACCAGCATCTGTCATTTTGCCACTCATGTTGATTGCGACAAGATTGTGCACTGAAAATGTGGTAGTAAAAATTGAGAGGTGGTGTAGATTGCAGCGGTGGTCTAGCTTTATTAACAGCAGAATAATAAAGAATAAATATCCCTGACAATGCAACTACGGCCCTTAAACTGGCAGCATAAATTGCTAGTATAATGGCTTAGTAACAATGAGTAGGAGTGTGCAATGCAGGCAGACGTGCTGCAAATATCTTTGCGCTACTGGGACTATACAGAAGTCCAATAGCCACGTTTAGGATGCCACTAAGGATGCCACTAAGTTCACTCAGTGTTTGCTAGTAGCTAAGCTACTAGCTACTAGGCTAGGCTAGGCTACTAGGCTACTAGCTACTAGCTAGGCTTAGTTATAATGAGTTTGAGTGTGCAATGCAGCCAGACGTGCTGCAAATATCTTTGCACTACTGGGACTATACAGAAGTCCAATAGCCACGTTTAGGATGCCACTAAGTTCACTCAGTGTTTGCTAGTATAATGGCTTAGTTATAATGAGTTTGAGTGTGCAATGCAGGCAGACGTGCTGCAAATATCTTTGCACTACTGGGACTATACAGAAGTCCAATAGCCACGTTTAGGATGCCACTAAGTTCACTGAGTGTTTGCTAGTATAATGGCTTAGTTATAATGAGTTTGAGTGTGCAATGCAGGCAGACGTGCTGCAAATATCTTTGCACTACTGGGACTATACAGAAGTCCAATAGCCACGTTTAGGATGCCACTAAGTTCACTCAGTGTTTGCTAGTATAATGGCTTAGTTATAATGAGTTTGAGTGTGCAATGCAGGCAGACGTGCTGCCAATATCTTTGCACTACTGGGACTATACAGAAGTCCAATAGCCACGTTTAGGATGCCACTAAGTTCACTCAGTGTTTGCTAGTATAATGGCTTAGTTATAATGAGTTTGAGTGTGCAATGCAGGCAGACGTGCTGCAAATATCTTTGCACTACTGGGACTATACAGAAGTCCAATAGCCACGTTTAGGATGCCACTAAGTTCACTGAGTGTTTGCTAGTATAATGGCTTAGTTATAATGAGTTTGAGTGTGCAATGCAGCCAGACGTGCTGCAAATATCTTTGCACTACTGGGACTATACAGAAGTCCATTAGCCACGTTTAGGATGCCACTAAGTTCACTGAGTGTTTGCTAGTATAATGGCTTAGTTATAATGAGTTTGAGTGTGCAATGCAGGCAGACGTGCTGCAAATATCTTTGCACTACTAGGACTATACAGAAGTCCAATAGCCACGTT
Organism: Anomaloglossus baeobatrachus; assembly: GCF_048569485.1. Classification (NCBI taxonomy): domain Eukaryota; kingdom Metazoa; phylum Chordata; class Amphibia; order Anura; family Aromobatidae; genus Anomaloglossus; species Anomaloglossus baeobatrachus. The sequence continues at coordinate 505,180,455 of NC_134354.1, forward strand.
TAGGATGCCACTAAGTTCACTGAGTGTTTGCTAGTATAATGGCTTAGTTATAATGAGTTTGAGTGTGCAATGCAGGCAGACGTGCTGCAAATATCTTTGCACTACTGGGACTATACAGAAGTCCAATAGCCACGTTTAGGATGCCACTAAGTTCACTCAGTGTTTGCTAGTATTATGGCCTAGTTATAATGAGTTTGAGTGTGCAATGCAGGCAGACGTGCTGCAAATATCTTTGCACTAGTGGGACTATACAGAAGTCCAATAGTCACGTTTAGGATGTCACTAAGTTCACTCAGTGTTTGCTAGTATTATGGCCTAGTTATAATGAGTTTGAGTGTGCAATGCAGGCAGACGTGCTGCAAATATCTTTGCACTACTGGGACTATACAGAAGTCCACTAGCCACGTTTAGGATGCCACTAAGTTCACTGAGTGTTTGCTAGTATAATGGCTTAGTTATAATGAGTTTGAGTGTGCAATGCAGGCAGACGTGCTGCAAATATCTGTGCACTACTGGGACTATACAGAAGTCCAATAGCCATGTTTAGGATGCCACTAAGTTCACTGAGTGTTTGCTAGTATAATGGCTTAGTTATAATGAGTTTGAGTGTGCAAAGGGCAATAGGGTACAGTGGCAGGGTTGTGGGTCTCTGGGTAGAGGAAAGGAAGCCTGCCTTTCTATCCCTCCTAATGGGGAAATGCAGCGAGGAAATCCCTGACCTTAGCTACACAGACGCTGTCATCTGTTTAGCTGTTAAACTCTGTTTGCAGGACCTGTCACCTATGGCTCTGACCCTGCCGGTATTAGCCCTTAAAAGGACTGATAGAAAGCGCTATCCCTATGCTGTCCAGCGCTGTGTATGGAGCGTATACAGCTGTATCGGCGATAGGAGCTGCGCCAGTGATGTCTGACACCAAGGACGCAGAAGAGATAATGGCGTCCGGACGGGCAGATACTCATTTTTATAATGCAGGGACATGTGACATGGACATCCTATCACACATGCCGTTGCTTCTCTGGCTAAAAGTCCACTTAGCTGTGTGTGTGTCTGGGTTTGGCTGACATGCTGGCCTGCCCCGCTACACGCACGCGCTTAGGGAAGGAAGACAAGGAAAAAAAAAAAATGGCGATCGCCATTATCCAAACAGCAGTGATCTGAATGCGCTGTTCCCGCACACTATACGCTGAAATTTCATAATAGTGTGAGTCACAGAGTGACTTACACTATTACAGCGGAAAGCCAGCTAGTAATTAGCTTGTCTTTTTGCTGCTAGAACCGTTCTCGAACGTATCTAGAACTATCTAGCTTTAGCAAAAAGCTCAAGTTCTACTTCGATCTAGAACAGCCCCCAAAATCACTCGAGCCGCGAACTGGAGAACCACGAACCGCGCTCAACTCTATTCATCAGCCACTTTTAGGATGCCACTAAGTTTACTCAGTGTTTGCTAGTATAATGGCTTAGTAACAATGAGTTTGAGTGTGCAAAGGTCAGGAGGGTACAGTGGCAGGGTTGTGGGTCAGTGTACAGGAAAGGAAGCCTCACTTTCTATCCCTCCTAATGGGGAAATGCAGCGAGGAAGTCCCTGAGCTTAGCTACACAGACGCTGTTATCTTCTGTAGCTGTTAAAATCTGCTTCCACGGACCTGACTGTCACCTATGGCTCTGAGCCTGCTGTTATTAGCCCTTACAAGGGCTGATAGAAACTTCTATCCCTATTCTGTATAGCGCTGTGTGTAGAGCGTACACAGCAGTATCGGAGACAGGAGCTACGCCAGCGGTGACTGACACCCAGACGCAGAAGAGATAATGGCGTCCGGATGGGCAGATACCCATTTTTATAATGCAGGGACATGTGACATGACATACTATCACACATGCCGTTGCTTCTCTGGCTAAAAGTCCACTTAGCTGTGTGTGTGTCTGGGATTGGCTGACATGCTGGCCCGTCCCACTACACGCGCGCGCTTAGGGAAGGAAGACAAGGAAAAAAAAATGGCGATCGCCATTATCCCAGCAGCAGTGATCTGAATGCGCTGTTCCCGCACACTATATGCTGAAATTTCATAATAGTGTGAGTCACAGAGTGACTTACATTATTACAGTGGAAAGCCAGCTAGTTAATAGCTTGGCTTTTTGCTGCTAGAACCGTTCTCGAACGTAACTAGAACTATCGAGCTTTAGCAAAAAGATCGAGTTCTAGTTCGATCTAGAACAGCCCCCAAAATCACTCGAACCGTGAACTGGAGAACCACGAACCGCGCTCAACTCTATTCTCTGCATTATCCTGTCCTCTTCTGCATTTGTGTTTTGAGGGCGACCAGCCTTCTTGGGGACTTGAAAGAGTTTGTGATGTTGTAAAGATGCAATATTCTTGAAATCACAGACTTGGAATGACCAACATCTCATGCTATGGCTGGTAGGGTCACCCCTTTGGCCTTCATCTGGACAACATGCTGCCAGAGGGATTCACTCAGTTTTGGCACGGCACACAATTTTTGTAAAGTCAGTGGAAACTGGAAAGGACCAGGTGCCAGATTAACACCGATAACTTGCAGGTATCTGAAAGTGTTCTCTGATTTTGATCAGTGTTCTTTTTTATTTATCTCATTTAAATTTTAATTATGTGCTTTACAATAATTCACTTTATGAAATAACCTTAAAATTCTGCTAGTTTACTCATGATAGAATATAATCACATAGGACTACACAATGACCTTAACATTCAGGAAATTGTGTGTTATTCTCTAATTTTGATATCCAGTGTATAAGAAAAAAATGTGTTGTTATTATTATTATTGTTTCTGTAGAAATTTTTTTTTGCTTTTTGCTTTTTTACACTAGTTTTATCAGTTCCCATACAATCACATATTCCCTACAACCCACGAACGATGGTTGGCCAAAAAATTGCTGGCTACCAGCTGAATAGTATTAATAATCCCAGGGACACCAGCAAATACTGTATCATTGGAGTCCTTAAAAACTTGCAGATGAAACTGAAGAGGGACAAATAATTTTTGGGTAGGTTGTCAAGAGCTAACTTTTCAGATATACTGATTTTAGCAAGATCTAGGGAAACAGAAGGCACAATTGTACAATCAACTAGAATGGACTCTGGTCCTTTGTTTGAGACAAGGCAGAAACTTCAGGAGAGAGCATCAATTTTAATGTTTTTAGAACCATTTCACCACAGAATCAAAACAAGAGCAGAATGAAACAGATATAACTTGCCCAGAGTTTACTCTCTTGGCTGATTACAAACAGTATTATTTTTATGTTCATGATAACAGTGATTTTATGTTTGTCACTTTCTAGAAAGTTGCACCATTCTGAGAAAGCCGGTTAATTGCTTATAATTAACAAATACTGATATCATAACTCTTGTGAGCAAATGAAAACTTTTACGAAAAGCAGGGGGACAGACTGAGTTGAGTGGAAGATGGTGTTCTTGTTAAAACTCCAACCTCTGAGGTATCTACCTCATAAAAGAATGCTCTAGATCAGGGTGGATCAAAAGAGAAAGAAGCTTACTTCTTGAGCCAGGAAAATACATTTTTCAAATTTAGCAATTAAAGAATTATCCCTGAGTCTTGAAGTACAGTACATGCATGTAGGATGTGTGACTCATAATCTGGTGAACACACCAAGATGTCATCTACATAGACAGCCAGATACTTACGGTATACCTCTCAATATGTGATTATCAAAATTTTGTTGTCAATTAACCCAAAAAGCAGTACAAGATATTCATAGTGACCCTCAGGTATTATAAATGCCATCTTTTCTCATACGGATACATTTATAGGCTTTTCTGATGTCATGCTTGGTTAACTAATGGGCTACCGACAGTTGATCATAGAGATCATGGATGAGTACCAGAGAAAAATGATTCTCTATTGTAATTTTGTTTAGTTCCCATTAGTCAATATATGGTCTTAGACCAACATATATTTTACAAACAAAAATTAAACGTGCTGGAACTGATGAAGTAAAAATCCTAATTAACCCTATTTACAGACTACAGTATCTGTTATATAATCTTGTTCTGGATCTAAACATTATATCTTTTGAAAAATTCACAGAAAAAACATAGTTAGGTCCAGAAATTATCAAAACATATTAAATATACAGTTATGGGTTAAAAATGCAGACTCTCAGCTTTAATTTGAGCTAATTCACATCCTAATTGGAGTAAGAGTTTAGGAATTACAGCTCTTTAATATGTAGCTACCCCTTTTTCAACTATATCAAAAGCATAGTGAAGGTTTGGAAAGGCTCGTGATCCAAAGCACACCACATCTTCTGTAAAATGTGGTGCATGTCATGTGGTGGAATGGGAACGCATGGCTTTCAATGGCACTGGGTCACTGGTGAATAGTGATAATCTGACTAAAAACAGAAACCATCAGATGAATTCGGAAGTACAGGGAAGGAAATAATTATTTGATCCCTGCCTGATTTTGTAAGTTTCAGCCTTCGCCATATTGGCCCCTGTAGTAATGTGCCAATATTGGCTTGTGTAGTAATATGCCCATCTTGTCCTCTTTAGCAATGTGCCCATATTGGCCCCTGTAGTAATGTCTCAATCTTGTCCCCTGTAGTAATGCGCCCATATTGTGCCCTTTAGTAAGGTGCTAAAATTGTTCACTCTAGTAATGTGCCTATATTGTCCACTATAGTAATGTGCCCATATTGTCCTCTGTAGTAATGTGCCAATATTGCTCACTGTAGTAATGTGCCCATCTTGTCCCTTTTAGTAATGTGCCCATATTTGCCCCTGCAGTAATGTGCCTATTTTGTCTCCTTTAGCAATGTGCCCATATTGGCTCTTGTAGTGTCCATATTGGCCCCGCCACAAATCATTCAAGTGAAGTAAGGCACTGAAGACAACAGCGGTAGATAAAATATTTTTTTTAAAAACATACAAAAGAATGTTTCAAAAACAGACCCCTCAATAAGGGTAGATAGCATGTTGGGAACACCATAGCCAAATCCCGTATACAGTATTAGTAATAAATAAAGCCGGACCAAACAATAATACACATATAATCACACATATACAGTATTGCATGTAACTGCATGTTTAACAAAATCATAAAGTAGAAACACACACCTAATGCATGTTTCGCATCTTCCTCCAGGAAGCATTGCTAATGCGAAACGTGCGTTGGGTGTGTGAGAAACCATTACCTTTTTTCTGCTGACTCCCTTTATAGGTAAACTGTAGGTTACTATAGGACCTCTACATGTATGTGATTGTGATGTGACTTCTTTTTAACATGTTACGGACACACTTCTGTTTCTACTTTATGATTTTGTTAAACATGCAGTTACATGCACTATATATATATATATATATATATATATATATATATATATATGTATTATTTTTTGGTCCAGCTCTGTTACTAATACTGTAGACAGGGTTTGGCTAGGTGTTCCCAATATACTATCTACCCTTATTGAGGGGTCTGTTTTTGAATCATTCTCTTGTATGTTTTTTAAAAAAAATCTTTAATCTACTCAATAAAGATTTAATTATTTTATGCAGTTGCATATGTTGTTGATGTTTTGTGCAATGTGGCGCCCACTGTTTTGATTGTGTGTAAGGTGTTTTTGATAAAAAAATGGACTGAAAATCTCGGCTTTTCTTGTGTGTGTGTGTGTGTGTGTGTATATATATATATATATATATATATATATATACACACACATACATATAGATATATACACCATTCACACATATACAGTATCTACTATAGACTCACATTAGGTGCTATATATAATTTTACCTATACAGGGTGTGGAACATGTAGCGACTCTCTATCTGTCACTATTGTGGATGTGATGTGAGGTGATTGCGCTGTCACAGATGAGATGCTCTGTTATTTGAAATGCTGGAGTGATGAGAGGTCAGTGTTGGACAGAATACTGACAGCCAATGAGTGTGCAGAGGGTGGGCAGAGGGCAGGGCTAGACAGTGAGGCTGGGCGGTGCCAGCTCTGACTGTGAAGTTTGGCAATCAAGCACAGAAAGATGTCAAGTTTGCTTGAGCTGCAGGTAAATAAAGTGGGTGCAGACAATAAAGTAATAATTCAAGAGGAACAAAATTTAGAAACAAAAAAAAATGTAGGCATGTTTAAGATGACAATATAGCATAGATTAGCTTATAAAAAATGTTGGCGTTTATGGTCAGACGACTTCTTTAACTCAGCTGCAGTAAAGGTCTGACAAAGCATCACAAAGGACGAAACCCAGTATTTACTGAAGTCAATGGCTTCCAGGCTTCAGGCAGTCATTGTCTGCAAATCTTTCTCTACAAAGTATTAAAAATGAACATTTTATTTATGGTAAAGTTAGGCTATGTGCGCACGTTGCGTACTAGCCCTGCAGAAATTTCTGCAGCGATCTGAAGAGCACACGTGCGCTTCAAATCGCTGCAGAAAATGTCCGTAGAGAAAAAAAAAAAGAGCCGATTCCATGCGCTCTGCCTGCAGCTCCTGCCATAGACAGAGCAGGAGCTGCCGGCAAAGCGCACGGAAGAAGTGACATGTCACTTCTTAGAACGCAGCACTTCGGGCAGCAGCCGAAGCGCTGCGCTCCAAGATGCCACGTGCGCACGGCCCCTGCACAATCTACATAGACTGTGCAGGGGACGCAGGACGCATGCAGTTACGCTGCACTACAAAGCGCAGCGTAACTGCATGTATTTACACAACGTGCGCAAATAGCCTTAATTTGTCCAATTACTTTTGAGCCCCTGAAATAACGAGGGTTTGTAGAAAAATTACTGCAATTTCTAAACGTTTCACATGATTTATTTGTTTAACTCCCTTAATTGCATCTCAGTTCTTTCATTTTAAATAAAAAATAGTGGCATGTATAGCCCAAATCACAAACAGTCAAATATTTCTGGACCTAACTGTATATTTGTTATGTCAAACAGGGTTCATGTGTGCAATATTTTCATGGTGCCAGATGATAACCAGGTTATATTAATGTAATCAATGTATGCCCAAGATCAAATCTGCAGACAGATTTTCATGAATAAAAAATCAGATTCAGAATACTAGGAACCAATAAGCACTAATAAGCACAGACAAATCTGAAGTTATATATCTCACCACACACTGGGTTATGTCCACAGAGTGTTTGCAGGCCGGTGGAGCAAGCTGGCACAGAAAAGGGTCTTAATACTAGAACTCCCAGAGAGGGGTCATTTAACATTTCTACCTTTGGAACCCAGAGATGGGTCGAATGACCTGAAGGATTTTAGCTAACATCCTATATTCACCGTCTTTTGTTCTGTAATTAAGGCCATTACTATCGCACCACAGGAGGTTGTAGTTTTCCATTGAGTTTAGCCATTTAGTTTCTAGTTAGTTCTTTTCAGTTTATTGTATGTCATTTGACCCTCTTTTGGGACTTCAGGGGGGAGGTCGAAATTTCTGGGACTTCTAGTGTTAAAGCTGGGTCATTAACTCATGGACAAAGACAAAAGAAAAGAAAAAGGCCAGTAAAAGTACAAACCTAGGTCAGGAACTAAACACCAGAAAATGCAGGATACCAGGACTAGTTACAAACTAAATCTGGCAGCTAGAATTAGCTGCCAGAAGTTTAAAAAGAGTCGCCCAAGCCTGACTCTCTCCTCCCAGAACTGTGCATTCTGTAGCTGCTTGTGAACACTTTGACTTCAGGCATCTACCTACATGCCGGAGGCTTGAGGTTACACTGCATATGCCCAAAGTTGGAGCGTTCCCATGTAAGCATGGTATGCAAAGTTCTGGGAGAAACGAGTGAGGCCAGATGAGAATCACAGTCATGTCTCAGTGGGCATATCAGAAAATGGGACAGCACCGGTCTGCCTGTAGTGCAGACCTTTTCAACAAGACAAGGTCCTTTGGATAAGTTTGAAAAGGTGAATATCACTATATAGTGTAAACGGGGTTACTTCTAATCAGTATGAAATAATAGATGCAGCCAAATAATTAGTTCATAGGGATTGATTTTGCTGTCAGGTTCTCTTTGGGAAGAAAAAAAATTCAAAAGCTATCTGCTGCTTTCCTTCCAATTGTCTATTGTTCCCCTCCTGTAACAATAGTTGATTGGACAAAAAGCATTGTGAAGTTTATTCATTGAATGCAGGGTAAATGTTGCACATTTACCCTGTCCCCATCTGATTTCTTAAGCTGGGTTCACACTAAGCGACAGCGACAACGACGTCGCTGTTACGTCACCATTTTCGGTGACGTAACAGCGACCTTGTAAGTCGCTGTTATGATCGCTGCTTAGCTGTCAAACACAGCAGAAGCAGCGATCATAACGTCGCTGTGCTACATGTGCAGAGAGCAGGGAGCCGAGCTTAGCGCTGGCTCCTTGCTCTCCTAGGTACAGTACACATCGGGTTAATTAACCCGATGTGTGCTGCAGCTACATGTCACAGTGCAGAGAGCAGGGAGCCGCGCGCACTGCTTAGCGCTGGCTCCTTGCTCTCCTTGCTACAGTATACATCGGGTTAATTACCCGATGCGTACTGCAGCCACATGTGCACAGAGCAGGAGCCGGCACTGGCAGCAAGAGCGGAGGCTGGTAATGAAGGTAAATATCGGGTAACCAGGGAAAGGTCTTCCCTTGGTTACCCGATGTTTACGCTGGTTACAGCTTACCGCAGCTCGCTTCAGTTCGTCGCTCTCTCACTGTCACACACAGCGACAGTGTGTGTCACAGTGGGAGAGTGACGACCAAAAAATGAAGCTGGACATTCAGCAACGACCGGCGACCTCACAGCAGGGGCCAGGTCGTTGCTGGATGTCACACACAGCGACAGCGACGGGACGTCGCTGCAACGTCACAGAAAATGGTGACGTAGCAGCGACGTCGTTGTCGCTGTGTGTGACACCAGCTTTATGGCTGTGAGGTGAAGTAGAGAACATTGCAAAGACATGGTGTTATCTAGGTGCCTAATAGCATAACACATAGTGTCCTGGAGTCTCCCAAGTAGACTATGATCCAGGGTGCTTCAGCAGGCATCTTTGAAGAAGCTAAGTACTATGTAGGCTCTTAACAGAGTCTTTCAAAGCCATCATATACAAAACAGCCAGCCTGTAAAATTCATCTCCCTACCAAATCTACTTTATGCACAGCTCTGACACTGCGGAAACAGTCTGTTACTGCAGGAATAAAGTAATCAGCTGAAGGCAACCTACAGTCCCCTAAATATAGCCCAGGAGATTTGCTGCTGATTTACTCTACTTTTCACACAGCTAAAAGCCAAGACTGAGCATTGGGAACTTCCCTTCTCTAAATCTTGTTGTTTTTTTCCAGCTGTTATTATGTCTCACCAGGAAACTAATGAATATAACTGTGCAGATATGGAAAATTTTCATAAATAAACTTCCTATGTTCTGTAGGGTACCTGTCTACATATGGCCAGCTATTTCTAATGAGAAAGAGGGGAAAATGCTGAGTATAATAGAGGTTGCAGCCGAGGGCACGTTTACACTGTGTGAATGACTGCCGATCAAAAACATGTTTGCTAGTCAGCAGAAATGATTACATAGACAGCCCATGTTTTAGAAGCACATTGAATATTTAGTAATAGATCATTCAGTGGTACATTGGCTGCCATTATTTTCCACATCCCAGGTACTGTTTATATAGGATGATGCACTGTTGAGAATGATGATCTTTTAGGCAAAATGCTCATTCGACGGCTGATCAAAAGTCTGTTTAGACTTCAATTATTGTTAAACAGTTGTTCCTATACTACTTAAGGAATCCCTCTCCACTCTTGGGCTGCTCTTTTTAATTAATAAAAGAGTGAAGCAGCCCCAGACTGGTGTTTTTTTTTAAATTAAATTTTTTTGACAATAGTGTGCAGAACTTTGTACTCTTCCCTGATAGAGGCAGACTACCTAATAAAAGTCTAGACTGAAGTTCCAGGTTGTGGAATTCCAGCAAGCAAAATTGGATCCCATAATCTTCCATGTCCTCTCTCACAGTGAAAGCGTGAAATCTTGCATGCTCTTCACATGAAATCAGCACTGCCACATTGTTTACTAAATGGTGACTGAATGGTACCTGCTCTAAGGTGATAAGGGGGGGAAATTTAGGGGAATGCCACCATACATTTACATCCTAAACCCGTCTGCATTCCAAATCATGAGTCAAATATATGCCAGGCATGCATGCTATACATCCACACAGACCAGAAATGACCTCGTGTCTAAGTAGAAAAGATGACTGGTTTATTTTAAGGAAGTACAGAATAATATAGAAGTAGGCTAGATAGGAGCCAAGAATACATTTCTTCTATTCGGTAAATGGCAAAAAGAGCTTATTCTGAGATATATACAGTGCCTACAAATAGTATTCAACCCCCTGCAGATTTAGCAGGTTCACACATTCGGAATTAACTTGGCATTGTGACATTTGGACTGTAGATCAGCCTGGAAGTGTGAAATGCACTGCAGCAAAAAAGAATGTTATTTTTTTTTTTTTTTTTTTTTTTTTAAATTGTGAAAAGTTTATTCAGAGGGTCATTTATTATTCAACCCCTCAAACCACAAGAATTCTGCTTGGTTCTCCCAAAGTATTAAGAAGTATTTCAGGCACAAAGAACAATGAGCTTCACATGTTTGGATTAATTATCTCTTTTTCCAGCCTTTTTTGACTAATTAAGACCCTCCCCAAACTTGTGAACAGCACTCATACTTGGTCAACATGGGAAAGACAAAGGAGCATTCCAAGGCCATCAGAGACAAGATCATGGAGGGTCACAAGGCTGGCAAGGGGTACAAAACCCTTTCCAAGGAGTTGGGCCTACCTGTCTCCACTGTTGGGAGCATCATCCAGAAGTGGAAGGCTTAAGGAACTACTGTTAGCCTTCCACGGCCTGGACAGCCTTTGAAAGTTTCCACCCGTGCCGAGGCCAGGCTTGTCCGAAGAGTCAAGGCTAACCCAAGGACAACAAAGAAGGAGCTCCGGGAAGATCTCATGGCAGTGGGGACATTGGTTTCAGTCAATACCATAAGTAACGTACTCCACCGCAATGGTCTCCGTTCCAGACGAGCCCATAAGGTACCTTTACTTTCAAAGCGTCATGTCAAGGCTCGTCTACAGTTTGCTCATGATCACTTGGAGGACTCTGAGACAGACTGGTTCAAGGTTCTCTGGTCTGATGAGACCAAGATCGAGATCTTTGGTGGCATCCACACACGTGACGTTTGGAGACTGGATGGCACTGCATACGAACCCAAGAATACCATCCCTACAGTCAAGCATGGTGGTGGCAGCACCATGCTGTGGGGCTGTTTCTCAGCCAAGGGGCCTGGTCATCTGGTCCGCATCCATGGGAAGATGGATAGCACGGCCTACCTGGAGATTTTGGCCAAGAACCTCCGCTCCTCCATCAAGGATCTTAAGATGGGTCGTCATTTCATCTTCCAACAAAACAACGACCCAAAGCACACAGCCAAGAAAACCAAGGCCTGGTTCAAGAGGGAAAAAATCAAGGTGTTGCAGTGGCCTAGTCAGTCTCCTGACCTTAACCCAATTGAAAACTTGTGGAAGGAGCTCAAGATTAAAGTCCACATGAGACACCCAAAGAACCTAGATAACTTGGAGAAGATCTGCATGGAGGAGTGGGCCAAGATAACTCCAGAGACCTGTGCCGGCCTGATCAGGTCTTATAAAAGATGATTATTAGCTGTAATTGCAAACAAGGGTTATTCCACAAAATATTAAACCTAGGGGTTGAATAATAATTGACCCACACTTTTATGTTGAAAATTTATTACAATTTAACTGAGCAACATAACTTGTTGGTTTGTAAGATTTATGCATCTGGTAATAAATCCTGCTCTTGTTTGAAGTTTGCAGGCTCTAACTTATTTGCCTCTTATCAAACCTGCTAAATCTGCAGGGGGGTGAATACTACTTGTAGGCACTGTATGTATATGTCCAACCATAATGTAAATAAATATCAAAACCAATGCCTTATGATATCAAAGTGAAATATTTATTACACATAAGTTCAGACAATTGGTAAAATTACATGTAAGGGGAAAAGACATGAAAGTAGGAAAAATGATCCCAGAAAAACATTCCCAAAAGGGAGAGACACTGCCCAGACAAGTATTAAATAGAATGGGTAAGCAGCACCCTAACATAAATGTAAGAGGACCATTTCCTCATAGGGCATGTACAATTACAACAGAGCTGCTTACCCATTATAATAAAGTGCAAGGTGCTAGGTCAAGATCAGGGCAGTAGTCCAGTCAGGGTGGGAGAAGCCCCAACGCGTTTCGCTGCGTTGCTTCCTCGGGGGGCGATGTGTACATAGTCAGTGGCCAAAGAGCACCCCTTTATACCCCCGTTTATTACCCGAGATCGCCGCCATCTGCGCCGCATGTGTCGCATCTGCGCTCCCCGTCCACCCACCGCTTCCGGGTCTCGTCGGCGGAAGTGACGCCACAACAGCGTTCCCTCCCACCGCAACAGAGCTCCTCAGCGTGGGTAGAGACAGGGAGCGGCAAGAGACATGCGCCGCGGCCATCTCAGTTGTGGGCAGGTGAGAGGGCGTCCCCAAACTCACCATACCACACTAAATATGGAAACCTGATGGTGTAGTCAGAGTCCATTATATTCCACATAGCAAAGGCAGTCACATTAGAAGAGCTGCATTATATTCCACATGCAAAAGCAGTCACAATATACGAGCTGCAGACACTAATATAGAGTAAGTCACAGCAGGGTAATTAAATCACACCATTATATGGGATTTTTTTCTTTTATAGGGTCAGTGAAAGCACATTGCAAGTCAGCAAGTAAAAGGCTGCAAATGCTAATATAGAGTGAATCACAATAAGATCATCAATTTACCACCATTGTATGGAATTTTTTGTACAGGATCCGTGACAGTACCACCATTTTAACAAGAATATAGGGGGGGGGGAAATTTGAGTCTATCAGAATTGGAATTAATGAAGACCACTACAAAAAGTATATCATAACAAATATATAAGATGAATATACATACGATACAAAAACCATATAAGTGCAGTATTAACATTAGATATAAATCATTTTGTTAGAAGAACTTAGTTCCGAAAAAGTATGTAGATCCACCCATATGCATCATGTTCATGGAGGATAAATTCCTGTATCATAGCAGTCCACTATAGGCCACAATAAAGAGGGAAATATGTACACTACGGAAAAATAGACAAAGAGGGGGAAATGATTAAAATCAATTAAAAACAACCATGTATAAAAAACACACATATAGGTTGCCCCTAGAGAGACAGAAAATACACATTTATAGAAATGGAGAAAAGCTGAGTTTCTCGTTGAGACCCTTGGGTGTCATGGTACCAAGACGGACAATCCAAGCACATTCTCTTTGTGCTAATACTTTGCCATAATCCCCACCCCTCATCCCAAGATGTACCACATCGATGCCCCTCACCCTAAAAAGGGTTGGGTCACATCCGTGCACCAGCTTGTGATGACGAGGGAGCGTAGTCAGACATGGATCATCAAGATCCAGATCAGACGCCGCAGAGATACCCCTAACATGTTCACGCGTTCGTAGGCGCAATTCACGTGTGGTGAGTCCTATGTAGACAAGGTTACAACCACAAGTAGCATAATAAATTACATTACTTGTTCTACAGGTAATATGATGACGTATCTCAAATTCACGATTACCGTCTACAGAAGAAAAAGTCGTTGCCCTTGTCATATTACGACAGGCAATACAATTGCCACAGGGGAAGAAACCACGTCGTGGTTCACCGACACCAAAGATACGAGGCACCTTCGCCACATAGTGGCTATTCACCAAAAAGTCACGTAAATTGGAAGCCCTTCTTGCCGTCATAGATGGATTTGATGGCAAGGTTGCCCTGAGGGAGGGTTCGGTTTTAAGTATATCCCAGTGGCGTCTCAGGATAGTTCGCATATCCTGCCATCTATCATTATAGGTGGATATAAATCGCGTAACGGGGGTTGTCTCCACCCTCATTTTCGAAGCAAGCAATTCAGTCCGTGATATGTCACGGGCCCGTCGGTATCCTCTGCGCACACTTCTTCCACTGTAGCCCCTAGATAGAAATCTCTCCTGGAGATCCTTAGCCTGCTCTTCAAATAGATCATCAGTAGAACAGACCCGTTTCGCTCTTAAATATTGGCCAATTGGTATTGCAGAGACCGTGGAAGGAGTATGCGCAGACGAAGCATGAAGGAGACTGTTCACTGCGGTTTCCTTACGATAAATGGTGGTCTGGATTGAGCGGTCAGGATGCACAGATATACGAATATCCAAAAAATCAATAACAGTAGCATGACATTTAGATGTTAATTTAATATTGTAACTGTTAGAATTTAAATCAGAAACAAATTGAAAAAACTCCAACTCAGTGCCCTTCCAAAAAATCAAAATGTCATCAATAAAACGAAGCCAGCACTGCGCTTGGGACGCGGCGGGCACGCCCTCGCCGAAAACCTCCCTCTCCCAGTAGCCTAGGAAGAGGTTTGCGTACGAAGGCGCGCACGCCGCGCCCATCGCAGTGCCGCACTCCTGCAAAAAGAAACGATCTTTGAAAAGAAAGAAATTATGCGTTAAAATGAAAGAAAGTAACTCCAAAACTAATTCGACCATCTGTGCATCCAGACCGCTCACCTCCAGAAAAAACCTCGCCGCCTGAAGTCCAAATTCATGTTTGATTGATGAATATAAAGACTCGACGTCAACCGTAGCCAAGATGACGTCAGAGTCCACAAAGATCCCATCGATCTGCCTCAGGACGTCAGTAGAGTCCCCGACATAGGAGGGCAAAGTCTGAACCAGCGGATGCAGGTAAAAATCAATAAACCTGCATACCGGCTCAGACAGCCCCCCAATGCCGGAGACTATCGGACGCCCCGGGGGGACCAGGGGATCCTTGTGGACCTTGGGGAGTAAATAGAATGTCGGAATTTTGGGGTCTTTAGTTAATAATCCTTCCATAACCTTTTTGGGTATCAAGCCCTGCTGAAAGGCCCGGTCCACTATCTCAAAAAGAACACCCATAAATCTACCAGTTGGGTTAGACGCTAGGATGGAATAAGATGACCTATCCCTCAGATGCCTGAAGGCTTCCCGCTCATACATTCTAATGGGCCACACGACCACGTTCCCCCCTTTGTCCGCAGGTTTAATAATGACATCAGGCAGGGACCTCAATTCCCGCAGAGCATTCCTCTGATCTTGGGTCAAATTGTCCCTCCCCGATCTCCTTCCCTCCAGTGTCATAAAATCATCAGAAACTAATTTGTGGAATATATCTACTGCCGGACAAAGTGAAAATGGGGGGAACGTGGTTGATCGCGGACAGATGGAATAAGGTATTTTACCTCCAGACGTTGAGGGAAGGTCATCATCCAAATCCTCTGAGGTTCCCTCAGTTTCCATTGTAGGTGTCTCCACACAAATACCCCGTGTCTCCCTCTGAGCATGCAGCTTCTGAAGGACCAATTTCCGTGAAAACAAATTCAAGTCTTTTAGTGCTGTAAAATAATCAAACTTAGTATTAGGCACAAAAGACAGTCCCAATTCCAACACCTCCAACTGAGTTTTAGATAGCGAGATGTCGGAAAGGTTAATCACCTCAAGGTTATTATTCTTATTTTTACTTTTTTTCTCCACTGGTTCAGGAGGAGTGATCTTCCTCTTGGAGGAGACAGGACCCACTTGTTTGGTTTTATTTATGCCCCATCTGCCAGTCAAGGGGGTCACAAAACCCCTTTTAGATGTAAGGTCCTCATCCAACGAGGATAAGGAGGAGGCCGAAAGGGATTTTGAATAGTCCAGATTTACCGCCCCCTTCTTTTTCTTGTTATTTTTCTGGGGGTGCTTCCACCTGTAAACGGTGTTACTTCTGAAATCCCCCGAGTCTCTCTTATATTTTTTGGTCTTCACATCAATAATCTCTCTCTCCCATTTGGAGAAGGATTTCTCCAATTCCTCATTTCATTTGGTTAAAGAATCATCTGGTAATTTGGAGGACAGGTCTTTCTTCAATTCCTCAATCCCACCATCAAGTTGGGCAAGTGTTTCATCATTCATTCTTACCAGAAGGTTCATGAAACCCCTAGAGCAGTTAGTTGCAAGCTCCTCCCATTCCTTTCTAATCCCCTCATTCTCCACATTAAAGGATGGGAACACCTGAACCCGTAGTCCCCTGGGTATAAGACCCTTGGTCAGATATCTCTCCATGAACGCCTTGTTCCACCACACCCGTGTCTTCTGGTTCAACGAGAACTTCAGCCTCTCAATCAACGTGTCTGTCTCTCTAGAATTTTGCGTCACATTATTTTCTGGGTCATCATTAAAAACCTGCTCCAACTTGTTTTGCCACGTGATTTCACGTGCCGTGTCCATCTGTCCCATAGAACAAGCTGTGGAGATACACAGTATAACAATTATAATCAAAAATTTCTGGGCAACAGATGGAATACAATATAGTAATTTTTGGCCACTCCAGGACAATATGCATGAAGAGAGAAAAAGGAGTATTAAATGGCCAACCATAATGTAAATAAATATCAAAACCAATGCCTTATGATATCAAAGTGAAATATTTATTACACATAAGTTCAGACAATTGGTAAAATTACATGTAAGGGGAAAAGACATGAAAGTAGGAAAAATGATCCCAGAAAAACATTCCCAAAAGGGAGAGACACTGCCCAGACAAGTATTAAATAGAATGGGTAAGCAGCACCCTAACATAAATGTAAGAGGACCATTTCCTCATAGGGCATGTACAATTACAACAGAGCTGCTTACCCATTATAATAAAGTGCAAGGTGCTAGGTCAAGATCAGGGCAGTAGTCCAGTCAGGGTGGGAGAAGCCCCAACGCGTTTCGCTGCGTTGCTTCCTCGGGGGGCGATGTGTACATAGTCAGTGGCTAAAGAGCACCCCTTTATACCCCCGTTTATTACCCGAGATCGCCGCCATCTGCGCCGCATGTGTCGCATCTGCGCTCCCCGTCCACCCACCGCTTCCGGGTCTCGTCGGCGGAAGTGACGCCACAACAGCGTTCCCTCCCACCGCAACAGAGCTCCTCAGCATGGGTAGAGACAGGGAGCGGCAAGAGACATGCGCCGCGGCCATCTCAGTTGTGGGCAGGTGAGAGGGCGTCCCCAAACTCACCATACCACACTAAATATGGAAACCTGATGGTGTAGTCAGAGTCCATTATATTCCACATAGCAAAGGCAGTCACATTAGAAGAGCTGCATTATATTCCACATGCAAAAGCAGTCACAATATACGAGCTGCAGACACTAATATAGAGTAAGTCACAGCAGGGTAATTAAATCACACCATTATATGGGATTTTTTTCTTTTATAGGGTCAGTGAAAGCACATTGCAAGGCAGCAAGTAAAAGGCTGCAAATGCTAATATAGAGTGAATCACAATAAGATCATCAATTTACCACCATTGTATGGAATTTTTTGTACAGGATCCGTGACAGTACCACCATTTTAACAAGAATATAGGGGGGGGGAAATTTGAGTCTATCAGAATTGGAATTAATGAAGACCACTACAAAAAGTATATCATAACAAATATATAAGATGAATATACATACGATACAAAAACCATATAAGTGCAGTATTAACATTAGATATAAATCATTTTGTTAGAAGAACTTAGTTCCGAAAAAGTATGTAGATCCACCCATATGCATCATGTTCATGGAGGATAAATTCCTGTATCATAGCAGTCCACTATAGGCCACAATAAAGAGGGAAATATGTACACTACGGAAAAATAGACAAAGAGGGGGAAATGATTAAAATCAATTAAAAACAACCATGTATAAAAAACACACAGTGCTGGCTTCGTTTTATTGATGACATTTTGATTTTTTGGAAGGGCACTGAGTTGGAGTTTTTTCAATTTGTTTCTGATTTAAATTCTAACAGTTACAATATTAAATTAACATCTAAATGTCATGCTACTGTTATTGATTTTTTGGATATTCGTATATCTGTGCATCCTGACCGCTCAATCCAGACCACCATTTATCGTAAGGAAACCGCAGTGAACAGTCTCCTTCATGCTTCGTCTGCGCATACTCCTTCCACGGTCTCTGCAATACCAATTGGCCAATATTTAAGAGCGAAACGGGTCTGTTCTACTGATGATCTATTTGAAGAGCAGGCTAAGGATCTCCAGGAGAGATTTCTATCTAGGGGCTACAGTGGAAGAAGTGTGCGCAGAGGATACCGACGGGCCCGTGACATATCACGGACTGAATTGCTTGCTTCGAAAATGAGGGTGGAGACAACCCCCGTTACGCGATTTATATCCACCTATAATGATAGATGGCAGGATATGCGAACTATCCTGAGACGCCACTGGGATATACTTAAAACCGAACCCTCCCTCAGGGCAACCTTGCCATCAAATCCATCTATGACGGCAAGAAGGGCTTCCAATTTACGTGACTTTTTGGTGAATAGCCACTATGTGGCGAAGGTGCCTCGTATCTTTGGTGTCGGTGAACCACGACGTGGTTTCTTCCCCTGTGGCAATTGTATTGCCTGTCGTAATATGACAAGGGCAACGACTTTTTCTTCTGTAGACGGTAATCGTGAATTTGAGATACGTCATCATATTACCTGTAGAACAAGTAATGTAATTTATTATGCTACTTGTGGTTGTAACCTTGTCTACATAGGACTCACCACACGTGAATTGCGCCTACGAACGCGTGAACATGTTAGGGGTATCTCTGCGGCGTCTGATCTGGATCTTGATGATCCATGTCTGACTACGCTCCCTCGTCATCACAAGCTGGTGCACGGATGTGACCCAACCCTTTTTAGGGTGAGGGGCATCGATGTGGTACATCTTGGGATGAGGGGTGGGGATTATGGCAAAGTATTAGCACAAAGAGAATGTGCTTGGATTGTCCGTCTTGGTACCATGACACCCAAGGGTCTCAACGAGAAACTCAGCTTTTCTCCATTTCTATAAATGTGTATTTTCTGTCTCTCTAGGGGCAACCTATATGTGTGTTTTTTATACATGGTTGTTTTTAATTGATTTTAATCATTTCCCCCTCTTTGTCTATTTTTCCGTAGTGTACATATTTCCCTCTTTATTGTGGCCTATAGTGGACTGCTATGATACAGGAATTTATCCTCCATGAACATGATGCATATGGGTGGATCTACATACTTTTTCGGAACTAAGTTCTTCTAACAAAATGATTTATATCTAATGTTAATACTGCACTTATATGGTTTTTGTATCGTATGTATATTCATCTTATATATTTGTTATGATATACTTTTTGTAGTGGTCTTCATTAATTCCAATTCTGATAGACTCAAATTCCCCCCCCCCTATATTCTTGTTAAAATGGTGGTACTGTCACGGATCCTGTACAAAAAATTCCATACAATGGTGGTAAATTGATGATCTTATTGTGATTCACTCTATATTAGCATTTGCAGCCTTTTACTTGCTGCCTTGCAATGTGCTTTCACTGACCCTATAAAAGAAAAAAATCCCATATAATGGTGTGATTTAATTACCCTGCTGTGACTTACTCTATATTAGTGTCTGCAGCTCGTATATTGTGACTGCTTTTGCATGTGGAATATAATGCAGCTCTTCTAATGTGACTGCCTTTGCTATGTGGAATATAATGGACTCTGACTACACCATCAGGTTTCCATATTTAGTGTGGTATGGTGAGTTTGGGGACGCCCTCTCACCTGCCCACAACTGAGATGGCCGCGGCGCATGTCTCTTGCCGCTCCCTGTCTCTACCCACGCTGAGGAGCTCTGTTGCGGTGGGAGGGAACGCTGTTGTGGCGTCACTTCCGCCGACGAGACCCGGAAGCGGTGGGTGGACGGGGAGCGCAGATGCGACACATGCGGCGCAGATGGCGGCGATCTCGGGTAATAAACGGGGGTATAAAGGGGTGCTCTTTGGCCACTGACTATGTACACATCGCCCCCCGAGGAAGCAACGCAGCGAAACGCGTTGGGGCTTCTCCCACCCTGACTGGACTACTGCCCTGATCTTGACCTAGCACCTTGCACTTTATTATAATGGGTAAGCAGCTCTGTTGTAATTGTACATGCCCTATGAGGAAATGGTCCTCTTACATTTATGTTAGGGTGCTGCTTACCCATTCTATTTAATACTTGTCTGGGCAGTGTCTCTCCCTTTTGGGAATGTTTTTCTGGGATCATTTTTCCTACTTCATGTCTTTTCCCCTTACATGTAATTTTACCAATTGTCTGAACTTATGTGTAATAAATATTTCACTTTGATATCATAAGGCATTGGTTTTGATATTTATTTACATTATGGTTGGCCATTTAATACTCCTTTTTCTCTCTTCATGCATATTGTCCTGGAGTGGCCAAAAATTACTATATTGTATTCCATCTGTTGCCCAGAAATTTTTGATTATAACTGTATGTATATGTGCTTCATCATTTTATATTAAGCTAAGTCAGCATGAATCACGAAAGTCTTATGATCAGAAAGTCCCATGTCTGAGTACAGTTCAAACACCATTTTGAGGCCTGTTTTTGGATATCTTCATATAACACTGAATACTGTCCATAATCTTACTGTTTGGTCAGCGCTTAGTAAACGTTGTGACAGGGCTGGGTTAAAGAACAAGATCTCAGTTACATGCAAAATCTCACACATTTACTGTAAAAGGGCCTTATCTCTGCATGATGAGGTCCCACAGCCTGGAAGTTCACTAGTAAATCCTGCCCCTTCTGGGAACATTAAGGGAGTGTTTTGTGGATTTTTATTGACAAGAGTCCCTCCAACATCGGCTTCATATCGTAATTTGAACAGAGCCTAATATGGTTTATGCTACTATCTACAAACCACCCGCAATTTTCTGCTGGTATCTCTAACACTGAAAGAATGGAGGGGGAATGCAGAGAGATCACAAAGTTTTAGACTTAAGATGACAAAAGAAATATATTATTCAATTAATGTCAAAAAGCAGCAAAACAGTAAAGAGATTGCATAGACTCAACAGTACAAAAAAAATAAAGAGATTCTAAATTTTGCATTTATTACCAAAATAGAAAACTAAAAAAGACACAATTGAAATGTATGCATTGTCTTTAATAGATAAAAGAAAGATACAGTAACTGTAATTGCTTTATTGTAAATACATTGTTTATGAAATATATTTTACATAACATAAAAATAAATTCATTTACAAGAATTTAGTTTGTTTTAAACAGTAAAGACCCTCCCTTAACCGGGATGATACTGCTGTTGCTGTAAGTTTAGGTTCTCCCTTAGAAAATTACGTTTTTGATACATCACTGGTTTTCTAATCCTCTTGGTACATATTTTTGGTGAGACATTTGTCGGTGGACTGGTTTTTGGAGGAAGTCCATTAATCTCATAAGTCCATTGCATGGATGATGTCTGTAAAAGCAAATAAATTAGTAAGAAGAATTGAAAATACGGTAATTCATACATAAGATATTGGTTCATGATAAATCAAATCCCACCAAGAACAACATCTCCAAGGAGCTTGCATATTCTCCTTGCTTTGCATGGGTTTCCAATAGGTATTCTTTTGCTTCAAGCTCATACTTAATAAGGAATTAGATTTTGAGCCTCAATGGGACAGTGATGAAAATGTCTGTAAATCAGCCAGGAAAATGTTGTCCCTAAGTAAACAGGCATAATAAATAATTATATCAATAATCCAACACTTCACTCCTGGGTACCCCACCTGTACACTTGGTTATGGGGAGCTTTTTATTATTAGGTATGAGGTGTACTGACTGCATCTTTTATCTGAGCACTCTAACAAATCAGCATTAAAGAAACACATGGCAATCCCTGTTATGTTGCACGTTGAGAAGCTGTCACTATTATGGAGCGCTGTGTCTGACCGTACTAGAGTAATATCCTGACCACCAATGTTGTGAAGCTCTATTATCGTCTATATTATAAGAGCTTGCTGTCTGCAACTGTTGTAGAAGCATCTGCTCGCACCTGCTATTTAAGCAGATATTGTTTAAATGTAATAATTATATAAAATTCTGAATGCAGGTGTTATTGGAGTACCATGGGTGTAACTATTACAAAAGCATATGCATTCTTATAGGGTACTGGAGCTGTCACTGTCGGGGAACCTCTCCTGAATTCATGGGAGCACTTTACTGGAGTCACACAGGCTGTTAGTGTTATAGAAGAAACCTGCAATAACCGATGTGGCGTGCTGTAACTAGGTGTAAACAGTCTGCTTCTCATTCCTACTTGTGAAGGTAATGCCATTACAAGTCAACTGTTGTAAATTTACACTGAAAGAAAAGAGCCACTAGAGCCAGATGCACCTAGTTCATTAAGAGGTGTGCTCTACTTAATGAATTCTGCATGTTGTAACTGGTGTGCACCTCTGACAGAAATGCACTTCAGACAGGGACTGGAGTATATTCCTGGTGAAATTTATGACACTAAAGTGACATAAATTTTCATATATTAGCTGTGTTGGCTTAGTCATTCATTGTCCCAGTCATGCTCCACTCATTTTGGCAGAACTGTGTAAAATTGGTGTGAAAATGCCAAAAGTAGCAACATTTTTGTACAACACCTAAATCATGCAAACATTTTGTGATATTTGTTTAACCCCAGAAAACTGCCAACACCTTCATGAATTGGGCCTTGGTGTGCTACCTGACCTCTAACGACACAACATAGGAGGTGGATTACGCATCAATGAATGGCTGTGGTGGCTTTATATTATAGTCCACATTTGGTTAGGTTAGTTCCCTTTGATTCTATCAGGAGGCTCATAGGCGAAAGTATAGACAGCAAAAAAATAACAAGTGCAAATAACAGAATCAAAATATGCACATTAATTGAAATAAAATATGTCCAACACAATAAATATTTGTCCTTAACACAGTAAGATATATATATATATATATATATATATATATATATATATATATATACATACATATATATATATATATATATATATATATACTGTGCATATACAGTATATATATATATATATATAAATACACACACTGTATGTATATATATATATATATATAGAGAGAGAGAGAGAGAGAGAGATATCTATCTATATATATATATATAGAGAGAGAGAGAGAGAGATAGATATATAGATATACATATATATATATATATAGTGGACTCAATTGGAAATGTAATACTTATAAACAAATATAACTATTTTTTTATCACGTGAATGATTTCTAATGTCTTAGACTAGACCTCCATATTCCCTATCATTGTATGCATTAAATTACATTGGCTCACTATTTCCATAACTCTTCACAACTGCAGAATCCAATAACAGATTCTTCCTGCTGACAGATTTCCATTACAGTACATTATATTGTATACTCTTTCCATTGTTTATGTAATTCACAAGAATAAAGTATTCCGACATATATTATCTATACACAAGTCACTGTACAGACTGTAACTAAAATGGGTTCTAATGGAATAGTAAAAAAAATTATATTCAACTTGACTGAACAGTACAATTAGTCGCTAAATCTGAAGAGGTCTAATAAAATAAATGATTGGGTTCCCCAATCCTTAAATATACTGTCTGGTCTATAAAATGACTCACTATCATTTAAAATGCACATGTCTATTTAAATATAATATAATAACAACGGCTGAGAACAATAGAAAAAAAGGTCATGAAAAAAGAGCAGTAAAAAAGAAATGTGTAAGATAATAAGGTAATATAATTTTAATCACTACACATTGGCCTATTAAGTTTCTACAGTCTTATTTTATAACAATTTTTATAATTGTGCCATGAAAATATGCAGCACGTCTTATCGGTGAAATTTAAGAACTGATATTAAGCTCAATGTACTTGTCCACAGAAATTATCACATTTTCAGTAGTTTTCCGTAGTCGGTACAGTAAATCTATATTATTAAGGATGATTTATTTGTGGCAGATCTTTATTATTTACTAAGAACTTTTTAATAAAACCTTTAAACTTCATTGAGTGTTACTTCAGGGGGCTGGCTTTCAAAACACAAGCCATGGCACCTGATCTCTGATGTAACATCCAAGGAGGGAGAAGTAGTATTCAGAAGCAGCAGCAGTAATGTGACAAAAGGTCACAGTGAGTGGTACCGTAGTAATATCTCATGAAGTTAAAGGGGTATTCTTATCTGCAAGATCCTATCCCAAGATATAGTAGGTGTAAATTCTAATAATACTATTCAAATAGGAAATGTAGTATAATTTTCCTGATTAACTGTCACTTGTCTTATGTGCAGAGCATTGCAGCTTAGGGATCCATGATTACAACCAGTATATAGCGACTGATGGTTGCTAGTGGCTGGAACCATAGATACTTAAGCTACATAATGTTGTGCACATGAGGTAGGGTGACATAGCTAATCACGAGAGCTATACTACATTTCTAATTATAGGTATTTGCTAATAGTATTATTATTAAAACACTTATTACATATTAGAACAGGATCTTGTAGATGGGAATACCCACGTAAATATAAGAAAGGAAGAGGAATACGAGTGTATATATTTTTAGACAGAATGTGGATTGAAATACACTGTATCTCCCTGGATCCTCCTTCCGGAGTCAGGGAATCACAAAAATGATTGCAGTATGGTAATAACATACAGTATAGGGTATATATGATGTGCAATACACGGTGTTCTCACCTATACTTATATGGCTCTTCAGCATATCATTTCTGTCACACATGGCCTCCCACAGTAATATGATGCCGCAGCACTATAATATCAAGATCACCCAGGTTTTGCTAGTTGTGATATCGTAGGCCATGGTTGGGGGTGGGTTTAGAGAAGCATTGTCAGGCAACCTAATGTCCTATTTTTGCATTTACTTTTTGATAAGTTATATTTAGAAAATGATTTCATTTTCTGGGGTATAATGATGTGTAAATAAAACAATAAAGGGTCATTGTTGTAAGAGATTATCATAAAAGAGTGTATGGCCTTTTGCAATATTTTCTTTTATTTTCACATTGTATATATAAAAAGTGATGCTAAAATTCAAATAGAATCTCATAAAATAGAAATTTTGTGCTAGCATTGTTATATTTAGAGCATCTGAACATGTGCTATACATGTGGGCCTATAGATGACATATGGTATACAGTGGAATATGGTAGAACGTTACATTCCACATATATGCTGTGACATATCCACAAGTATATGGTGAAAAAAATCCATAGAGGGCCATAGAGAGCATTAAGTAAAATCCAACTTCTGTAATAGAAATGCTTTACCATGGAGTTTGCAGCACAATTTCTGGTTAATCCTTAGTGCCGGCTTATGCTGCCTATTAATGAACTAATGCTTGATTGTGGTAGCCTTACTTCAATCAAGCAACATGCTGATTTCAATCTGTACAACAACACTGGTTTTAATAAGCCTTTAACCCAGAGGGGATCCTAATTGCTTTGTTAAGTGAAGCTGAAGGTGAAACAGTTTATCTTTTTGGATTCATGGAAATGTACCCTAGGGTTATGCTCACTGTGAATATGATTCATTAACCTTTGTTAAATCTTAGTACAGATCTGAAAAGCCGCCCCCATTTAACCCTACTGCTGTAGTGTACGTGTATTCCGTTATAGAAAATGCTGAGCTTGTGTTATTCTACCCAAAAGAGAAAATCATCTGAATGTTAAAACTGAATATTAATGTTTGCAGGAATTAACAGGAAAATAATCACCACTTAAAGGCAGTCTGTCAACCCCAAAATGCAAATTCAAGTTCTTAAACAGTTATATACTTGTATAAAAATCATACAAGTAATTAACATTGTTTGTTCATTAATTGATTTTTATTTCATGTGCAAATAAGTCCCCTTTGCTGCACCTTGGTGTGACTAAAGATCACTACTTCGCACTTCAGCCCTGTCCTAAAACCTGATTGACATTGTTCTCTTGGTAAGAGCAATCACTAGCTAATTAAATCCATGTTACTTAGCGTGCGCACTTGGTGTGTACGTGGGCAAGTTCTGAAACCTAGCTCCTGTCAGTATGTGGCCACCGCTTGCTACACCCAGAAGTGGAACGAGCAAATGGCATCAGAGAGGAGTTAGAGATCAGAGAATTCCCATGCCCACACTGAGTGTAAGCCTGCCGTGACACTGACTACATAGCTGGACTACTGCAATGTAAGTGCGCATGCGCAGGAACATGCAATTGGGTTTAGGTAGCACTCATTATAGGCAAATGAACACTGTCAATCAAGATAAGGGACAGTAATGGATATTGGAAATTGGTGGGCATAACCATGAGCGAAGCTCTCGACTATGCCAAAGATTCACTGTAGAACCCTCATTTGTGTATATGTATTACAAGTAAATTTATCTGCAAATGTAAAATGTATGCTACTTTTATGAATTTTATAGGTCCTAAGTCCCCTATAAAAAAAATGTTTAAGCAGCTGAATTTGCATTTTGGTGATAACAGACTCTCTTTTACTCATTATTCTAAATAGGAAAAGGAGAAAAAAAAACATTCACATGGGCCACATAAGTGTTATATATTTTTTTTTTGAGATGCTGTAAAGGGAAAAGCTCACACAATAGGGTGACCATATTAAAGGAGAAAGAAAAAAGAAAATAAAAAGGTGTTGCTCACGTAGGATGTTGTGGAGTAATCACCATAAAGACAAAACCGATTTTGCCTCGTGCCTGGGGGAGATCCCCCAGATACATTTCACCAGTAGGGAAAAAAAAGACTTTAAAATTAGACGGAGGAAAACAGTTCTTGCTGTTGTCAATATGGAAGCAGGTCTTTTATTAAACATGTATTTCTATGACAAACTACTATCTTTTCCAAGTTAAAAAAAAAATAACCAAAACACTAAAATGTCAGTTTGGGATAGAAACATGTTGTTTAATAAAAAAACCTGTTACCACATTGACAGCATCAATAAGGCCAGTTTCAGACGTCCGTGTTTCAGGTACGTGTAACATCTGTTTTTAACACGGATGCCACACATACCCATGTTATTAAATGCTGTTACTCACACGTCCGTGTTTTCACATGAACCGTGTGACTCCTCGTGACCCTGCACGCACACATGAAGACATGTCCGGTTTTTCTCCGGCAGCACAGGTGTCACACGGATCGCACACTGATGTGCTCCGTGTGACATCAGTGTGACAGGTAACGGAACAAATATGGGTCTTTTTAATAAAAATATTTTCTATATTTACCTCTCTCCAGTGGTGCTGTCTCCGGTTCTGTTGCCTCCCGCACCTGAACCCTGCTCAGTATACTCACTGAATATTCACTCCACTGAGGAGCTGGAAGCTGGATCATCGCGGGAACTTCAGTGCCGGGGACTGCATCGCTGGGTGAGTATACAGTAGTGTGTGTGTGTGTTCAGTGTATACATGCATGTGCACTATGTGTGCGTATGTGCTCGGTGTATCCATGTGTGTCTGCTATGTGTGTATACATATGTGTGTATATGTGCTCAGTGTACACGTGTGTGTGTGTGTGTGTGTGTGTAGTGAGAACCTGGAAGCCGAAGCATCGCGGCGACAGCATCGAGGACTCATCACAGTTCCCAATGAACTCTGATGAACTCGTGAAGTTGTAGCGCAGGTGTCGCGGGGGTGTCATCAGGATGTCATCAGAGTTCATTGGGAACTCCTATGACCTCCTGAATGTCACTGTGCTTGCAGAATACTCACCTGTCCCTGCGGTGCTGTCCTCGGTGATGCTGTACCTAGCACTGCTCCAGTTTCAAGGTCCTGAGTGCGGTGAATAATCAATGAATATAATAAGTGGGGGTCAGGAGCGGGAGGAAGCAGAGCAGAGATAGCAGGTAAATATGGAAAATCTTTTTATTTCACAAACCCGTGTTTTCTCCAGTACATGTTACATGTATGCAAGCACGCGTGACAGATGTGTAACACAGGTATGACCATAACCATGCGTGTGACTTGTACCTGATTAAGCACGGACATCTGAAACCGGCCAAGGCTGTGTGCGCACTTTGCGTCGACGTAGTTGCAGTTCTAAATGCATCCTCTGGCAGAAATTGTCTTTGTCAAATTTGGTTTTGACCACAAAAACGCTATCAATACGCTTGCGTTTTTACCGCGATTTACATGCTTTTTCATTGCTTAAAGTCAGATGCGTTTTGAATGCAAATACACTACTAAATAAAGTTTAAGCATTCAAACACTTCGTAAAAAATTGAAAAAAATGATAACAAATATCATACTTAAAATCATACACAAAATAAATTTAATTAAAATTATAACTATATTTTAATATTTATGCATAAACTGACGTAAAATTATGGATTTTCATTAATTTAATTGTCGGACTCTGTGTGTGTGTAAAGAGACATATTATTCCTATATTATAAAGTAAAAAACGCATGCATTTATTTTGTCAAAAAAGCATGTAAAACGCTAGGATTTTGATTTAGGATGCATTTTGAAAGTTCTCAATGACTTTAATGTTAGCAAAACGCTGCCAAAATGGCAAAAACAATTGACATGCTGCTTCTTTAAATGCTGAGTTTTTGCCAAATTTTCTGAAACTGAAACGCTGCGTTTTTAACAGCATAGTGTGCACAAGAAATCACAATTTCCCATAGATTTTGCTTGAAAATCAAAACTCATGCATTTTGGCATTAAAACGCTGCAGTTGAAAAAGCTGCGGAAACGCATGAAAAAACGCAAAGTGCGCACATGGCCTAATTGTTTTCCTCCAGCCACAAAATGTACTCTTTGGGCTCATGCGCACGTTGCGTAATTGCATGCATTTACGCTGTGTATTGCACTGCAGCATAAATGCTTGCGTCCTGCGTCCCCAGCACAATCTATGTAGATTGTGCATGAGACGTGCGCACGATGCTTTCATGAACGCAGCGATTTGGGTGCTAACATTTTGACACAGATCCATGCGTTCATAAAAGCAGCGTGTCAATTAATTTTTGCATTCTGGATGCAGCTCCCACTCTGTCTATAGTGAGGCAGCAGACATAGCGTATGAAATCGAATTTTTTCTCCAAAAAAACTGCATCCATTATGCAGTCTTTCTGCAGCGATTTGAAGCGCACATGTGCTGTCAAAATGCTGCAGAATATTCAGCAGTTACGTGCGCATGATCCCTTAAAGTGATTTTTTTCTTACTGGTGTGTCACGTGGAGTTTGTCACAAACTTTGCGTACTGTCATGGCAACGTCGGACTCTGTTTATGTTGTAGATTCTGACACTCTGGGCGTCGACCTGCTGTGTGCTGATTCATATGAAGGCCAGTGGGAGTTAATCTCTGATGGTCTGCTTATTAGGCTCCTTTCATAACATGTGGCGGGTAAGCCAATCACATCTGCTCCCCTATTTTTGATGGATGAAATCTTCTATCCATGCCAGCTACAGTTTATTCTGTGTTGGTCTGTGAACTTTAGTGTCCCAGACGTTCTAGTGAAAGTGTTGGTTTTTGCTTGGAGCATTTGTGAAGTTTACCCTTGTTGTCTTGTTGCTTTCTTACTGCTCTTGCTTTCCTGTCTTTTACCTCCGTGTGTGCATGCTGAGTGACAGAGTTTTGGTTTCCCCTGTGTCTTTTTCTGTGGGTTTCATCTTACACCTATCCTGACCCTCCCTGTAGGAGGGGGTATCAGATCAGGACTGGTCAGGAGCAGGCCCAGGAAGGAGACTCAGGCATCTCCACCATCAGCGTCATCCCTGAGGTTAGGGATAGCTTAGGGCCTCCTAGCTTGAGGGTCAGCGTAGGAGTCTTGGTTTCGTGCTATTCCATAGCCATCATGACATCGTGATACCTTTTTTTTACAATACTACAATACTTTTTATACCTGTTGTAACAACCCTAATAGGCAAACAGCATTTTAGAATGTATTACTTGTGAAGCCATACTTCCCTAGTTTATGCAGGTCTGAAGTAATTGAGTCGACCATCAGGGTTTTCGGTAGGGGTACTCTGGCGCCGGGACTACGGCTACTTTACTCTTGATGGGGTTAAAACAGGTGGTTAGTCCCGGCTTCGTGCCCTGGGCGCTCATTCTGCGGTTGGGGAATGGTGTTCAGGGATGATTTTGAGGATATATGTGACGCCACCTGTGGTGTCAGGTAAGCGGATATACCAGCGCTGCCCGCGGCTGGCCTCTGAGGCGATGGTGACGGCAGCTTAAGATCTCTCAGCTCCCCACAGGTGGAGCTATTTTACCTCAGGGCGGCTGGTCGCTGACCAGGAGGGAAGCGACCGATCAGTGATGGCTGCCTCCTTGTCTGACGTCGCAGGGTCCTGTCGAATGGCGGAGAGATGACACACCGAGTCCACATCAGCTTAAGGCTATGTGCGCACGCTGCGTTTTTTTGACGCTGCATTTTTGTGCGTTTTTGGCCGCTAAAAATGCACAAAAACGCACCTGCGTCGAAAAAACGCATCAAAAAATGCATGCGTTTTTACCGCGATTTGGTGCGTTTTTGGCTGCGCTTTGCTGCGTTTTTGATCTCTGCGTTTTGCTGCGTTTTTCCAATGCATTGCATGGGCGGAAAACGCAGAAAAGCGCAGGAAAGAACTGACATGTCCATTTTTTTTTTCAAGCTCAAAGACGCAGGTAAAAAAAACAGATGTGTGCGGACAGCAAAAATGAAAACTCATAGACTTTGCTGGGGAAGCAAAGTCCTGCAGTTTTGAGGCCAAAAACGCACCCGAAAACCGCGCAAAAACGCCGCGAAAAACGCACTGTGCGCACATAGCCTAAACAAGTCCTTTTTACTAACATCTGGTTTGTTTTGCACAGTACACAGAAACAGTTCGGTTACCAGAAGGCCAATGGTCACAAATTTCGGAGGAGATTTAGTGACAGAGTTTTTTCTCTGAGGTAACCTTTCTTTGTCTCTTTCTCGGTCTCTGCTCTGAGGGCTCTGTGACTCCCTCTTTAAGCCACTCGTTAGTCTCATCACTGGTTTTCCCAGGGGTCTGATGCTGCACGGTTTCTTTATCTATCCCGCAACAGCGTCGTGATCTCGGCTTAGGGTTAGTAGTCAGACTCTTGATGGGTACCCGGACTCCTCTTATTTAAGATCCCAGGTTAATGGTCAGTGGGGATAAACCTGACAAACCTCCTCGGTTCCGTTATACCGGTGTCGACCTAAACTTTTCAGCCGGCTCTCGCCAGACCTAAAGCGCCCCCTTTCCGTCTGGGTTACCACTTTTCCTGTGTCTTTCTTTTCTTTCGGGGTACCCTTGCTCAGGACGTTGGGCCTATGCTATTTCTAGCCCTTCTTTCAGTTATCAATTTACTCTCGTCTTTGCTTGTCACTCTTTACTGACTGACTGTTAACTGACTAACTGTCACCCAGTCGTCCTGGCAACCACGTTGCGTCTCACGCTCAGCTAGGCTCCACCCCCCTTTGGACCTACTATATAAACAGTCCCAGGAATATGAAGGTAGGGGCTGCTGAGTCAATGTTACTCAATCTAATATAAGACTCTGCATTTCTTCTCTCTTTCACCTGTGACCAAAGAGCACTGCACCTTGCTGTTAAGGTGCTGTATTCCCCTGTAGTGCCTAACCACAGGGGCACCACATAATGATGGCCAGTGAACACAAATCTATTGCATATATCACTGAATACTTAAAGGAAGTACATTAGAAAAATTCACAGTTTTCTGAATGCACACCTGGTGTTGCAGGTACCCGGTATCGGTATTTGAGAATAATCTGTCATGTGTAAATGAGGAGAAATACTACTTCCGGTCATTATATTACTTGGAACCTGCATTTTGCGCATTTTTTCCTCTACATCCTTTAAATCTAATTTCAGTTACCCCTATTTCTGAGGTCATAGGGAAACTCACTGCTACGATGCCTCCAATGCATAGTACACACAGACATGAATTATTCCTGCTTCCTTGTCTCTCTATAGTATATTTTCAGAAGCAGTAGCAGCATGGAAAAAAATTATACAGTAGTACAAAGCAGTGTAGCTTTGAATCCTGCAAGGGGCTGAGAGAAAACACTAGAAAACAACAGCAGCATCTATGCTTGTCCCTCTGCCTGTTGTCTCACCCTACTCGCTCCTTCTCTTTTCCTGTCCTGTCTCCAGAGAACTGAGTAGGCAGCATGTGATCTGATCATAAAATGAGCAGGCAGTCAGTCTTTTGGCAGTCAGATTTTAGCTGGATTTCTAAGTGAATGATGAAATTGGGAGAAGGGGTTCTTAAGTGGAAATGGAAAGGAGAAAATTTATGAAAAGTTTGATTTATGAAAAGATGTTGAAACAATATAAACCATTTAATATAGAGCATGGCTGTCCTGCTCACTGAGGTAGAAAGAAGGAAATGCAAAGGTGAAAAATTTGCCAAAAGTAAACAAGTATTTAACAAAATAATAACAAAACCCCTTAAAATGTTTAACATTTATTATCAATATATTAAAAACAACCCAAGTGACAAAATCCACAGACACAAAACAAAAAGTGAAGGGTACAGGAAAAAACAGAAAATAGAAATAACCAAGGGATAAATATGTACAGTTAGGTCCAGAAATATTTGGACAGTGACACAAGTTTTGTTATTTTAGCTGTTTACAAAAAAAGTTCAGAAATACAATTATATATATAATATGGGCTGAAAGTGCACACTCCCAGCTACAATATGAGAGTTTTCACATCCAAATCGGAGAAAGGGTTTAGGAATCATAGCTCTGTAATGCATAGCCTCCTCTTTTTCAAGGGACCAAAAGTAATTGGACAAGGGACTCTAAGGGCTGCAATTAACTCTGAAGGCGTCTCCCTCGTTAACCTGTAATCAATGAAGTAGTTAAAAGGTCTGGGGTTGATTACAGGTGTGTGGTTTTGCATTTGGAAGCTGTTTCTGTGACCAGACAACATGCGGTCTAAGGAACTCTCAATTGAGGTGAAGCAGAACATCCCGAGGCTGAAAAAAAAAGAAAAAATCCATCAGTGAGATAGCAGACATGCTTGGAGTAGCAAAATCAACAGTCGGGTACATTCTGAGAAAAAAGGAATTGACTGGTGAGCTTGGGAACTCAAAAAGGCCTGGGCGTCCACGGATGACAACAGTGGTGGATGATCGCCGCATACTTTCTTTGGTGAAGAAGAACCCGTTCACAACATCAACTGAAGTCCAGAACACTCTCAGTGAAGTAGGTGTATCTGTCTCTAAGTCAACAGTAAAGAGAAGACTCCATGAAAGTAAATACAAAGGGTTCACATCTAGATGCAAACCATTCATCAATTCCAAAAATAGACAGGCCAGAGTTAAATTTGCTGAAAAACACCTCATGAAGCCAGCTCAGTTCTGGAAAAGTATTCTATGGACAGATGAGACCAAGATCAACCTGTACCAGAATGATGGGAAGAAAAAAGTTTGGAGAAGAAAGGGAACGGCACATGATCCAAGGCACACCACATCCTCTGTAAAACATGGTGGAGGCAACGTGATGGCATGGGCATGCATGGCTTTCAATGGCACTGGGTCACTTGTGTTTATTGATGACATAACAGCAGACAAGAGTAGCCGGATGAATTCTGAAGTGTACCGGGATATACTTTCAGCCCAGATTCAGCCAAATGCCGCAAAGTTGATCGGACGGCGCTTCATAGTACAGATGGACAATGACCCCAAGCATACAGCCAAAGCTACCCAGGAGTTCATGAGTGCAAAAAAGTGGAACATTCTGCAATGGCCAAGTCAATCACCAGATCTTAACCCAATTGAGCATGCATTTCACTTGCTCAAATCCAGACTTAAGACGGAAAGACCCACAAACAAGCAAGACCTGAAGGCTGCGGCTGTAAAGGCCTGGCAAAGCATTAAGAAGGAGGAAACCCAGCGTTTGGTGATGTCCATGGGTTCTAGACTTAAGGCAGTGATTGCCTCCAAAGGATTCGCAACAAAATATTGAAAATAAAAATATTTTGTTTGGGTTTGGTTTATTTGTCCAATTACTTTTGACCTCCTAAAAGGTGGAGTGTTTGTAAAGAAATGTGTACAATTCCTACAATTTCTATCAGATATTTTTGTTCAAACCTTCAAATTAAACGTTATAATCTGCACTTGAATTCTGTTATAGAGGTTTCATTTCAAATCCAATGTGGTGGCATGCAGAGCCCAACTCGCGAAAAATTGTGTCACTGTCCAAATATTTCTGGACCTAACTGTATATATAGAATCCTATGTTTCACCACAGACACCATAGGTGCCGTGGATTAGCATAGCCCTTTACCCAAGGGCTGGCTTTTGCCTATCAACGGAGGGTATGACACCCTAACTTAGCTGGCCGACCCCGTTCTATGCTGGCTTACCCTACAGTCGCCCTACAAACTGCAAATAAGATTGCACTAAAAATCACAGCTCTAATAGGTTTAACTGTCTATGCAATAATGCACTACAAAGTATTTTTTGTTATGAGGTTAGGGAACATAGTGAAACCAGATAGATAATAATTGCACTCTTCCCAAAATGAACCACAAACAATATAGTACAGTGACACTAATACTCTATGGGGAAGCGAACGTCAGTAAGGGGCCCCCCAATGAAAACAAGATTTAGCCCATCAACATCCCTCATAATGCAAAATAGCCGAAGTGTATTGCCAAAAAATACACAGTTGCCAAATACGATCTGCTAGAAAAGGTACACTTCCCTTTAGTTGGTGCAATTAAGCACGGCCTGGATGCTTTTCCCTACCCACACACATCATCAGAATGCCAGGGGGAAAAAGAAAGGGTTCAGGTATCCTCCATGGCCATGCTTAATTGCACCAACTAAAGGGAAGTGTACCTTTTCTAGCAGATCATATTTAGCAATTGTGTATCATTGCAATTGTCTAAATCCTGCTTTTCATGGACATGTATTTGAGATGTGTTGTTGTTTTGGTAGTCCACTCAGGTTCAATCTCTCCTATTATGGAGGCTTATTAATTGTTGCAACACTGCATTATGATTGCACAATTCGGCTATTTTGTATTATGAGGGAAATGTGACTCAAGTAGAGACTATGCTCAGTGTGGATATCATTTTTACCTTGATACTGTCATTTGAGTATTAGTGTCACTGCACTTTTTTGTTTGTGGTTCCTTTTGGGAAGAGTGCAATTATTATGTATCTGAGTTCACTATGCTCTCTAACCTCATAACAAAAGATACTTTGCAATGCGTTAATGCATGACAGTTAAGCCCTATATGTGAGTTTTAGTGCAATCTTATGTGTACTTTGTAGGGTATGCCAGGGTAAGTCGACATGGAACAGTGATGGCCAGCTAAGCTAGGGCCACTTTACACACTACGATATCGCTAGAAATTGCTAGTGATGTCGAGCGCGATAGCACCCACCCTCGTCGTATGGCCGATATGTGGTGATCGCTGTCGTAGCGAACATTATCGCTACGGCAGCGTCACACGCACATACCTGGTCAGCGACGTCGCTGTGACTGACGAACAATCCTTCCCTCAAGGGGGAGGTGGGTTCGGCGTCACTGCGACGTCACTAAGTGGCCGGCCAATAGAAGCGGAGGGGCGTAGATGAGCGGGACGTAACATCCCGCCCACTTCCTTCCTTCCTCATTGCCGGCAGACAATAATTGGGAATGGACCCCCACGTCACCGATTAGCGATTTTGAACGTTTTTGCAACGATTCAAAATCGCTCATAGGTGTCACATACAACGACATTGCTAACACGGCTGGATGTGCGTCACAAATTATGTGACCCCCAACGACATAGCTTTAGCAATATCGTAGCGTGTAAAGCAGCCCTTAGGGTGTCATACCCTCCATTGATAGGCAGGAGCCAGCCCTAGGGTATTAATAGGGCTACGCTAATCCACAGCGCCTATGGTGTTTGTGGTGAAACATAAGCTTTTATATATACGGTACATATTTCCTGTGCCCTTCACTTTTTGTTTTGTGTCTGTGGATTTTGTCACCTGGGTTGTTTTTACTATATTGATAATAAATGTTAAAAATATAAATGGATTTTGTTATTATTTGGCTAAATACTCTATTGGCTATCCCATTAGTATTTTTTTTGTTAACCCAATAAGTGAACAAGGTACACAACTGCAGTAATGTATACCAGACATGTTAAGATCCTTTCACAAATCTATTGCAT
The DNA here is from genome assembly GCF_048569485.1 of Anomaloglossus baeobatrachus. Taxonomy (NCBI): domain Eukaryota; kingdom Metazoa; phylum Chordata; class Amphibia; order Anura; family Aromobatidae; genus Anomaloglossus; species Anomaloglossus baeobatrachus. The sequence continues at coordinate 505,216,647 of NC_134354.1, forward strand.
ACTTCTGAAAGGCTTACAGTGTAAAGAATGTTTGCTTTAGTAAGGAAATATTAGTGTATAATATCTGAGATACATATCTTTTCAACAAGATGAAATTAGAAAATATTTACTTAGAACACAAGACAGCTCATTTACAGGGTTTTTTTGTATTGAAAACACAAGATATGAATAATGAAACTGGCATGCTTAGATTCCGCTCTTTCTTAAACTCGTCGGGGGTCACGTTGTTAGTGACGCACATCCAGCATCATTAACGATATCGCAGAGTGTGATACTTACCAGCGACCTTAAGCAACCTCAAAAATGGTTAAAATCATTCAGCATGGAGAGGTCATCCCAAAACCAAAAATCGGTAATGGTTGATTATCGATGTGGTTCGTCGCTCCTGCGGCAGCACACATCGCTGAGTGTGACACCGCAGGAGCGAGGAACGTCTCCTTATCTGCCGCCGGCCGCAATGCGGAAGGAAGAAGGTGGGCGGGATGTTACGTCCGGCTCATCTCCGCCCCTCCGCTTTGATTGGCTGGCCGCATAGTGACGTCGCGGTGACGTCGCTGTGATGCCGAACGTCTCTCCCCCTTGAGGGAGGGATTGTTCGGCAGTCACAGCGACGACGACGACCAGGTAAGTGCGTGTGACGCTGCCGTAGCGATAATGTTCGCTGCGGTAGCAATCACACGAAATCGCATGCACGATGGGGGCGGGTGCTTTTGCGTACGATATCGCTAGCAATTGCTAGCGATATTGTAGCGTGTGAAGCCCGCTTTAAAGGTACTCTAGGCTAAAATTATACATTATGTGATTTCTGAGCCTGAAGAGGCGGTGCATGACATAAAGATAAAGAACAGACTTGTCATGTACCACCTACTCAGGCCTTATAAAGAATACAACACTAAAGGACATTTATCAGATGAAATGGAAAACTCTTTTATGACTTACACCAAATTTATGATGTAGTTAAGAAATTTTCTGTGACTTGTATGACAAGAAGTCGTGCCCTCTCTGGAACAAGGAGTGGCTTTTTAGGAAAGGGGTGTGTGATAACATGCAACACTGTGCACTGAAGAATACACCAAAATAATGGTGCACACTTCTGGCACATAGTACCGTATTTTTCGTTTTATAAGACGCACTGGATTATAAGATGCACCCCAAATTTGGAGGGGAAAAAAAGGTAAAAAAAAAAACGGGGTCCGTTTATAATCTAGTGGTGTCTTACCAGGAAGGGGGGGCCTGCAGAGGAGCGGGGGTCACAGGAGGCAGGGGCGATACTGGAGTACTGCAAGTAGTATAAAGGGGGGCCCAGATACTCACTGTGGGTGCTGCTCTGTGCGGGGTCGGTGTTGCTCTCCTCTGTGCGGGGCTGGTGTTGCTCTGCTCTGTGTGGGGCCGGTGTCGCTCTGCTCTGTGCGGGGCTGGTGTCGCTCTGCTCTGTGCGGGGCTGGTGTCACTCTGCCCTGTGCGGGGCTGGTGTCACTCCGCTCTGTGTGGGGCCAGTGTCGCTGTGCTCTGTGCGGGGCCGGCGACGCCGCTCTGCTCTGTGCAGGTCTGGTTATGGAGCAGCCGAGCACCGAGCAGAACGGAGCAGCCGTGCACAGAGCAGCCGAGCAGGACGGAGCGGCCGTGCACCTCGCAGCCGAGCAGGATGGATCAGCCATGCACCGAGCAGCTGAGCAGGATTGACCAGTCATGCACAGAGCAGCCAAGCAGGATAGAGCAGCCATGCACAGAGCAGCCAAGCATAACGGAGCAGCCATGCACAGATTAGCCAAGCAGGACGGAGCAGTCGTGCACAGAGCAGAATGGAGTGGCTCCAAACAGAACAGAGCGGCGCTGCCCGATGCACAGAATAGCGTCGCACAGACCTGCAGCGCCGGCAGCAGAGTGTATTGCTCGGAACGGCTCCCTGCCTCCTTTGACCCCTCTGCACAACCCCCCGGTAAGCTATATTCGGATTTTAAGATGCACTTCTCATTTTCCTCCCAAAGTTTTGGGAGGAAAAGTGCATCTTATAATCGGAAAAGTCCGGTAAGTCAACTAATAGGTAGAGTACAATTAGAATAGATGGTCATAAAATTAGACAATTTTAATTAGACAGTCTTTAAACTAGACTTATCAAAAAACATGAATTACTATTACAAATGTGGCTCGTTTTAAGACTGACGTGTCTAGGTTTGAGCTGTCTATGAAGTAGACAATATTTATAACCATGCCCCATTGTATTAGTTGTTCTCCGATAAAAAAAAAATTTGTATGAATGCACCTCTACTTAATATTGTAATTATTGGAAATGTTGTACCTTTTTCTCTTTTTTAATTATTATTATTATTATTATTATTATTATTATTATTATTATTATTTAAATAGCATTTCTTTATTCTGATATTCCACTAAAAATCCAACCAGAGGAAAACAATTCTCCTTCTACTGAACTTTTGTGATAGTGTTAAATGTTTATGCCGGCAGCATTATTCAACTTTCACAGATTAATACATTGGCGTGATAAACAAATACCTTCATATGACAAAAGGAGTGATGAAGAAATCTAGTGAGACGCCCTGTGTTAGAAAAGACCTTGGGGATGTGAGATCTCATGTACACATAAATAAAATGTGTAGTAATGCATTTGTGTCTGCAGATGTTGATGGATACAATTGTAAGACTTATACAGCTCAGACATCTAAAATGTCTTAAAAATGGAGCAGTAAATCACATCAAAAAATATACCTAGCCACTGCATTGGCCTTATCGAATATAGGTGCTCATAAAGTATTGTTCATATTGTGTTTTATGGAAGGCAATATTGCTGTGTTTCATGTTGAGAAATTTATTTGCTACAGACAGGACTGATATGTTTGATTGTAGCTTTTCTTGTTCTACTGCAGCTTTTCCTTGAGAAACAGTCACAACCAAGTTGCCCAATAAATGTAATTACATCTAAAGCCAGCCACAAACAATTACTGAAGATAACAGTAAGTCATGAGAACTTCAATGACCAATATCTTCTCATTTCTATGAGTTGGAAATTCTACTTGAGCCACATCAAGTGGTTTTTTATTGTGTTTGATTACAAATCATACGATGTCAAGATGTTTCACTATGGTTTTATATCTGATAAAAATGTGTGCTATTCTGTTTCAAGCACATATTTTTATGCAATTCTGGTGATCTGAAAATAATAATATTAGGATGACCAAGGCAAGCTTATAAAAATGTGCACTGAGCTCATGTTACTAGGAATGGAGCCATTAATTAGAATAACCTTGTAGTTGGTGGAAAGCATATCTAACCTTAGCATAACTGAGCAAGACTAAAGGTGCTTTACAAGCTGCGACATCGCTAGTGATTGCTAGCGATGTCACGAGCGATAGCACCCGCCCCCGTCGTTCATGCGATATGTGGTGATCGCTGCCGTAGCGAAAAATATCGCTACAGCAGTGTCACACGCACATACATGTGCAGCGCCGTCGCTGTTGCTGCCGAACAATCCCTCCTTCAGGGGGGAGGTGTGTTCGGCGTCACAGCTACGTCACATCGGCATCACAAAACAACCGCCCAATAGAAGAGGAGGGGAGGAGATGAGCGGCCGGAACATGCCGCCCACCTCCTTCCTTCCTCCTTTCCGGTGGACGCAGGTAGGATGATGTTCATCATTCCTGTGGTGTCACACACAGCGATGTGTGGTGCCGTACGAACGACGAACAACCAGCGGCACGCACCACCAATGATATTATGAAAAGGAGCGACGTGTCAACGATCAACAATTTTTGACGTTTTTGCGATCGTTGATCGTCGTTCCTTTTAGTCACACACAACGATATCACTAACAGCGCCAGATGTGCGTCACGAAGACTGTGTCCCTGATGATATATCGTTAGCGATATCGTTGTGTGTAAAGTACCCTTGAGTATAGGCCAGCAATGTAGTTAACAGTCCAGACAAAAGGGTCTCATTCTTCTTTATAGAAACAGATACAAGTAAGAACTACCTTAGACTTTTAAAAATGTTTTTTATTTCAGCTTTCTTTTTCTGTACAATATTTACCATACTTTACTGTGTATTTATATATCAAGCTGTCATGTACATTAGTCTTTCATGTAAGCGTTGTCACTAACTAAACTTAAAAATAGACATACCTCCACTGTTAAAGTAGAATGCAGATAACTAAGTGGACATGACAAAAGTGGAATGCATTTGTTTAAGTGTTGGCATGAAGGATAAAGACTGCAGAGACCAGACCACCAAAGAATTTACTATTGACTTAAAGTAAAACTTACAGCACCAGCTTTGTTTCTGATGACTTTCTTTATGTCAACATGTTGTACATTTTTCTTTAGATGAAAGGTTCTAAATTTGTTGTAGTAACAAGAAAATCCTATTCTCCGATGCAGAATAAAGGGAACTTGTCAGGCACCCTTCAAGAGATTGACAGGTCTTTATGTAGGCCAACGGGAGAAACGTGTCAATTTCTTGCAGATGGGAAAAACTGGCCAAGGGCATAGCTGGACTAATCTGATCTCTGACTATGGTCCTCGCCTGACTCTTCAAAACATAATTTCCCTCAAACACCGGAGGATGTTATACCTGATGCAACCATGGATCCAAGCTGCAATTCATGTGTTCGCAGTTTGGGCAGCATGAAATGCCTGACAGGTTCCCTTTAAGACACCATGATTACTGACAGGTTTGATATGTTCTGACTCTAAAGTCCCTGATTGCCCTGAAAAGATGTTTATGATGCTCAAAAGTCTCTCAAGAACACAAAATAGAATAAACAAATGAGAGGAAAGTGGTTAAAAAACCCCCCTCAATATTTTCACCTATTCTGACTCCTTATGCCCCCTTGACCACAGCACTTTGTGGAGGTCATTAGGCACAAAAACCCAAGACCCTCCAGTATCATGGAGCTGTGGTGGCATAATGAGTCAGGTGAAGGCACATGAAATATGAGTATAATGTGTTTTATTGTAACGCAACTGCTTCCTGGACCAAAAAAAAAGACTCTAGAAAATGAAGGCTGGTTGACGGCTTTGTGCTGGATTTGCGTTAAGTTTATTTGTTTATGGATTGATTTACTCATCTTTGTTACGGTTTGGTGACTAAACTTACCCGCACTACTAGTGTAGCTCTGTGCTTCTTGCTGTACATTGTAGGTGTAAAGCCAACAGTAATTAATGTCCCTGCAGTTCCAAGGGGAAGCAGTTCTCCAGATTGTGGGGATACACAGAACTCCACGTCACTTCCTTGAATAAAATATGCACTAAAAGGCTCTGGATACCTTGTGAAAGTAAGAAAAAATATTCAGCTATAATAAGATTTTACTTTGGAGCAAATTAACATTTACAAAGTGAAGAAGAATAAGATGCTTTAAATTGAATTGAAAACGAAAAACAATCAGATTTTGTAGACGCGATGGTAGCAATACATAATGATAGAAACATTTCTCGGAAGCATTTTTCTGTCTACTGCACTGATTAAAAGGATAGAAATGTCAGCATCAAACTGCAGTTCAATCCGTCACTATAGTTTGGCCTGAAATGCCATTATACCTGTGTCACGCAGCATTGTGTGCCCTGGGAAATAAGGAAAGGTCGTACACCTTAAACGGTCAGTGTTACAAAGACTGATAGAAGTGGTTTACTCTTGTTATGTATGTCCTGGACAATTTATTACAACTCTTATTTTTAACCAATTCTTTAAAGACTGTCACATTTTACTTGAAATGATATGAGCTATACTGCACAAAGTCATATATTTGACAGTATTTTACATGTTCTACAATGACCAGTTGGGTAGAAATATCTCTTTATCCTGTCTTCAGAAAAATATAACAGTGAATGAGACAAGGCCGGAGCAATGACAATGCAACACCAATCGATTCTAGCTCAGAACTAATCAGACAAATCACCACTCAAAGATATATTTTATTCTTGTATGGTATGATGCACATTCAGTTTTAGCCTAGTAGGCTGTCAGAGCAATCAAATCTATGTCATTTTTCTAACAACTCTATTCTTACAAAGATTTCCACCATGATGTAGGCTATCCAGTACATATTAAAAGTAAATGGAGTATGGGCCTGGTTGGACCCAAGGAGTGTCACATTTGTATATAGCCGTGAAGCCCTTCCTTTATAGTGGTCAGCAAGTCTACAACTAATAGATGTGAGTTATAGATAATGAGCAAATGCCAAACCAAAGCCTCAAACTAAATCCTAACGAATTGAAGGAGTATTTTCCCATGCTGAGGTTGAGTCGCATGTGAGTCACCCATCTAGTACTCTCACATCTTCAGATCATGCTAGCTTGCTCTGACATCCCCAAACCTTTCACAATGGGTCATGAGTTCCAGCTTTGATGAGCCCTGGGAGGATTCACTGCAAGAACGCATAAGATAATAGCATCATAACTTTATGGTGTGCTCTGAGACCTTGTGCATGCATGCACAAAACCCTCCCAGGCCTCCTCAAGACTGGAAGTCTGAGTCCAGTGTGAAAGGCTCAGAGATTTCAGCTCAACTGGTGGCATTCTAAAGTTATGGTGAGGAATGGACAAGTGACCTAGTGGTGAGGAGTCAGCAAAGAAAGAAATGAGTGGAGGGACCAAGGAAATTAGTGTTGCAGTATTTTATACATCTTAAATTTATTATGCTTTGTGGTCTGGTGAGAACTCAGAGCATAATAGGGGCCAATAAACTCACGTAAAATAATACCTCTGCAAACAGGCAAATTCGAATTTTGCATATTACGTTCATCTTTAAACAAGACTAAACTCAATGCAGGTGTTGAAAATGTTTGCAGCTAGCAAAAGAAGGAAGAAAGAGAATATAAATGCAGATGGACTATCCTTAAATGGGTATTCTCATGCATTAAAATTGCTTTAGTCGATTAGCATGAAAATAAAAAAAAATATATTTTTTTTTTACTTGCTTATTCTATCCTCAGTCAGATATTATGAGAGCTTTATCTTACATAGTATTCACCTTGTTTCCAAAGAATTTGTGGAGATTGGTCAACAGAGCCTGGCTGATTATGCACTTTAGTTACAATTAAGGCTGAGGAGTTAATGCCTGAGACACCAGCCACCCCTCTCCAGCCCATTTCTTTCTATATAACAGTCAGCTGCTCACCTCCTTTCCTGTCAGTTCTTATCTGAGAAAAGACATACACGTGAAATGTGCGTCTTGTCACCTGAGGACTATCTCACATGTTTTTGAAATTCCGACATATATTAGAGCAGGATACATTATTTGACTTTAGATAAGTGTGCAGTGATTTGATTTATTTCTTTATTATTTGATCTTCTTTAATATACAGTTTTTGTGTTATATGTGTATATTTTTATAGTAAATAATAAAATTATATATTTTTTATTGATTGTTGTGGGTGGTTTATGAATACATTTTGGATTTATGTGAAGGCAGTAATTACACTACAGCATTCCACTCTGCATACTGATGGGGACGTTTTATTAATATGTCCCAGGTAGCAACATGCACATATGCTATATTAATATTGTGGCAGTTTTTGTCTGAGCTGATCTTAGTAGTTTTGCATAATCACAATCCCCCCTTGATTGCCTGGCCCTCAGCTTTGTCAGTTTCCAGAGTAGATCTAATCACGGCTCTCATTTCCCTTAGCCATGTGCTTGTTCAAATGCACTATGATCTCCATCTGCAAATATAGTTATTGTACACTTTAGAGAAATGACAAAAGCAGAAGGACACTGACCTGAACTGTCACTCAATGATGAATGCGAGTTCCTCCCTCACCACCAATATCCATGAAGTAAGGAGAATGCAGAGCTGTGAACTGCTCAAGAGTCAACTTGAGAATGTGCCTTTTAAGATAACCTATCATTGTTTGACTCAAACTATGCTGTTTATACTGGCCATATGTATAGCTATTCCTAGCAGTTAAATTAATTCCCATTTCCCGAGTGAAAAAGACTAAGCTGCAATAACACAGACATTTATACTTGTCCGCAGTTTTTGTATAAACAATTGAGTTGCATTGCATACTAGACCGCTACTGACCCATTATACTTCTGATCATGAGGGCATAGGTGTCGGAATGTGAGAAATAACAATTTATCAATGACTCGCAATACTTATTCCCAGAACATCCCATTTGGGATGTTCTAGGATATTTTAGAACCTCCAAAAAGTAAAATGTTTTAAGGTGTAAGTGCAGATAGATACATTTCAGTTTAAGCATTTTTTTAGAGCACCATACTATTAAAAAATGTACTATTTAAAAATAGCTAAAACATTTCCACATTAGTGCTGATAGGCTGAATTAATAAGAAGTATTAGGTTCCATAGCAGTGGTACGGCCAATGGTATGTATGCTATTGAAGACCAATATTGTAGATGTTGCATTTTTACATTTGAATTACAAACCACGTAAAATGTAATCTGGATTGATTTTGATAACTAAACAGCCATTTTTTGTAACAGGATTTATTCCTCCATTTAATTGCTCCTTTTGACCTCAAACAACTTTCTACTGCTAAGCATGGGAATCCGGTCGCAATGAAAACTAAATAAATACAGTTATATTTAAAGTTTTAATCAAAATATAATCCTCCCTTTCAACTAAAATGAAATTCACACAAATAACCTTCTTCTACACTGTGACCTAACCTCAGCAAATCATTGGCAATTAAAAAAATAATTTCAACTGTAAATGCCTACTAAAATAATTATAGGATGCCATACAAGACTAATAAACAATTAATATCAACCTGATAATTAAAAGTTAGAAAAACAAATGAGTTTTAGTGTTTACAGTTACAAAGCTGGAATATCATTTTGTTGTCCTCTAAAAAAGGAATATAACAGAAAATAGCTATCTCAAACTAATTAAAATGGTGTTCTATTATTATCCAAAGTGAGAACTGTTCTAATAAAGCAAAATAGGTTTGTATTTTGTATTATTTTTTTACACAAGAAACTTGAAAATACCCTATAAAACAATAGACACGGTATTTGCCCACAGAGTTTTTTGAGGTGTCTTTTGGAGCAGGTCCACTAAGAAAAATACTTTTAAAATCAGTCAAAAATGCTTGACATTTGCTCTATAATCACTTATATTGTAAAATCTTCCTGTATATATATTCAGTATCTTGAGCATTTTTCTTACACTTCACGGTTTGAAAAATGGCTGATGGGAGAAAAAAAAAGTGTATATAGTTTCTTTGAAGTGTTTTCTGAAGGAAAACACTCTAAAATAGACACTGTCTGATATTAAAACTGCAAAAAATAATCAAAACTGCTTCAGAAAATGCTTCAGTAATTGAAAAACTCCTCCAAAATCTCCCCAAAGTATGAGTGCTTCCTAAAGTGGTGTATCCGTGATAACTCTTTGTTTTTGACCACCTAAAAAAAATTCTGCGTGTAGAGATAAGTGGTTATATTGAACTGGAATTTAATTTTACTTCAATATTACAAAAATTCACATTTGCTAAAATGTGGATTTTTTTAAAATTCCCTTTGTCACTGGTTGACATTATTCTGAACTGTAAAGGTCTAACAAAAATAAAAAAAATGTAAAAAAAAAAATTTTTACATACCTTACTACTCACCTCTCTAGGATCTCAACACCTGACTGTCACCTGTCCAATCCTTGTCACATTTTCTTATTAACATCGGCAAGAGCGGAATCTCAAGGACTCTTCATGTTAGGAGAGTCCCAGTCAATGTCATGTCCAACATGATATGAAGATATTAATCAGAAACCTCCCAGGCATCGTCAGAGCTGGAAGTCCTGGCTTAGGCTCTGTGAGCACGTTGCGTCGTGTCACTGCAGAAAATTCTGCAGTGATTTGACAGCTCATATGCGTTTCAACTCGCTGCAGAAACACTGCATAATGGATGAAGTGTTTCTGCAGAAAAAATGCCAATTTCATGCACTCTGGATGCTGCCTCTCTCGTAGACAAAGTGGGAGCTGCATCCAAAGCGCATGAAAGAAGTGACATGCTGCATTTTTGAACGCAGCAATTTGGATCAAAATTTCAGCATCCAAATCGCTGCGCTCTCAAACGCAACGTGCAGATGGATTATGCACAATCTTCATAGATTGTGCAGGGGACGCAGGACGCATGCATTTATTTTATAGTGCTAGACACAGCGAAAATGAATGCAAGACGCACACGTGCGCACATGCCCTAACAGTGAATTCAGCAGTTGGGGCAATAATAACATGTAGTGAGAATAGGACAAATAATAGTGAGGAGTGTAGGGGCTGGAGAGGAGAATGGTAAGGCATTTATTTTATAAGTAGTTACTTTATTTTTACATCTTACATTTATTATAGTATGGGATCTAGAGAGACCCTAGCCTAGAGCATAAAAAGGACATTAAAATTGCAGAAAATACCTTCTCTGTGACCAATTTTTCTGGGAAAATCCATGTAACAGGTCTATTTGAATCTTGTCTGTTAGGCTCATCTTTATCCGTTTGCACATACCCCCAATACATTTTGACAAATTGTGACTTTGACTGTGATTTTTTATCCAGAATCTCCAAGCAGAAATTCTGCATGGTATTACATACAAGCAAAGCGGATAAGATTGTACCAAATATTTTCAACATACTGCATAAACTATCCACAATGAATCTGTGCAGAAACTGATCTGTGTTGTAAACTCTAAAATAAATTTATGCTGTTGGTTTTCCCTGCCAATTTCAACTTTGGCCATGCATAGGTTGAAGTCTGTTGAAAATTTAAAGCAGAATTTGTGATATAACTTCAAAAACTGAAAATTTTTTCGTCTATCAATATGAATATCGCTCATATATACAAAGCAATTTCTAAATAAACAAATTCCTACATAAACAATGAAAATCACAGTCATTTTACAGAAATGACAGGTTGAGCTCATCTTTTTTTAATAAAAAGATAGTCCATTAATACTAATAAATGTTAAGATAAAAAACACATACGTATACTGTATTTCTGCAAAATTTGTTTTCTGTCTTACAAAGAAATGTCATTTTAAAATTCAAATCAAGAACTATAAAATTATAGAGTATAAAGTTGAATTGAGCAATATAGTGCTTATAAAGTTAGGAATGTATGTAAAATGTAAAATAAAAACATAATTTCATATAATTCTTTTTTACATCTTCAGATTGGACCCTTTGCATCCCTTGTACCCCTTAAAGTTCCAATCGAAATCCATTGTAAATTAGGTTTAATAACAAGATTTCCAAAGTGTCTGCTGTTTATAATAAACCAAGAAATTAAGAACAGTTTAAATACCCCAGTTCAACTAATATATCAAGTGGTTTCACCAAATTTCACACAAAATTACATTTTTAATAACTACCTCAGTCTCAAAATTATTCCTCCCCTTCGTGACAAGTATCTTTAGTACTAAGTAGAATCCCTTTAGCTGTTATGAACTGCTGAAAATGTGATGCATAGCTAGACTAACTTATGGCTGTGTTCCTGAGGAAACTTAGCCCATTTTTCATAGGCTCATAGCTTCAAGTTAACTAATATTCTTGGTTTTTCAAGACAGTGGGCCAAAAAGTTAAGTAAAGAGATCATTGCCATTTACAATCAAGGAAAAGGATAAAAAAAGGACAGCAAAAGCCATAGACACTTTTGGAATGACAATTGACTAGATAAAAGTTAGATGGACACTGGCTTCAGTAAATCGGCATGACAGAAACAAGAAGCTATCACAAACTAAAGAGGAGGCAGGTGGCCAAAATCCCCCAAGTGACTACAAAGGACATGCAGCAAGATTTGGTGGCAAGAGGCACTAAGGTTTCATTTTACACAGTAAGTTGCATAAATGTTAAAGGTCTCCATGTCTGGATTCCAAGATGCACTTCTCTACTGACCGAAAAGCTCAAGATAAGTTGGCTCCATTATGTTCAAAATAATATAAATAAGCCACAGAAGTTTTGTGACTCTTCTGTGAAGTGATAAAATGAGAATGGAACTTTTCAGGCCTATGGATCAGTGTGTCTATAGCACCAAGAATGAAGAACACGCTGAAATGAACACCCAGGAATTAGTGAAGTATGGTGACTCACTAATGTTCTGGGGCTTCTTTTTTTTTGGTATTGGAAAATTACAATGGGTGGATTCAATCAAGTATCAAGGAATCCTAGGACAAAACATCCTGTTTTCTGTGAAGAAGATAAAGATTAGGCATCACTGGACCTTCACGCAGGACAGTGATACCAAGGATTCCTTAAAGTGTACCAAGGCTTGGGAAGTCCTGGAAGCTTCTGGAGCGGCCATCACAATTACTTAAGTTAAACCCAATCGAAAATATTAGACACTATTTGAAGTAGGCGGGTGAAGCATACAATTTAAGAAATATTAGTGAACTGGATGCCCATTCTCATGAGAAATAGTGCTACAAACAACAGCCAAAGGGGCTTCTACAAACTAATAAAGCCACTTGTTTTGAAAGTGTTGAATAATTCCCTGACTGCAATAGTCACTAAAAGTGGCATTTTGTGTTTGATTTGGAGAAGCCAGGTGCTATATTAGTTCTGTTAAGGTACTTAAATTGTTCTTTTGGGGGTGTTTTTTGGCTTCCTGTAATCATCAGAAAAGTCCAAAATTTATCCAATTAACCTAGATTGCAATGGTGGCTGAATAATTTTGATTTCAACTGTATGTGTATAATATTAATACTATACATAAAAACAAACATGTTCATCACAAATATCATGGAGGAGATTTATCAAAACTACTGCACACAAAAAGGGAGGCGATTGCCCAAAGTCACCAATCAGCTGTAATGTAACACTACCACTGGTAATGGTATTAAAGAAAAATAAATTAACTACCTTGTCTGACTAGTTAGTCGAAAGCCAATGGCTGATTCTTTGTTTAGTCCGGCTGCTTCAATCTGAATTACATCATCCACATTTGGTTCAGTGGCAATAAACTGAATCGGAAACTTCCAGATTCCACCAGTTACACATTGTACAACAAGTACAGCAGAATGCCTAAAAAAGCAATACAATAATGAAAACTGTAAGATGATGCAGATGGTGGACATTGATGAGAACAATTTCAAATATGGGTATGAACTGCATTATATTTGGAAATTCTTCTTGCATTCGAGTTATGCTTAAGTTTGGCTTCTGCCACTTTGCTAAGGAAACACAGGTAGATGTAAAGGGAATCTGTCATGTCCGGAATCTCTTTTCACCTGCATATGTACAGTATATACAGTGTATGTGTGTATATATATATATCTCTGTAGTAAGCAGTGACTATAATTGTTCCCTGAACGGCCTCCATGACTGGAAGTGAGTGGCTACCACGAGAGTATAACTTCATTTTTTTTTTAAGTTATATTCTCGTGGTAGCCACTCACTTCCAGTCATGGAGGCCGTTCAGGGAACAATTATAGACACTGCTTACTACAGAGAAGGCACGGCACTATGATTGACAGTGTGCTTTGTAGCATGTTTGTGTATGAAGAGCAGGTTGACAACCAAAGCTCACTGTAGTAAGCGGTGACGGAAATAGTTTCCTGCGCCTCCCCAATGGTTAGAATCAAGTGGCTGCTTGAACAGTAAAACCTTTTATATCCCTGTAGTATTTGAATGTGACAGATTCCCTTTAAAAAGACTGTGTCAGCACAAAACAAGTTCAAAACAAGTACAGGTGCTCATCGTATCATGGTGTGGCCAAATATTTAAGTTTCTGCTTCACTCTCCAAGTGACTGATGGGGGGGTTAACCTCTGTTTGTGAGGCATCCCGTTATTGCACTACGGGTATGCAGTCTCAATCTGGGGACTGTTCATCGGGCCATAGAAATTGCTCTTTTGGATATAAGAATATTTGTAAGATGGCCTTAATGCTTATGGACCTACTGTGAGTCCATTCACTTTCCCCTGATGAACCCCGCAAAAGGAGGGGGGAAATGCATCAGGATTTTTTGCTGGATGATCCCAGCAGATAAGTTATCCCTTGCTGGGATCTTAGTTACTTTTAAGCCTATAGCATATTGATGTTTTTGTGTAGCTTCCGTTCTCCCTCTACAACCTTTTTATACAGCCTCCAGTGATTTATTCCCCTGTGAGTCTGCTCTATGACTGAGTTGTTATCATTACTATATTTATGGAAACTATTTTTGAATACCTCATAATCGGAGTTGAGGCTGTGTTGGCACTTTTACTTACACTTTTGGTGACGGGTGCCATTTTTGGCAACAATAGTTTAATAGGGATAGAATAGGGGCAGTCGACGCACAGCAGGGGGTATCCAAAGAAATAAGGTGCACCATGTAGGTAGGAGAGAGGGAAGGAATAGCTAGTCCCTTGCTGGCCCCCCTTTTTCTACTATTATCATTATCACATCTGAGATCGGCTTGTATAGATTTATACCTCACTATCCACTCACTAGTTGTTTTGACTTCTGCACTCACTTTACATGAAATTAGTCCAAATCAAAACTATGATAGTCATTACACTGCATAGTTTTTTAACAATTTGACTTTTAACTGTAATTAATAAAGCATTTGTTTTAGAGGGTGTATTTTTGGTCTACAGCATATAATTGTCCTCTATTTTTCTATTTTCTTTGGTCTTTTTCCTGCAGTTTCCCAATAATTAGAATCAAGTGGCGGCTTGAAGAGTAAAACCTCTTTATTATCCTTGTAGCATTTTTGGATGCGACAGGTTCCCTTTATAGAGACTGTGTCAGCACAGAACAAGTGCAAAACAAGTACAGGTGCTCATCGTATCATGGTGTGGCCAAACATTTACGTGCACCTTCCTAACTGCTTGTTTTCCCTTTATTTTCATCCACCCCTCTTCTTTGATTGATGTCCTGGCTTCATAGAGACAGAGAAGGGCAGAGATGGAGGGAAAACAAGCTGTTGGGAAGCTACACTGAAATGTTTCACCACAGCATAATGCACCAAGCGCATGTACTTGTTTTGAACAGTCATTCTGTGCTGACTGTCACTTATTATTCGAATGTATTATTTAGCCTTACCAAACATTATATATGTGATAGTCCCATGTAAACTGCATATGAAGCATTTTTGGTAGCCAAATTATTTAGCACTGTTAAAAAAGTCCTTCCGAGTTTTTTTTTTTTACTGAATTGGTGCATATACAGTGGGTGAAAAAAATATTGACCACGTCACCAATTTTCTAAGTAAATATATTACTAAAAGTGTTACTGACATGAATTTCTCACCAGATGTCAGTAACAACCTATCCAATCAACACAGGCAAAAGACATAAAACCATATATGTCCAAGTAAAATATATCTTTGTACCGTGTTAGCCAGTAGAGATAAAAAAAATTGTTTAAACGAACAGAGAGTCCTCAGTGGTTGATACCTTTTAATGGCTAACTGAAAAGATGGTAATAATTGCAAGCTTTCGAGACTACTCAGGTCTCTTCATCAGGCATGGTAGAACACAAAATCTGAAGAGGCACATATTTATACACAACAGGACTTTAGAATATTTTCTTGCTGTCCTGTTGTGTATAAATATGTGCCTCTTCAGATTTTGTGTTATACCATGCCTGATGAAGAGACCTGAGTAGTCTCGAAAGCTTGCAATTATTACCATCTTTTCAGTTAGCCATTAAAAGGTATCAACCACTGAGGACTCTCTGTTATTTTAAACAATTTTTTTTCATATATGTCCATAAATTTAGTTATGTGCAGAGATGAGACACCCCCCTAGAGTTCGAGTTCGGTTCGGTTCACCGAACAGAGGCTCCGTTCAACGAACAATCGACGAACCGTTCGACGAACCACTCGAACCCCATTGAAAACAATGGGAGGCAAACACAAACACATAAAAACACATTATACATGTACACATACAGTTAATAAACATTGCCATAACACTTACAGGTCCCGCGACGCGTCCTGCCCTCTGTCTCCCACCGCTTTTCCTTCCAATAATCACTGCGTCCTCCCGGTAACCAGCACTGATGATAGGACCTATCGTGACGTCAAAATAGCATGTGACCAGTCAAGTGTCTATTATCTCATTGGCTACAGACTGGTCACATGGCTAGATGTCATGCTAGGTCCTGTCAGTGCATCTCTCCGGTACGCGGTGATCGTTCCAGCATCTCCATGTACCGGCAAAATGCTTGGCACATGGTCGGCTTCCCCGTTCATGCATGTGGGCACTCTTTACAAAGTCAGACACATGCAAGGACTGGATGCCACAGCCGGTGAATAACGGAGATCACCGTTGCTATAGCAACCCGCCTGTCAGCGGTGACGTCACCGCTTACAGCACGCAGCTTCTGCTCACTCACTGAGTAAATAGACTGCACAGGAGCAGCAACGTTCCTCCTCCCATGCTGTGCTGTCTGATGTAGCAGAGCTGCATGGGTTCAAGGAGAAAGAAGACAGAAGACCATGGATCATGAAGGGCTGACAGGGAGTAATAAACATGGAGTCCCTAAGTGTGTCTGTGTATTTATTTCTATTAAAGTATTTTTTCTCTGTGTGGTGTCTTTTTTTTAATCCTCTACTGGAGATTCTTAATGGCTGGGTCAAACTTGCCTGACATTAAGAATCTCTGGCTTAATACTAGCTAGTAAAACAAAGCTAGTATTAACTCATTATTACCCAGCAAGCCACCCGGCTTCAGGGCTGCTGGAAGAGTTGGATACAGCGCCAGATGATGGCGCTTCTATGAAAGCGCCATTTTCTGGGGCGGCTGCAGACTGCAATTCGCAGGAGAGGGGCCCAGAAAGCTTGGGCTAACCTATGCTGTAGATTCCAATCCCCAGCTGCCTAGTTGTACCTGGCTGGACACAAAAATGGAGCGAAGCTCATGCCGTTTTTTTTTTTAATTATTTAATGAAATTCATGAAATAATTAAAAAAAGGGCTTCCCTATTTTTTTAGTTCCCAGCCGGGTACAAATAGGCAGCTGGGGGTTGTGGGCAGCCACACATGCCTGCTGTTCCTGGCTAGCATACAAAAATATAGCAAAGCCCACCTCATTTTTTTTGTGGTGGGCAAAAAACTCCTGCATACAGTCCTGGATGGAGTATACTGAGCCTTGTAGTTCTGCAGCTGCTGTCTTCCCTCCTGCATACACTAGTGAATGGAGCATGCTGAGCCTTGTCGTTCTGCAGCTGCTGTCTGCTCTCCTCCATACTGACAGACAGCAGCTGCAGAACTACAAGGCTCAGCATACTTCATGAAATAATTAAAAAAAAATGACGTGGGCTTAACCCAATTTTTGTGTCCAGCCAGGTACAACTAGGGAGCTGGGGATTGCAATCCGCAGCTCAGGGTGGCCAAGCTTTCTGGGCACTCATGCTGCGAATTGCAGTTCGCAGCCACCCCAGAAAATGGCGCTTTCATAGAAGCGCCATCTTCTGGCTCTGAATCCAACTCTTCCAGCTGCCCTGGTGATGGGTCACTGTGTAATAATGGGGTTAGGGCTGGCTGTATATTATCAACTGGCCCTAAGCCCGAAATTCATGGTGTCACGCCAATATTAGACATGGCCACCATGAATTTCTAGTACAGATTAAAAAAAACACAACACACAGAAAAATATTTTTATTAGTAATAAAACACAACACAATTAGTGACTCCATCTTTATTGAAATAAAGAACCCCCCTCCGCAGTAATCCTGGGTCAGGGGTCCCGCGCCGTCCAATCCAGATCCAATATCATCTGATCGGTTTGCTGGAAGGCAAAGCGGTCAGATGATGTGTCAGGTTCAAGTGCCTGAATCACATGACACAGCAGCTGATTGTATAAACGGCTTTTATACAATCAGCTGATACATCAGTGCAAAAAAAACCCAACAGACTACACACTTCAGTGCAGACTCCTGTCCGACAGCATCAGCTGATAGATTAGCCGGCCGGGCGATAAAAAGCCGGCCACACCGCTGGACTTATAGTGTCAGCTGATTCTGTCAGGCGACCGCATCAGTTGATCATCGCCAGGTCTGAGAAAGAGAGAGAGAGAAAGAAGAGAGAGAAAAGATTGAGAAAAGAGAGAAAAGAGAGAGGAGAGAGAGAGAAGAGAGAGGAGAGAGGTGAAAGAAAGAGAGAGAGAAGAGAGAGAGGAGAGAAGAGAGAAGAGAGAGAGATGAGAGAGAGGAGAGAAAAGAGAGCGAGGAGAGAGAGTGAGAAAGAGTGAGAAAGAGGGAAAAAGAGAAAAAGAGAGACTGAGAAAAAGAGAGAGAGAAAAAGAGAAAAAGAGAGAGAAAGAGACAAAGAAAGCGAGAGAAAGAGAGAGAAAGAAAGAAAAAGAGAAAAGAGATAGAAAGAGAGAGAGGAGAGAAGAGGGAGAGGAGAGAGAAGAGAGAGAAGAGGAGAGAATAGAGAGAGAGAGAAGAGAGAGAGGAGAGAGAGGAGAGAGCGAGAGAGAGGGAAAAAGAGAAAAAGAGAGACTGAGAAAAAGAGAGAGAGAGAAAAAGAGAGAGGAGAGAGAGAGGGAGAGAGAGAGCGAGAAGAGAGAGCGAGAAGAGAGAAGAGAGGAGAGAGAGGGAAAAACAGAAAAAGAGAGAAAAAGTGAGAAAAAGAGAGAGAGAGGAGAGAGAGACGAGCACGAGAGAGAGAGAGAAAGAGAGAGAGGAGAGAGAGCGAGAGAGAGAGAGAAAAAGAGAGAGAGAGAGAGGAGAGAAAGAGAGGAGAGAGAGAGGAGAGAGAGGGAGAGAGAGAGAAGGAGAGAGAAAGATAGAGAGAGAAAAAGAGAGAGAGAAAAAGAGAGAGAGAGAGAGGGGGGGGGGAGAGAGAGAGAGAAGAGAGAGAGAGGAGAGAGCAATGCAGCCTCATTCCGTGAACTGCTCCGATTTTAGAGGTGTGTCCCGCGGCTCACAGCTGATGTCCGGCTCCTCCCCTCAGTGCATAAATAAATTAAATTATAATTATAAATATATAATAATTATAATTTAAAATTAAAAATAAAAAAATAAATAAATTAAATTCTTCACCGGGATCGGGACTAGAACTTGTGAAGTTATTTTGGTAATCTTGAAGTCTGCATTGCTGAAGTTTCTGCTGACCGCGTGATTCACTTCATTGCTACATGGAGCTGATACAAAGCACTTGTGTTCTGTAGCAGAGCTGACAGTGTCGTGTGGATTACATCGGACCTAAAGGGGTACAGTTAGGTCCAGAAATATTTGGACAGTGACACAATTTTCGCGAGTTGGGCTCTGCATGCCACCACATTGGATTTGAAATGAAATCTCTACAACAGAATTCAAGTGCAGATTGTAACGTTTAATTTGAAGGTTTGAACAAAAATATCTGATAGAAATTGTAGGAATTGTACACATTTCTTTACAAACACTCCACATTTTAGGAGGTCAAAAGTAATTGGACAAATAAACCAAACCCAAACAAAATATTTTTATTTTCAATATTTTGTTGTGAATCCTTTGGAGGCAATCACTACCTTAAGTCTGGAACCAATGGACATCACCAAACGCTGGGTTTCCTCCTTCTTAATGCTTTGCCAGGCCTTTACAGCCGCAGCCTTCAGGTCTTGCTTGTTTGTGGGTCTTTCCGTCTTAAGTCTGGATTTGAGCAAGTGAAATGCATGCTCAATTGGGTTAAGATCTGGTGATTGACTTGGCCATTGCAGAATGTTCCACTTTTTTGCACTCATGAACTCCTGGGTAGCTTTGGCTGTATGCTTGGGGTCATTGTCCATCTGTACTATGAAGCGCCGTCCGATCAACTTTGCGGCATTTGGCTGAATCTGGGCTGAAAGTATATCCCGGTACACTTCAGAATTCATCCGGCTACTCTTGTCTACTGTTATGTCATCAATAAACACAAGTGACCCAGTGCCATTGAAAACCATGCATGCCCATGCCATCACGTTGCCTCCACCATGTTTTACAGAGGATGTGGTGTGCCTTGGATCATGTGCCGTTCCCTTTCTTCTCCAAACTTTTTTCTTCCCATCATTCTGGTACAGGTTGATCTTTGTTTCATCTGTCCATAGAATACTTTTCCAGAACTGAGCTGGCTTCATGAGGTGTTTTTCAGCAAATTTAACTCTGGCCTGTCTATTTTTGGAATTGATGAATGGTTTGCATCTAGATGTGAACCCTTTGTATTTACTTTCATGGAGTCTTCTCGTTACTGTTGACTTAGAGACAGATACACCTACTTCACTGAGAGTGTTCTGGACTTCAGTTGATGCTGTGAACGGGTTCTTCTTCACCAAGGAAATAATGCGGCGATCATCCACCACTGTTGTCATCCGTGGACGCCCAGGCCTTTTTGAGTTCCCAAGCTCACCAGTCAATTCCTTTTTTCTCAGAATGTACCCGACTGTTGATTTTGCTACTCCAAGCATGTCTGCTATCTCTCTGATGGATTTTTTCTTTTTTTTCAGCCTCAGGATGTTCTGCTTCACCTCAATTGAGAGTTCCTTAGACCGCATGTTGTCTGATCACAGTAAAAGCTTCCAAATGCAAAACCACACACCTGTAATCAACCCCAGACCTTTTAACTACTTCATTGATTACAGGTTTACGAGGGAGACGCCTTCAGAGTTAATTGCAGCCCTTAGAGTCCCTTGTCCAATTACTTTTGGTCCCTTGAAAAAGAGGAGGCTATGCATTACAGAGCTATGATTCCTAAACCCTTTCTCCGATTTGGATGTGAAAACTGTCATATTGCAGCTGCGAGTGTGCACTTTCAGCCCATATTATATATATAATTGTATTTCTGAACATGTTTTTGTAAACAGCTAAAATAACAAAACTTGTGTCACTGTCCAAATATTTCTGGACCTAACTGTATTTGGGGATTTTAATAAAATGGTGAAACAGGGTGTTTTTTTGTCTTTTATTCCTAATAAAGGATTTTTCACTGTGTGTGTTTCTTTACTTTCACTTTCAGTTTAATGATGGAAGGTGTCTCAGGGAGATGCTATGATTAGCTCATTATTACCCCGATTGCCACCGCACCAGGGCAATTCGGGATGAGCTGGGTGGAGTCCCGGGACTGTCGCATCTAATGGATGTGGCAATTCCGGGCGGCTGCTGGGTTATATTGTTTCTTTATACTGGCTGGTATCAAATATGGGGGAACCACTTTTTTTTTTTAAATGTATTTATTTATTTTACTGCACGATATCATTTAAAATTAAAAATAAAAAAAAATAAATTAAGTTCTTTACCGGGACCGGGACTACAACTCATGAAGTTATGCTTCTTAGGCGAGCGCTCTATCCACTGAGCTACTGCCTCTAATGAGAACGATAGGCAGATTTGGTAATCTTGACGTCTGCATTGCAGAGTGAAGTCTCTGGTGACAGCGCGATTCACTTCATTGCTACGTTGAGAGGACAAAGAGCGATCGTGTTCTACAGTGCTGCTGCATCTTCATGTAGCAGAGCTGACAGTGTCGTGTGGATTACGTCGGACCTGGATGTGTATTTGTGGATTAATAAACTGGTAAAAGAGGGTGTGTTTTTGTCTTTTATTCCAAATAAAGGATTTTTCGCTGTGTGTGTGTTTCTTTACTTTCACTTTCAGGTTGATCATGGAAGGTGTCTTGGGGAGACGCTTGTCATGATTAACCTC
Organism: Anomaloglossus baeobatrachus; assembly: GCF_048569485.1. Taxonomy (NCBI): domain Eukaryota; kingdom Metazoa; phylum Chordata; class Amphibia; order Anura; family Aromobatidae; genus Anomaloglossus; species Anomaloglossus baeobatrachus. The sequence continues at coordinate 505,238,189 of NC_134354.1, forward strand.
TTATTACCCCGAATGCCACCGCACCAGGGCAATTGGGGATGAGCTGGGTGGAGTCTCGGGACTGTCGCATCTAATGTGCGCGGCAATTTCGGGCGGCTGCTGGGTAATATTGTTAGGGTGGTGGGCTCCCGATAATGTGGTGCTTTCCATCCTGACAATACCAGCCTCCAGCCATGTGGCTTTATCCTGGCTGGTATCAAATATGGGGGGGAACCGCATTTTTTTTTTTTTTTTATTATTATTTATTTATTTTACTGCACGATATCTACCCGCCCACCTGTGGCTGTGATTGGTTGCAGTGAAACAGCTGTCACTCATCGTGGGGGCATGTCTGACTGCAACCAATCATGGGCGCCGGTGGGCGGGGAAAGCACAGAATACCTGATTGAATAATGAAGCGGCAGCCATTTTCTAAAGAGGTAAAGACGCCGCAGATTTCTGACAGCCATGCAGCGACGTGCCCGTGATCGGTGAGTAGGAAAGAGAGAGGTATTGTGCTGGGGACGCAGGACGCATGAAGATAGCAACATGTGCACATAGCCTTACTGTGAAAAGCCACATTTTTGCTGATCGAACTGTTCTCGAACCTAACTCGAACTGTCGAGCTTTTAGCAAACACCCCCCAAAATCACTCAAACATGAAATTGGCGAACCTCGAAAATCGCTCATCTCTAATTATAATATATGGAGGACTATGGAATCTACTTTATACATGGACTATGGGGTGCATTATAAAACATGGAGGACTATGTGCTGCATTATAATATATGGAGTACTATGGGGTGAATTGTAATGCATGGAGAACTATGGGAAATGCATTATAATACATGGAGGACTATGGAGCTGCACTCTAATATGAAGGGTTATGTGGGACCCTTTATACTATTTGGAAGGCTATGTGGGGGCCATTATAGTATTTGGAGAACTATATACAAGGGGGGACAAAGATACAAGCAGGGGATGGGAACGTTTTGTGCTGAGGGAAAAAGGCTCTTTCCCTCATCACCCAGCTTTCCTATGCTCTGATATACATCTTCTCTCAGCACCCAGCTTACCCATTCTCTGATATGGGAAAACTGGGTGCTGAGGGAATGATGTATAGCAGAGCATGGGGAAGCTGGGTGCGGAGGACAAGATAAATATCAGAACATAGGAAAGCTGGGTGCTGATAGAGGGATTTCAGATAATAGGAAACCTGGGTGCTGTGGGTATGAGCCAAGTGTCAGCATCATTATCCTGTACCCCGAGTGTCAGTGTCATTATCCCCTACCCCAAGTGTCGGTGTATGTGGAGGGGGGGCCCAGGTCTGAACTTTGTACCGGGGCCCATCCAACTCTAGTTACGCCACTGGTCGTCAGCGTTTACTTCAGTGCCGCAAAGCATTCAACTGAAGTAAAGCACAGACAACAACAGTGGCGGCTCCTGCACCGGCTGCGATCACAGAGGGATCTATGTGCCTGGGGTCCGCAAAAAGCAGGTAAAAAGACAACGTGGGAATGGAGGACAGGTGAGAATAATTTTTTGTGAGCATGTGAATAACGGCATAATAGGGGACAAGAAGCAGACTGGAATCAAGACATTACTAAAGGATAGGCACATTACTACAGGGGACAATATGGGCGCATACTACAGGGGAACAATACGGGGCACATTACTACAGGAGACAATATAGGCACATTACTACAGGGGAAAATATGGGGCACATTACTACAGGACACAATTTAGGCACATTACTACAGGAGATAATATGGGCACATTACTACAGGGGACAATATGGGCACTTTACTACAGCGGTCAATATGGGCACTTTACTACAGGGGACAATATGAACACATTACAGGGGATAATCTGAGTACATTAGTACAGGGGACAATATGGGCACAATACTATGGTGGTCAATATGGACAAAATAGTACAGGGGACAATATGGACATATTACAAGGGACAATGTCGGCACATTACTACAGGGGCCAATATGGGGACATTACTACAGGGGACAATATGGGCACATTAATACATGGGTCAATATGGGCACTTTACTATAGGGGACAATATGGACACATTACAGGGGATAATATGGGTACATTAGTACAGGGGACGATATAGGCACATTACTATGGTGGTCAATATGGACAAATTAGTACAGGGGACAATATGGACACATTACTACAAGGGACAATGTCGGCACATTACTATAGTAGATCATATGGGCACATTACTACAGGGGACAATATGGGTACATTACTACAGGGGACAATTTGGGCACATTTGTACAGGGAAAATATGGGCACATTACTACAGCGGTCAAAATGGTTACTTTATTACAGGGGACAATATGGAGCACATTATTACAGAGGACAATATGGGGCACATTACTACGGGGGAAAAGATGGGCACATTTGTAGAGAGGACAATATGGGCACATTACAACCAGTAGCTGTTGCATTTCCCTCATTAGACTTATACTTGAGTCAATAAGTCTTCTCAGTTTGTTGTGGTAAAATTGGGTGCCTTGGCTTATAATCGGGTTGGCTTATACTCGAGTATATACAGTATTTTGAAAATTGGTGACTGTTTAATACTCATTTCACCCGCTGTATGTATGTAGCATAGTCTGTTTGTTAATATACTCTCCTACCACTGTCTTCTCTGGTATTGAGTGCCATTCTGTTCCTCTACTTAATGTCATCACTGTTCTTCAGACTCTCTAAATCACACTGTGCTCTGTATGACCTTGAAGTGACTTTTACAGTGTAAACCTATGAAGTGTCAGAACAAGGCTCCATAAGCTTACATTGCATATAGAGTGAACCGGGTAGTCTAAAAAGTGATGACGTCACTAAACAGAGGAGCGTAATAACAGCACTGGATACCAGAGGAAGTGGCGGTATATGAGTATATTAACACACACTACATGCAGTTGAAACCAGAAATTTACATACACTATCTACAGGTAAAATATATCTTTGTACCGTGTTAGCCAGTAGAGATAAAAAATTGTTTAAAAGAACTGAAGTCCTCAGTGGTTGATACCTTTTAATGGCTAACTGAAAAGATGGTAGCAAGCTTTCAAGACTACTCAGGTCTCTTCAAAAGAGAGAAGACACCTGAGTAGTCTCGAAAGCTTGCTATTATTACCATCTTTTCAGTTAGCCATTAAAAGGTATCAACCACTTCAGTTCTTGTAAACAATTTTACATACACTATCTATGCATATGCATGTTTTTCTCACTATCTGGTATGAAATCAGAATAAACCTTTCCTGTTTTAGGTCAATTAAGATTACTAAAATTATTTATATTTGGAAAATGCCAGCATAATGAGAGAGAATGTTTTAAGGCATTTTTATTATTTTCTGCAAAGACAAAGGTTTACATACACTAAAGGGTGCTTTACATGCTGCGACATCGCTTACGACATATCGTCGGGGTCACGTCGTTAGTGACGCACATCCAGCGCCGTTAGCAACATCGCAGCGTGTGACACCAATGAGCGACGATCAACGAGCGCAAAAACGTGAAAAATCGTTGCTCGTTGACACATCGTTCATTTCCTTAATATCGTTGCTGCTGCAGGTATGATGTTGTTCGTCGTTCCTGCGGCACCACACATCGCTGCGTGTGACACCGCAGGAACGACGAACATCTCCTTACCTGCGTCCACCAGCAATGAGGAAGGAAGGAGGTGGGCGGCATGTTCCGGCCGCTCAACTCCGCCCCTCCTCTGCTATTGGATGGCTGCCGGGTGACGTCGCTGTGACGCATGTGCATATGAACTTAAAAACAAAAGCAAAAGACCCTGTGAAGGTGCTGGCAGAAGCTGGTAAGATTATGTCATTATCCACAGTGAAATGAGTACCGCATCAACATGAGCTGAAAGGCCACCCTGCTAAGAAAAAGCCATTACTCCAAAAGAAAAGAAACATAAAAAAGCCAGATTAATGTTTGCAAATGCACACAGGAACAGAGATCTTAATGTCTGGAGACATGTCCTGTGGTCTGATGAAACTAAAATTGAACTGTTTGGCCATAATGACCATTGTTACATTTAGAAGAAAAAGGGAAAAACTTTGAAGCCTTAGAACATCATCCCAACTGGGAAACATGAAGGTGAGAGCATAATGGTGTGGGTTATTTTGCTGCAGGAGGGACTAGTGCACTTCACAAAATAGATGGCATCATGAGAAAAGAAGATTATATGGCAATACTGAAACATCTCAAGACATTAGACATTAGCCAGGAGTTTAAAGCTTGGGCGGAAATGGGTCTTCCAAATGGACAACGACCCGACACATACTGCCAAACTGGTAACAAAGTGGCTTAATGATAACAAAGTCAATGTTTTGGAGTGGCCACCACAAAGCCCTGATCTCAATCCTATTGAAAATGTATGGGCAAAGCTGAAAAGGCAGGTGTAAGCAAGGTGACCTACACACATGGCTCAGTTACACAAGTTCTGTTAGAAGGAATGGGTCAAAATTCCTACCAACTAATATGAGAAGCTTGTGGAAGGATATCCAAAACATTTGACCCAAGTCATACAGTTTAAGGGCAATGGTAAGAAATACTAATAAAATGTATGTAAACTTTTGACTTTGCGGAAAGTAATAAAAATGCTTTAAAACATTCTAAGTGTCTTCGTTCTCCATCTGAAGCTAGTGTGGATGATGTGTTCTACGTCATACACACAAACCGGCAGTGTGGTCCTGCACAGGCGCACATTGATCTGCCCTGCTCAAGGTTGATCAAGTGCTCCTGCGCAGGACCTCAATGTCGGTTTGTGTGTATGACATAGAACGCGTCATCCACACTAGCTTCAGACGGAGGACAAAGATGGCTGAAAGAGGAGGCGCGAGACCAGGAGAATGGAGACGCCCATCCGACCAGTCTGCTCCGCACCGACCGTTAGGTGAGTATTATGAACATCCGGTGACAGGTTCCCTTTAATTAAGAAATCTATAAAACAATGTAATGAATAAATGGGTGAAAGCAATGAAGCTATGTTGCAGGTTGTGTCAGACCATAGTGATAGCAGTCTATAAATGAATGTATTTATGCATTTCACACCATTGTTGTTAAATGATACATTCTCAGAAATAACTCACTACAATAACTAAATGGATGTCATGTTGCTTTATTCCTATAAATTATTATTATTAATAAAAACAACCTTTAAAAGACTCCATGTTGACTTCTAATTAAGCAGAACTTCAAGCCTGTAACACTTTACCTCATTGACTTGTTGGGTGCAAAAATGATGTTGAAAATTAATGTGACAATCCCAGATGGTGTATCACGTTCCTTTCTCACTAGTTCAATTCCCACAGATGGTTCCAGCTGGAATTTTAATTCTTCAGATTCATACCTAATTTCATATAAAAATTCTTCTGTGGTAGTGAAACCTAATGTTATAAAAATATTTGAATAGTTTTGAATAGCACAAACAGAGGTGACTTAAAAAGACTTTATTTTAATTGTCCTTTACATTTCACTACTGCAAATATTTGCTTCAGTATGAATACACTTTTAAATGGAATCTGTTAGCAAGCAGGTTTTTGCTATGTTATCTGAAGTGAAGACACCATGCTGTGGAAGTTAAAACACAGATTTCAGTGATGTCTCTCTTACCAAGGTCCATACTATTGTTTACCTGTTATTTTTGTTTTACCTACAGGAGATTATCTAGGTCAAATAGATGTCAGCTAGTCCAGCACACCCCCTGTTGTGATTAGCAGTTCACTGTCTATAGACTTTGCACATAGAGAGCCTGGTGTGGGCCAGCGCAGCTTTCCTAGCTGTGCTGCTCTATTAAATCTAAAAACTCTGATTGTGTCATAACCGCCACACCCAGGGTCTCTTTGCTTACCTTAGGCTGCTGAGATTCCCTTTAACCCCTTCATGACCCATGACGGCTCTATCCATCATGAATCGTGTGAGGTTAATCCACGCCCCCTGCCGTGGGCAGGTCGCGGCGATCCGCGCACCTATCAGCTGTTTTTAACAGCTGACATGTGCGCCTGCAAGTTACAAGTAGAATCACTTCCACCTGCAACTTTTAACCCCATACATCTCGCTGCCAAAGTCTGGCAGCGAGATGTATATGCGCACGGCCATTACTTTCACTTACCGCCGCCCCCACCGGAAGTCTCGTGCCTGATCACATGACTTTCGGTGGTTGCCATGGTAGCACAGGTTCATGTGATGACGCCTGTAGGTAACATGAGTCACTTTCAGTTTCACTCGGCCCAGAGCCGAGTGAAGCAGAAAGTGAACATATCTGCTGTTTACAGCTGTGTAGCTGTGATCAGCAGATAGGGCAGAGTGATTGGATTGTTGATCCATATAGCCCCCTAGAGGGACTAGTAAATAAAAAAAAAAGTAAAAAAAATATTGAAAATTAAAGGGTTAAAAAAATAAAAAATATACACACATTTGGTATCGCCGCGTTCAGAAATGCCCGATCTATCAAAATGTAAAATCAATTAATCTGATCAGTAAATGGCATAGCGGCAAAAAAATTACAAACGTCAAAATTACGTTTTACGCAAGTTTTACGCAAAATGCAATAACAGGCGATTAAAACGTAGCATCTGCGCAAAAATGGTACGGTTAAAAACGTCAGCTTAAGATGCAAAAAATAAGCCATCACTGAGCCATAAATCCCAAAAAATGAGAACGCTACGGGTTTCGGAAAATGGCGCAAAATGTACGCCACTTTTATTGGACAAACTTGTGTTTTTTTTTAACCCCTTACATACAAGTAAACCTATACATGTTTGGTGTCTACAAACTCGCACTGACCTCAGTCATTAGAGCAACACATCAGTTTTACCATATAGTGAACATGGTGAAAAAAATATCCCAAAAACTGTTATGCTATCACACTTTTTTGCAGTTTTTCCACACTTGGAATTTTTTTGCTTTTTTTCCAGTACACTATATGGTAAAACCTATGGTTAAATTTAAAAGTACAACTTGTCCCGCAAAAAACAAGCCCTTATATGGCAAGATTGACGGAAAAATAAAAAAGTTATGGCTCTCGGAAGAAGTGGAGCAAAAAAAACCCGGAAAAACGGAAAGCGGCCGGGGGCTGAAGGGGTTAATAGATCCCAACTGTATGAGTATAGTGAAAGATTTCTCGACTGTACAAGATACACATGTTAAATATCAATTATTTTATTGACATATTGTTAACCCCTTGCCAATTTTTGTTTGCATTGTAGGCTCCCTGTGTTCCAAGAGACATACCTTTTTTTTTTATAGTTTTCTCAAACTAAAGCGGGCTTTACACGCTACGACATCGCTAATGCGGAGTCGTTGGGGTCACGGAATTCGTGACGCACATCCGGCCGCATTAGCGATGCCGTTGCGTGTGACATCGATTAGCGATTTTGCATCGTTGCAAAACAGTGAAAAATCGCTAATCGGCGACACGGGGGTCCATTCCCAATTATCGTTACTTCAGCAGTAACGAGGTTGTTCCTCGTTCCTGCGGCATCACACATCGCTGCGTGTGACGCCGCAGGAGCGAGGAACGTCTCCCTACCTGCCTCCCGGCCGCTATGCGGAAGGAAGGAGGTGGGCGGGATGTTACGTCCCGCTCATCTCCGCCCCTCCGCTGCGATTGGGCGGCGGTTCAGTGACGTCGCTGTGACGCCGCACGGACCGCCCCCTTAGAAAGGAGGCGGTTCGCCGGTCACAGCGACGTCGCCGGACAGGTAAGTATGTGTGACGGCTCTGGGCGATGTTGTGCGGCACGGGCAGCGATATGCCCGTGTCGCGCAACAGATGGGGGCGGGTACGCACACTAGCGATATCGGGACCGATATCGCAGTGTGTAAAGTAGCCTTAAGTTTTTAATGTTTACAACAGTAGTTGAGTTCATGTATTCATTAATTGCAGTGTACTATCCTATTGTGTATTTATATGTATTATTATTATTATTGTTATTACGCATTTGTGCACCAGTACATTACTTTAAGAGTTAAAGTGTACGAGCGTTATATTTTTTTGTAGCATACATTGAAGTGTTTCTGCAACCTAATATACACATCCTTCCCAGACAATGTTTTATTTGGGAGCTATTCCTGGTTTTCTTCCACTTCTTCATTCAGATGAGACTTAGTTTAGAACATAGAGAGGTAGGACATTAAGGATAGGGACCACCCATATTTAAGTACACCTTGAAATCATTGGATGGGTTTGGCGTTCTTTAATAAAAAACAAACATTAACTAAGTACTGCATATTTTCACCATTTAAAGGAATCTTGGGGTTCATGTAATCACTTATCGTGTTATGCTGACGCATCACTTATATACACTATATGTTTGTATAATGGAAGTAGCAGATTAGTGCATCAATTTAGTACTAAAGGTGTGTGGGCCTTACATCTTTATATATTTAACTATTTTTTTGCACATTTATGCTAAACGTGTGCTGCATATGATGTTCATGAACCCATAGAATTGTATTAGTAATTTTGATCCATTACTCCAATCACCTAGGGATTTGACTCCATGGTTTGCAAATAAAACCCCAAAACATTGACATGTGAATAGCTCCATAGACATTAATGGGTAGGTTCTACCCATGAAATTCACAGAAAGATATATGTATGTGATCCATAGACGTCTAAGCAAGGTCTAAAGGGTGCTTTACATGCTGCGACATCGCTAGCGATTGCTAGCGATGTCGAGCGCGATAGCACCTGCCATTGTCGTTCGTGCGACATTTGGTGCTCGCTGCCGTAGCGAACATTATCGCTATGGCAGCGTCATAAGCACATACTTTGTCACAGACGTCGCTGTGACCGCCGAACAATCCCTCCCTCAAGGAGGAGGTGCGTTCGGCGTCATAGCGTTACTAAGCGGCCGGCCAATAGAAGCGGAGGGGCGGAGATGAGCGGGACGTAACATCCCACCCACCTCCTTCCTTCCTCATTGCCGGTGGACGCAGGTAAGGAGATATTCACCGTTCCTGCGGTGATGTGTGGTGCCGCAGGAATGACGAACAACATCGTACCTGTGGCAGCAACGATATTAAGGAAAGGAGCGATGTGTCAACGTTCACCGTTTTTGAACGAATTTTCGCTCCTTGGTGTCACACGCTGCGATGTCGCTACCGGCACCGGATGTGCGTCACTAACAACGTGACCCCGACGATATATCGGTAGCGATGTCGCAGCGTCCAAAGCACCCTTTAGTCACATTGAGAGAACTTTAGCAAGTACATTACTTTAGAAACATCATGCAGTAGTTATACCGGTTGCAGAATTATTGTGATCTAGGTGTCATATATTAAATTATTATATTGAATCTAGATGTTGCCATTTTCAGGATAATCACAACAACAGCTAAAACCTTATACAGAACTCACCTATAAAAACAGTATTTAAGTATTTTCATTACATGTTTTGTAGTATTTTACATAACTATGTATAGAATAATAAATTATTTATTGTGCTTTTCTCATGTCATATCAATACATTTACATGCACATCAGTATGAAAGCAGTCTTGTGTAGAAATCAGATACTATAAGTCAGTGCAGGAAGCCATTTAGTAGGATAATCGTGGATAATATGGGATATATTAATGGTTATATCACATTTTCTGCTTCTTTTTTTAGATGCTGCTTATCACATTATTTTCTTGTATTTTTAAATTGTTTTTGGAGCATTCACATGGTAGCTACTGTATATTCATAAAGTACATTTTCTTTAATATATCAGTTATAAAGAAACAAAAATAAGCTCAAAGTTTAATATGAGAAAGTACAGACTGTTCATAGCTTTATGACAGAAATGAAACACGGAATTAAAAAAGTACACTTCTCTTTGTTCTAAGCGTTCCCTAAGGCGAGTTTATAATGATATTTCTTGCAATAATGTTTCCTAATTTCAAATCTTTTCTACAGGATATTTTGTTTCCACTTGGAAAAAAAATTAACATAAAAAAACCCATCAAAATAAAATGTAAAAAATATATTTAAAAATAACATCTTAATTTGTAAAATAAATTGATTCAAAATGTATCATAATTAGTTTTCACTTCCTTTGAAAATAAATATTGTAATATATTATTCTGTACTTTGTATTAATTATCTGACAGAGCACCTACAGTCTACTAATTGGGATTAAAGGATGTAAAGGTCTGCCCTCTCTTCTCTGTCCAGGACAGCAAATGGGTAATTAATAGCACAGTTATTCTTTATTTTCTTATATTATTTTATACATAGATAGCTATCTATATACAATCTATACAATACAAATCTATACATTTTTCCACCTTTAATCTCACTCATAATCTATACAAACCAATTGAGAAATATTACATTAAAAAACAATACCAAGAAAAATAGTTTTAAAAATGTTCCACCCTTAATCTGTACAAATCTATTGAGAAACAAACTGAAATTATTTTGAAAGGGAAAAATAACTCAATTATAATAATGTGGTTACAGAAGTATAAGAATATTTGTGCGTTTTGCTGCCAAGAGGCATACAACAATATTAAAGGAGCAAGTACTAGTTGTATATTGCATGTCAAAACAACCTCCGGTATTATTCATTTGTCTGGTTTGTGACAAAACAGAAGCATTCTCTTACAAAACAAAACATATAACACAGGTATGTTTTTCCAAAACCTACATTAAGTCTGCCAAAAGGATGTGGGAAAATGTGTTATGATCTGATGAGATCATGGCTGAACGTTTTGGCCATAATTTCAAAAGGTATGCTTGGTAGAGATGAGCAAACCCGAGGTTTGGTTTTTAAACTGAACAACAACATAAAAAAACAGAGTTTGGGTTTGAAGTTTGTTTGCTTTATGTGCAAACACCACTAGCGCAAGCATCGCTATGCTTAGGTACGCTTGGTTCTCAGCCCAGTGTGAGTCTCTTGCAGTGTTTGAACAGTGCACACTGGGGGTAACAACTGCATGATCCCATGTAGTGTGCAACAAAAAAAAATTTGCTCATCTCTAATGTTCAGCATTAAGCAAACACTGTGCATCACCAAAAGAACATTATACCCACAATGAAGCATGGTGGAGACAGCATTATGCTTTTAGGCTGGTTTTCGGCAGCTGACATGGGGCCATAGGGCAAGATTGAGGGAATTTCAAATGGTTCCAAATATCAGTCAACGTTGCAAAAAACTTTGCAAGGCATCTGCTAAAAGTTGAAGATGAAAAGGAATTTAATCTTTCAGCACAACAATGACCCTAAGTATACATACAAATCAGCAATAAAAAGGCTTCGCCAGAAGAAGCTCGCAGTTTTGGACTGGCCCAGAAAGAGTCCACCTATGTATCCAATTAAAAATATCTGAGTTGACTTGAAGCGGGCTTTACACAGATGCCCTCGTAATCTGACAGACGAAAGAGTGAGAAAAGATTGCCTATTCTGGATGTGCCTCTTTTGAATCACATGGCCACAATTTAGACTTCCAAGCTGAGATGCTGTCTTTTTTTGTGGAGCAGAAAATGCTTTCTGAATGCAAGTTTATGAAACTCACATTAAATCTCTTCTAGATTTAAAAGGGCACTGGTCAGCAAGTTTTTGCTATGTAACGTGAGGACAGCATGAGGGCTAAGACACTGATTTCAGAGAGGTGTCACTTAAAGGGCTGTGTGCTGTTGTTTCTATACAATCATTTATCAGCAGGATATTAACATTGCCGGGAATAGGTCTCCCAAGCCTGGTAGACCAACTATGCCCCCAGCAGTGATTAGCAGATTACTGTCACTATACAATGTACAGTGTGTCCACCCATATCCTGCCACCGCCATTAACTTGAGAAGGGCGGCAGCTATAGGCATAGAAGAGGTGTCTAGGTATAGTAAAGTAGCCATGCGCTACGCAATGAAACCATCTATAGCACCACCTGGTGGAAAATAACCGAGTTAGCATTTTTATCTTGAAAACGGAATGAGATAGAGAAAAAAGTCAATTACAAAGTTGTAGGGCATCATCACTTCAATATGAATCGACACCTTGCATACAGAAATGCTGTGATTAGAATGTGTAAAACTCACAAGGCTGCGGATGTGAAGCGATACCTCATGGAGACCTTCCTACAAGTCATTGGGTATGGTGGCTGGGTGGAGTGGCCTCCACACTCACTTGACCTGATCCCATTGGACTTCTTTCTGTGAGGTCACATCAAACAGAAGGTGTATGCGACCCCTCCACCAACATTGCAAGACCTACAACAATGTATCACAGATGCTTGTGCAAACGTGTCACCTACTATATTGCACAGCGTGCAGCAAGATAGAGTATGCTGTCCAGAGTCCAGATGTGCATTGCAGCTGTCGGTGGCCACTTTGAGCATCAAAGTTGAATGAGTGCCATATGCGTGACCAGCATTCAATGTTTTGGGGGGGGGGGGTCATGGGTTTCATATCATAGCATTTATGTATGTAAGGTGTCGATTCGTATTCAATTGACGATGCCCTACAACTTTTTAATTCACTTCTTTCTCTATCTCGCTTTGTTTTTGAGATAAAAATGCTAACTCCGTTGTTTTCCACCAGGTGGCGCTATAGGTGGTTTCATTGCGTAGTGCATGGATACTTTACTATACCTAGACACCACTTCCATTCCTATAGCTGCCGCCATTCTCAAGTTAATGGCGGTGGACAGGATATGGGTGGACACACTGTATACAGAATTCTGCAGTTTGGGCAGGGGTAGTTTTTCTGAGCTCTGCTACATGCTACATCTAACAATACCCTTTGAAATGTGTCCTGCACACTGCCATAGATGGCCTTGACATAATACTAACCCAGGAGACCAAATTATATGGTCTAATTTGTGGTTCATTGACAATTCCTTGGATAATTGATCTCCTTGATTGATATTTAAAGGGGATATTTATGTTTTCTTTATGATTCTCATGAAACTGGTACATATGTTCTACTGTCTTTAGTTGTAGCATGGCACGTTTTTTATCTGACCCAATCAATACGGACTCGGGGTTAGAGGATGCCAATCAAGTCTTTTCAATAGTGATCCACTTAGAGGAGTAACAAATACATTCTCTGTCAAAACACTCATTAAAGATTTATACACCTGCTATAAGGAAAATAGAAAATCATATTGAAAAATAAAAGCTTTGGAAAATCACGTAACAATTTAGATTGTCCCCAAGGGTCTCCCCATTAAGATACATCCTTATGCTAGAACTACAAATCCACAGTTACTTTCAGCTTGCCTGAAGGAATCAACTAAAGAATCGATCAGATTTATGAATATTCTCTAGGAGGAAAAGAAAATGTTTTTTTTTTCACAATATTACTAATAGAGATGAGCGAACCGGTCCCGGTTCGGCTCGAGGCCGGTTCGCCGAACGGAGGTCCCGTTCGAGTTCGGCTCGTCGAACGTTCGACGAACCGAACTCGAACTGCATAGGAAACAATGGCAGGCAATCACAAAAACAGAAAAACACCTAGAAAACACCCTCAAAGGTGTCCAAAAGGTGACAAACAACTCACAACACATGGGAAAGTGACAAGGACATATATACTGATGCGAAAACAAAACAGCTGGACAAGGAAAAAGAGGAGGACACACAGATATATGAGTATATGCAAGGAAACATCGATTCCATTATTGTGCAACTTGAGCCCTGCTCATTTTAGGCTTCCAATCTGGATAAATTGCCTGAGCTCGACACGTACGCCTTGGGGATCTTGTCGTGTCCTGCAGCCAGCGTTCTCTCGGAACCTGTCTTCAGTGCTGCTGGGGGTCTGCTGGCAGATAAGCACACGTGTCTGTCCACTGACAATGTGGACATGGCTCTCAGAGGACTTTTCTTCCCCTGGGTCAGCCAGGGGACGGGAAAGGCACGCGTATTTTTGAGAGTGCTTCATGCAAAGCATCTTTTTCTTTTTCAAAAGGGGGGTCAACCGATGCCAGTCAAGTGGGGTGTGTGTGGCCCAATTAGTGGCAACGAGGGAGACTGTGGTTGGAGTCCCCTCGCTGTGTTTATAAAAGAACCAAGATGAACAAGTCATGGCTCTCAGAGGACTTTTCTTCCCCTGGGTAAGCCAGGGGACGGGAAAGGCACACGTATTTTTGAGAGTGCTTCATGCAAAGCATCTTTTTCTTTTTCAAAAGGGGGGGTCAACCGATGCCAGTCAAGTGGGGTGTGTGTGGCCCAATTAGTGGCAACCAGGGAGACTGTGGTTGGAGTCCCCTCGCTGTGTTTATAAAAGAACCAAGATGAACAAGTCATGGCTCTCAGAGGACTTTTCTTCCCCTGGGTCAGCCAGGGGACGGGAAAGGCACGCGTATTTTTGAGAGTGCTTCATGCAAAGCATCTTTTTCTTTTTCAAAAGGGGGGTCAACCGATGACAGTCAAGTGGGGTGTGTGTGGCCCAATTAGTGGCAACCAGGGAGACTGTGATTGGAGTCCCCTCGCTGTGTTTATAAAAGAACCAAGATGAACAAGTCATGGCTCTCAGAGGACTTTTCTTCCCCTGGGTCAGCCAGGGGACGGGAAAGGCACGCGTATTTTTGAGAGTGCTTCATGCAAAGCATCTTTTTCTTTTTCAAAAGGGGGGTCAACCGATGCCAGTCAAGTGGGGTGTGTGTGGCCCAATTAGTGGCAACGAGGGAGACTGTGGTTGGAGTCCCCTCGCTGTGTTTATAAAAGAACCAAGATGAACAAGTCATGGCTCTCAGAGGACTTTTCTTCCCCTGGGTCAGCCAGGGGACGGGAAAGGCACGCGTATTTTTGAGAGTGCTTCATGCAAAGCATCTTTTTCTTTTTCAAAAGGGGGGTCAACCGATGCCAGTCAAGTGGGGTGTGTGTGGCCCAATTAGTGGCAACGAGGGAGACTGTGGTTGGAGTCCCCTCGCTGTGTTTATAAAAGAACCAAGATGAACAAGTCATGGCTCTCAGAGGACTTTTCTTCCCCTGGGTCAGCCAGGGGACGGGAAAGGCACGCGTATTTTTGAGAGTGCTTCATGCAAAGCATCTTTTTCTTTTTCAAAAGGGGGGTCAACCGATGCCAGTCAAGTGGGGTGTGTGTGGCCCAATTAGTGGCAACGAGGGAGACTGTGGTTGGAGTCCCCTCGCTGTGTTTATAAAAGAACCAAGATGAACAAGTCATGGCTCTCAGAGGACTTTTCTTCCCCTGGGTCAGCCAGGGGACGGGAAAGGCACACGTATTTTTGAGAGTGCTTAATGCAAAGCATCTTTTTCTTTTTCAAAAGGGGGGTCAACCGATGCCAGTCAAGTGGGGTGTGTGTGGCCCAATTAGTGGCAACGAGGGAGACTGTGGTTGGAGTCCCCTCGCTGTGTTTATAAAAGAACCAAGATGAACAAGTCATGGCTCTCAGAGGACTTTTCTTCCCCTGGGTCAGCCAGGGGACGGGAAAGGCACGCGTATTTTTGAGAGTGCTTCATGCAAAGCATCTTTTTCTTTTTCAAAAGGGGGGTCAACCGATGCCAGTCAAGTGGGGTGTGTGTGGCCCAATTAGTGGCAACGAGGGAGACTGTGGTTGGAGTCCCCTCGCTGTGTTTATAAAATAACCAAGATGAACAAGTCATGGCTCTCAGAGGACTTTTCTTCCCCTGGGTCAGCCAGGGGACGGGAAAGGCACGCGTATTTTTGAGAGTGCTTCATGCAAAGCATCTTTTTCTTTTTCAAAAGGGGGGTCAACCGATGCCAGTCAAGTAGGGTGTGTGTGGCCCAATTAGTGGCAATGAGGGAGACTGTGGTTGGAGTCCCCTCGCTGTGTTTATAAAAGAACCAAGATGAATAAGTCATGGCTCTCAGAGGACTTTTCTTCCCCTGGGTCAGCCAGGGGACGGGAAAGGCACGCGTATTTTTGAGAGTGTTTCATTCAAAGCATCTTTTTCTTTTTCAAAAGGGGGGTCAACCGATGCCAGTCAAGTGGGGTGTGTGTGGCCCAATTAGTGGCAACGAGGGAGACTGTGGTTGGAGTCCCCTCGCTGTGTTTATAAAAGAACCAAGATGAACAAGTCATGGCTCTCAGAGGACTTTTCTTCCCCTGGGTCAGCCAGGGGACGGGAAAGGCACGCGTATTTTTGAGAGTGCTTCATGCAAAGCATCTTTTTCTTTTTCAAAAGGGGGGTCAACCGATGCCAGTCAAGTGGGGTGTGTGTGGCCCAATTAGTGGCAACGAGGGAGACTGTGGTTGGAGTCCCCTCGCTGTGTTTATAAAAGAACCAAGATGAAAAAGTCATGGCTCTCAGAGGACTTTTCTTCCACTGGGTCAGCCAGGGGACGGGAAAGGCACGCGTATTTTTGAGAGTGCTTCATGCAAAGCATCTTTTTCTTTTTCAAAAGGGGGGTCAACCGATGCCAGTCAAGTGGGGTGTGTGTGGCACAGTTAGTGTAAACGAGGGAGACTGTGGTTGGACTCCCCTCGCTGTGTTTTACATGCTTTTAGAAGGGCATGACATGGCTTGGAGGTTGACTTTCAGCATCTGCAAACTGTTGCCTACCAAAATGCTGCCTTTCCAACACCTGTGGTTATAGACAATGAGGAACATACTGATGAAGATGAGACGCAGATACCCGATTGGGATGACAACTTAAATATTCGGTCAGGGCAAGAAGAGGCTCGTTCTGAGGGGGAGGGGAGTGCAAACACAACAATTGATGATGAAGTTCTAGATCCCACCTACTGTCAACCCACAGTCAGACACTCGAGGAGGTCAACAGAGGCGGTGGAGGAGGATGCAACCGACGACGAAGTTACCTTGCGCCTTCCTGGACACAGTCGGAGCACTGGTAGCACGTCTACAACTGCACCCTCAGCCACCACTCTGCCTCTGAGCATTATTCGGGGTGGATCAACAGGTCGCATGGCCTCTAAGCCTTGCCTACCCTGGTCCTTTTTTGACATAGAAAAAGATCGCCCAAATTATGTGATCTGTAAAATTTGTCATGGTTCTCTTAGTAGAGGTCAAAACCTCAGCAGTTTGACAACTTCTTCCATGAATCGTCACATGAATAAATATGATATGGCCCGGTGGGAAGCTCACCGTGCTGCAATGCGGCCTAGCGGAGCGAACCATCCACCGCCTGCCCCTTCCAGTGCATCCGCGCGCTCGTCATCTTCTAGGACTGTGGGGACAGCTGTCACACCTGTTTTTCCACCCACAACTTCCACCACTGTAACCGCAACAGGCAGTTTGCTTGGTAGGTCGTCAGTTGGTTTGGAAGGGGAAACAAGTGAGTGTGTACAGCTCTCTCAGACATCGATAGCACCAACGTTGGATGAAGGCAACATCATGTCTCCGCCTGCACTTTTCTCACAAACCTGCATTTTTCCAGGGACACCCTACTCAACACCGTCTACACACAGCAGCCAGATCTCTGTCCCTCAGATGTGGTCAAATAAAAGGCCACTTCCTGCGACCCATGACAAAGCGAAGAGGTTGACTCTATCCCTCTGTAAGCTGTTGGCTACCGAAATGCTGCCTTTCCGCCTAGTGGACACACAGGATTTTAGAGACCTTATGTCTGTCGCTGTGCCCCAGTACCAGATGCCCAATCACCACTGCTTCTCCAAGAAAAGCATGCCCGCGCTACACCAGCATGTCGCACACAACATCACCACTTCCTTGAGAAACTCTGTGTGCGACAGGGTGCATTTCAACACAGATACTTGGACCAGTAAGCATAGACAGGGTCATTACATGTCACTGACTGGGCACTGGCAAACTATGGTGAGAGATGGAGAAGGGTCTGCTGTCCAAGTCTTGCCGTCCCCACGAGTTGTTTCGATCCTTCTTCTGTATGTAGAAGTTAATACACTGCTTCTGCCTCTTCAACCTCGTGTGGGTCCTCCACCTTGGCGCAAACCCTGTGTGGTCAGGCCACCCTTCCTTGTAACTGCGCACAAGCACTACCACACACCTCCTTACTATGCTGGCAGCAGAGCTCAATGCCATCAGGCGGTCAAAGTTTTACTTTGAAATGTATGGGAAATGTGAGTCACACCGCTGAGAAGTTGTGGACGGTTAGCTCTGGATACCGAGTTTCATCAATGGTTGTCTCCACTCAACCAGCAGCCAGGGAAGGCCGGGTGCGACAATGATGCAAACATGGGTGCGGCCCTTCGCTGTGACAATGTGACACACATGGCTTGTGTGGTTCACGTGTTGAACCTGGTTGTCCAGCAATTTTTAAAGCACTATCCTGGACCACATGGCCTTCTGCAGAGAGCACGGTGTAACGCCTTCCTTGATCCACACACTCAGATGGGCTGTTAATGATAGGCTAGAGGGAAGCCACTCACCAAGCAGGACCCCTAGAACCCTGAACCCCTTTAACCCCTATACAGGGATTAGGAATTGCACAGGGCCAAAGGTGATTAATACCTGTGGAAGGCTGGAGTTCCAGAGAATAGTAGTCAGGCAGGGTCAAAACATTAATTGAGGAACAGGAACAAAATGGGACGGCCAGGACTTAATCAGAAAACAAGCAGAGGTGAAATGCGGATCGGCCAACAAGGTACATAAACAGCAAGCAGGAAAAGTAGTCAGGTAACAAGCACACAAAATCATAAAACTGAACTGGGGTAAAAGTAACCAGAGGTCATAACTATGTCTTGCAGTGGTCTGCAGACAGGATGAGCATAAAAAAGGGTGTGGTGTCTTCCCATTGGTTGTAGCTGAATGATGGTATTTCATCTGTGAGATACCCACCAGCTACATTCAGCCAGAGATTCTGCATCTGTCAAGGTAATGCAGCCCAGTGGGTGAGCATAACCTGCGTCCACCTGCGCCGCTGGCATCGACTCCTCTCCCATCATCAGCACTATTCATGAAAGGAACACGTTGTCACCTGGCGACCGGAGTACAAATTGACGGAGCGGACTCCGTTGGTGACTTAACAGCCGTGTGCGGCAATGATGCAAACCTGGCTGCGGGCCATCCTCAGGGCAATGTAACACACGTGCCTTGTATGGCTCACGTGTTGAACCGAATTCTCCAGCAATTTTTAAAACACCATCACGGCCTACATGGCCTTGTGCAGCGGGCACGCTCGCTATGTGCTCACTTCCATCGTGCGCACACAGCAGCTCAACAACTTTCATCACTCCGGACGTCTTAGGGTCTGGCAGTGAAACGCCGGAAATGCGATGTTCCGACCCGCAGGAATTGGAATCTGCACATGTTGCAGCGTGTGTGGCAGCACCGCAGGACCCTGCTGAAATACGGTATGACATATAGCCTGGGATAACTTGATCAAGAGGTGTTGCAGATCACGCTGCTGGAGTGGTGTCAGATCAAGGACCTATGCACCCTGCTACACAGTTTACAAATGTCGACGAAGATGTTTAGCACTGGCAATGTCATTCTCAGCATGACAATTCTGGTCATCTACATGATGGAGCACACTGTAATTATTATTCGGAGTCAGGTGTTGGGACAAGAGGAAGGGGAGGAAGTACAGGAGGAGTCATATGCGGAAGGGATAACAAGATCTACGAGGTCCAGATGGTCAGCGGCACCTATGCGGCATTCATGGTGAGGGAGAGGGATTAACAAGGGCGCATAGTATCAGCAAAAAGTGTTGATGAAAGTGCAGGAGCCCATGAAGAAATGGAGGAGGAACTGGCGATGGGCATGGAAGACTCAGCAGATGAGTGAGAGCTTGCTCACATTTCGGTTGTGCGAGGTTGTGGGGAGAGGGCAGAGGAAGGATGCACGATTCTCTCCTCTGTGCCACCAACACACCAAGGACTTGGTCCTCCTGGATGCACAAGACACATGAGCGCCTTCTTGCTGCACTACCTACATGACCCTCGGATTGTATGAATTCGAAGTAATCCTGAATACTGGGTTGCCACACTGTTAGATCCCCGGTACAAGACAAAATTTGGCGAACTAATTCCTGCCATAGAAATGGACGCACGTATACAGGAGTATCTGCAGAATGTGGTACGCAATGTTAGATCTACTTTTCCACTAAACACCAGTGCTGCACAGAGTGAATCTCAACGCTTTGTCATGGATAGGAGGAAATGGTCTTTTACTTGTCCACATCGGAGGGACCGAGGGATGGCTGCTGTGCTGAGATGGCGTTGAGTACGGTGTCCCTGCAGAGTTGCACTTTTGGTCATATACCAAAATGAGTTGAAAAAGGACAGATGCTGGTGGAAAGGGGAACAGGTGTGTTGGAAAGGGGAAAAAAGTTTTGGTCCGTGGATTTGGTGGTTAAGCAACTGTAACATTTGCTATAGAAACACCATCTGTTACAGTGGGACTGGCAGATTTGGATAAAGTGGTATATACTATGTTACCGCTATATAACGAAAATTAATAAGAAAAGAAAGAGAAAGGTATATATCCCCATCAGCAGTCAGTGTCCACCGTGCTCCCAGTTGGAAAAGGAGAGGTTGGCAACTGGAAGGTTTGGTGGAGGATACAGAGCTGTGTGGCTATGAAACTAATAGTAGCCTGAACCGAGTTAGACGCCATTCGGATCTGGAGACTGTGAGCCCTGTTAGCGTCACAGGGTCCACATGCCCACCCAGCCCAGGAACTCCCTGTTAACAACACAGGGGCCATTGAGTACGCTGACCGTGTGCGTAGGGGCACCCCTGTGGACAGCAGGCGCATCAGCAGCAGCAGGCCTGTTAATGCCACTGGGCTGCACAAGCAGGACTGGTAGGACAGGAGCTGGTCTTAACCGTTCTGCGTTACCAACTGTGGTGGTGGCCTGCATCGACACCCTATCCCTGCCTACCTCTGGCCTAAAGCCGCAATGGGTTCAACACATGGAGGTGTGCTCTTTCGGAGCATAATAGAAGACTGCGCACCTCCTTGTTGGCTCCAGCCCCTTTTATAACCTGGGTCCGCCCCAAACCAGGGTGAACCACAATGCACCTCCTGGAGACAAAAGTAGAGTGACACGTCATGAGTGGCATAACTAGCGTCCTATTTGGAACCGCAACTTCAATGATGACCTCATGGCTGCCATGACCCAAACACCTCACCAGTCATCGTCTGACCATCAATAATGCGGTGACAAGTCATAGGGGTGGGCCTCTGCAAGCCATTTGGGAGGACACCTGATGCCCTGTGGTCTATATGGGACCCCCACATCAGGGGCAGGGCCAAAGAGTTCATTACCGGACCTAGTCTCTGATGCAGGAAGTGCCTGAGCATGCTCAGTAGCATGAAATACAGTCTCTGAAAAAAGACTATCAGCTTTAGCATGGTGTCTAGGCACAAAACAGGACTTAGACCCGGCACGGAATGCAAGCACCTGTGCAAAGAGGCTTTTCACACTTAGTGTGGGAGCATGCGCTGTATCCCGAAATGAAGACTTAGCGTCAGGAATAACACAGTCAGGCTGAGCATACTCACTAGGCGAAACACTGTAATTAGGCTGCAGCTGGGGTAAATCGGCACACGCATGCGCACTAGCTGCCTCTCCACACTTAGACGTGGAGGGGAAATTGCTCTTGGAGATGCTGCCTATGAACAGAAGGAAAAGCTAAAGGAAGCCTGACTTTCTATCCCTCCGAATTATGAAATGCAGCAATGAATTCCATGAGTTTGCTATAACATTAGCGTAGCAAAATGTGCATGAGGGTGTCATGTAGAGGTGCTATAAATAGCTTGTCACCAGTGGTGCACTAATGGAATACAACAGCCAGTTCTATGATGCCACTAAATGGCAGTATTTTTTGCTATCATTATAGCTTATTAAAAACAGAGCAGGAGGGTGTCATGCAGAGGTGCTAGAAATAGCTTGTCACCAGTGGGGCACTAATGGAATACAGCAGCCAGTTCTATGATGCCACTAAATGGCAGTATTTTGTGCTATCATTATAGCTTATTAAAAACAGAGCAGGAGGGTGTCATGCAGAGGTGCTGCACATAGATTTGCAGTAGTGTGACTAGACAAAAGTACAATAGCCACGTTTAGGATGCCACTAGGTACACTGACTGTTTGCTAGTATAATGGCTTAGTTATAATGAGTTGGAGTGTGCAATGTAGGCAGACATGCTGCAAATATCTTTACAATAGTGTGAATAGACAAAAGTACAATAGCCACGTTTAGGATGCCACTAGGTACACTGAGTGTTTGCTAGTATAATGGCTTAGTTATAATGAGTTGGAGTGTGCAATGCAGGCAGACATGCTGCAAATATCTTTACAATAGTGTGAATAGACAAAAGTCCAATAGCCACGTTTAGGATGCCACTAGGTACACTGACTGTTTGCTAGTATAATGGCTTAGTTTAAAAAAGTTGGAGTGTGCAATGCAGGCAGACATGCTGCAAATATCTTTACAATAGTGTGAATAGACAAAAGTACAATAGCCACGTTTAGGATGCCACTAGGTACACTGACTGTTTGCTAGTATAATGGCTTAGTTTAAAAAAGTTGGAGTGTGCAATGCAGGCAGACGTGCTGCAAATATCTTTACAATAGTGTGAATAGACAAAAGTACAATAGCCACGTTTAGGATGCCACTAGGTACACTGAGTGTTTGCTAGTATAATGGCTTAGTTATAATGAGTTGGAGTGTGCAATGCAGGCAGACATGTTGCAAATATCTTTACAATAGTGTGAATAGACAAAAGTACAATAGCCACGTTTAGGATGCCACTAGGTACACTGACTGTTTGCTAGTATAATGGCTTAGTTTAAAAAAGTTGGAGTGTGCAATGCAGGCAGACATGCTGCAAATATCTTTACAATAGTGTGAATAGACAAAAGTACAATAGCCACGTTTAGGATGCCACTAGGTACACTGACTGTTTGCTAGTATAATGGCTTAGTTATAATGAGTTGGAGTGTGCAATGCAGGCAGACATGCTGCAAATATCTTTACAATAGTGTGAATAGACAAAAGTACAATAGCCACGTTTAGCATGCCACTAGGTACACTGAGTGTTTGCTAGTATAATGGCTTAGTTATAATGAGTTGGAGTGTGCAATGCAGGCAGACATGCTGCAAATATCTTTACAATAGTGTGAATAGACAAAAGTACAATAGCCACGTTTAGGATGCCACTAGGTACACTGACTGTTTGCTAGTATAATGGCTTAGTTTAAAAAAGTTGGAGTGTGCAATGCAGGCAGACGTGCTGCAAATATCTTTACAATAGTGTGAATAGACAAAAGTACAATAGCCACGTTTAGGATGCCACTAGGTACACTGACTGTTTGCTAGTATAATGGCTTAGTTGAAAAAAGTTGGAGTGTGCAATGCAGGCAGACATGCTGCAAATATCTTTACAATAGTGTGAATAGACAAAAGTACAATAGCCACGTTTAGGATGCCACTAGGTACACTGAGTGTTTGCTAGTATAATGGCTTAGTTATAATGAGTTGGAGTGTGCAATGCAGGCAGACGTGCTGCAAATATCTTTACAATAGTGTGAATAGACAAAAGTACAATAGCCACGTTTAGGATGCCACTAGGTACACTGACTGTTTGCTAGTATAATGGCTTAGTTTAAAAAAGTTGGAGTGTGCAATGCAGGCAGACGTGCTGCAAATATCTTTACAATAGTGTGAATAGACAAAAGTCCAATAGCCACGTTTAGGATGCCACTAGGTACACTGACTGTTTGCTAGTATAATGGCTTAGTTTAAAAAAGTTGGAGTGTGCAATGCAGGCAGACATGCTGCAAATATCTTTACAATAGTGTGAATAGACAAAAGTACAATAGCCACGTTTAGGATGCCACTAGGTACACTGAGTGTTTGCTAGTATAATGGCTTAGTTATAATGAGTTGGAGTGTGCAATGCAGGCAGACATGCTGCAAATATCTTTACAATAGTGTGAATAGACAAAAGTACAATAGCCACGTTTAGGATGCCACTAGGTACACTGAGTGTTTGCTAGTATAATGGCTTAGTTATAATGAGTTGGAGTGTGCAATGCAGGCAGACGTGCTGCAAATATCTTTACAATAGTGTGAATAGACAAAAGTCCAATAGCCACGTTTAGGATGCCACTAGGTACACTGACTGTTTGCTAGTATAATGGCTTAGTTTAAAAAAGTTGGAGTGTGCAATGCAGGCAGACATGCTGCAAATATCTTTACAATAGTGTGAATAGACAAAAGTACAATAGCCACGTTTAGGATGCCACTAGGTACACTGAGTGTTTGCTAGTATAATGGCTTAGTTATAATGAGTTGGAGTGTGCAATGCAGGCAGACGTGCTGCAAATAACTTTACAATAGTGTGAATAGACAAAAGTACAATAGCCACGTTTAGGATGCCACTAGGTACACTGACTGTTTGCTAGTATAATGGCTTAGTTTAAAAAAGTTGGAGTGTGCAATGCAGGCAGACGTGCTGCAAATATCTTTACAATAGTGTGAATAGACAAAAGTACAATAGCCACGTTTAGGATGCCACTAGGTACACTGACTGTTTGCTAGTATAATGGCTTAGTTTAAAAAAGTTGGAGTGTGTAATGCAGGCAGACATGCTGCAAATATCTTTACAATAGTGTGAATAGACAAAAGTACAATAGCCACGTTTAGGATGCCACTAGCTACACTGAGTGTTTGCTAGTATAATGGCTTAGTTATAATGAGTTGGAGTGTGCAATGCAGGCAGACATGCTGCAAATATCTTTACAATAGTGTGAATAGACAAAAGTACAATAGCCACGTTTAGGATGCCACTAGGTACACTGAGTGTTTGCTAGTATAATGGCTTAGTTATAATGAGTTGGAGTGTGCAATGCAGGCAGACGTGCTGCAAATATCTTTACAATAGTGTGAATAGACAAAAGTACAATAGCCACGTTTAGGATGCCACTAGGTACACTGACTGTTTGCTAGTATAATGGCTTAGTTTAAAAAAGTTGGAGTGTGCAATGCAGGCAGACGTGCTGCAAATATCTTTACAATAGTGTGAATAGACAAAAGTACAATAGCCACGTTTAGGATGCCACTAGGTACACTGAGTGTTTGCTAGTATAATGGCTTAGTTATAATGAGTTGGAGTGTGCAATGCAGGCAGACATGTTGCAAATATCTTTACAATAGTGTGAATAGACAAAAGTACAATAGCCACGTTTAGGATGCCACTAGGTACACTGACTGTTTGCTAGTATAATGGCTTAGTTTAAAAAAGTTGGAGTGTGCAATGCAGGCAGACGTGCTGCAAATATCTTTACAATAGTGTGAATAGACAAAAGTCCAATAGCCACGTTTAGGATGCCACTAGGTACACTGACTGTTTGCTAGTATAATGGCTTAGTTTAAAAAAGTTGGAGTGTGCAATGCAGGCAGACATGCTGCAAATATCTTTACAATAGTGTGAATAGACAAAAGTACAATAGCCACGTTTAGGATGCCACTAGGTACACTGAGTGTTTGCTAGTATAATGGCTTAGTTATAATGAGTTGGAGTGTGCAATGCAGGCAGACATGCTGCAAATATCTTTACAATAGTGTGAATAGACAAAAGTACAATAGCCACGTTTAGGATGCCACTAGGTACACTGAGTGTTTGCTAGTATAATGGCTTAGTTATAATGAGTTGGAGTGTGCAATGCAGGCAGACGTGCTGCAAATATCTTTACAATAGTGTGAATAGACAAAAGTCCAATAGCCACGTTTAGGATGCCACTAGGTACACTGACTGTTTGCTAGTATAATGGCTTAGTTTAAAAAAGTTGGAGTGTGCAATGCAGGCAGACATGCTGCAAATATCTTTACAATAGTGTGAATAGACAAAAGTACAATAGCCACGTTTAGGATGCCACTAGGTACACTGAGTGTTTGCTAGTATAATGGCTTAGTTATAATGAGTTGGAGTGTGCAATGCAGGCAGACGTGCTGCAAATAACTTTACAATAGTGTGAATAGACAAAAGTACAATAGCCACGTTTAGGATGCCACTAGGTACACTGACTGTTTGCTAGTATAATGGCTTAGTTTAAAAAAGTTGGAGTGTGCAATGCAGGCAGACGTGCTGCAAATATCTTTACAATAGTGTGAATAGACAAAAGTACAATAGCCACGTTTAGGATGCCACTAGGTACACTGACTGTTTGCTAGTATAATGGCTTAGTTTAAAAAAGTTGGAGTGTGTAATGCAGGCAGACATGCTGCAAATATCTTTACAATAGTGTGAATAGACAAAAGTACAATAGCCACGTTTAGGATGCCACTAGCTACACTGAGTGTTTGCTAGTATAATGGCTTAGTTATAATGAGTTGGAGTGTGCAATGCAGGCAGACATGCTGCAAATATCTTTACAATAGTGTGAATAGACAAAAGTACAATAGCCACGTTTAGGATGCCACTAGGTACACTGAGTGTTTGCTAGTATAATGGCTTAGTTATAATGAGTTGGAGTGTGCAATGCAGGCAGACGTGCTGCAAATATCTTTACAATAGTGTGAATAGACAAAAGTACAATAGCCACGTTTAGGATGCCACTAGGTACACTGACTGTTTGCTAGTATAATGGCTTAGTTTAAAAAAGTTGGAGTGTGCAATGCAGGCAGACGTGCTGCAAATATCTTTACAATAGTGTGAATAGACAAAAGTACAATAGCCACGTTTAGGATGCCACTAGGTACACTGAGTGTTTGCTAGTATAATGGCTTAGTTATAATGAGTTGGAGTGTGCAATGCAGGCAGACATGTTGCAAATATCTTTACAATAGTGTGAATAGACAAAAGTACAATAGCCACGTTTAGGATGCCACTAGGTACACTGAGTGTTTGCTAGTATAATGGCTTAGTTATAATGAGTTGGAGTGTGCAATGCAGGCAGACGTGCTGCAAATAACTTTACAATAGTGTGAATAGACAAAAGTACAATAGCCACGTTTAGGATGCCACTAGGTACACTGACTGTTTGCTAGTATAATGGCTTAGTTTAAAAAAGTTGGAGTGTGCAATGCAGGCAGACGTGCTGCAAATATCTTTACAATAGTGTGAATAGACAAAAGTACAATAGCCACGTTTAGGATGCCACTAGGTACACTGACTGTTTGCTAGTATAATGGCTTAGTTTAAAAAAGTTGGAGTGTGTAATGCAGGCAGACATGCTGCAAATATCTTTACAATAGTGTGAATAGACAAAAGTACAATAGCCACGTTTAGGATGCCACTAGCTACACTGAGTGTTTGCTAGTATAATGGCTTAGTTTAAAAAAGTTGGAGTGTGCAATGCAGGCAGACGTGCTGCAAATATCTTTACAATAGTGTGAATAGACAAAAGTACAATAGCCACGTTTAGGATGCCACTAGGTACACTGACTGTTTGCTAGTATAATGGCTTAGTTTAAAAAAGTTGGAGTGTGTAATGCAGGCAGACATGCTGCAAATATCTTTACAATAGTGTGAATAGACAAAAGTACAATAGCCACGTTTAGGATGCCACTAGCTACACTGAGTGTTTGCTAGTATAATGGCTTAGTTATAATGAGTTGGAGTGTGCAATGCAGGCAGACATGCTGCAAATATCTTTACAATAGTGTGAATAGACAAAAGTACAATAGCCACGTTTAGGATGCCACTAGGTACACTGAGTGTTTGCTAGTATAATGGCTTAGTTATAATGAGTTGGAGTGTGCAATGCAGGCAGACGTGCTGCAAATATCTTTACAATAGTGTGAATAGACAAAAGTACAATAGCCACGTTTAGGATGCCACTAGGTACACTGACTGTTTGCTAGTATAATGGCTTAGTTTAAAAAAGTTGGAGTGTGCAATGCAGGCAGACGTGCTGCAAATATCTTTACAATAGTGTGAATAGACAAAAGTACAATAGCCACGTTTAGGATGCCACTAGGTACACTGAGTGTTTGCTAGTATAATGGCTTAGTTATAATGAGTTGGAGTGTGCAATGCAGGCAGACATGTTGCAAATATCTTTACAATAGTGTGAATAGACAAAAGTACAATAGCCACGTTTAGGATGCCACTAGGTACACTGACTGTTTGCTAGTATAATGGCTTAGTTTAAAAAAGTTGGAGTGTGCAATGCAGGCAGACGTGCTGCAAATATCTTTACAATAGTGTGAATAGACAAAAGTCCAATAGCCACGTTTAGGATGCCACTAGGTACACTGACTGTTTGCTAGTATAATGGCTTAGTTTAAAAAAGTTGGAGTGTGCAATGCAGGCAGACATGCTGCAAATATCTTTACAATAGTGTGAATAGACAAAAGTACAATAGCCACGTTTAGGATGCCACTAGGTACACTGAGTGTTTGCTAGTATAATGGCTTAGTTATAATGAGTTGGAGTGTGCAATGCAGGCAGACATGCTGCAAATATCTTTACAATAGTGTGAATAGACAAAAGTACAATAGCCACGTTTAGGATGCCACTAGGTACACTGAGTGTTTGCTAGTATAATGGCTTAGTTATAATGAGTTGGAGTGTGCAATGCAGGCAGACGTGCTGCAAATATCTTTACAATAGTGTGAATAGACAAAAGTCCAATAGCCACGTTTAGGATGCCACTAGGTACACTGACTGTTTGCTAGTATAATGGCTTAGTTTAAAAAAGTTGGAGTGTGCAATGCAGGCAGACATGCTGCAAATATCTTTACAATAGTGTGAATAGACAAAAGTACAATAGCCACGTTTAGGATGCCACTAGGTACACTGAGTGTTTGCTAGTATAATGGCTTAGTTATAATGAGTTGGAGTGTGCAATGCAGGCAGACGTGCTGCAAATAACTTTACAATAGTGTGAATAGACAAAAGTACAATAGCCACGTTTAGGATGCCACTAGGTACACTGACTGTTTGCTAGTATAATGGCTTAGTTTAAAAAAGTTGGAGTGTGCAATGCAGGCAGACGTGCTGCAAATATCTTTACAATAGTGTGAATAGACAAAAGTACAATAGCCACGTTTAGGATGCCACTAGGTACACTGACTGTTTGCTAGTATAATGGCTTAGTTTAAAAAAGTTGGAGTGTGTAATGCAGGCAGACATGCTGCAAATATCTTTACAATAGTGTGAATAGACAAAAGTACAATAGCCACGTTTAGGATGCCACTAGCTACACTGAGTGTTTGCTAGTATAATGGCTTAGTTATAATGAGTTGGAGTGTGCAATGCAGGCAGACATGCTGCAAATATCTTTACAATAGTGTGAATAGACAAAAGTACAATAGCCACGTTTAGGATGCCACTAGGTACACTGAGTGTTTGCTAGTATAATGGCTTAGTTATAATGAGTTGGAGTGTGCAATGCAGGCAGACGTGCTGCAAATATCTTTACAATAGTGTGAATAGACAAAAGTACAATAGCCACGTTTAGGATGCCACTAGGTACACTGACTGTTTGCTAGTATAATGGCTTAGTTTAAAAAAGTTGGAGTGTGCAATGCAGGCAGACGTGCTGCAAATATCTTTACAATAGTGTGAATAGACAAAAGTACAATAGCCACGTTTAGGATGCCACTAGGTACACTGAGTGTTTGCTAGTATAATGGCTTAGTTATAATGAGTTGGAGTGTGCAATGCAGGCAGACATGCTGCAAATATCTTTACAATAGTGTGAATAGACAAAAGTACAATAGCCACGTTTAGGATGCCACTAGGTACACTGAGTGTTTGCTAGTATAATGGCTTAGTTTTTATGAGTTGGAGTGTGCAATGCAGGCAGACGTGCTGCAAATATCTTTACAATAGTGTGAATAGACAAAAGTACAATAGCCACGTTTAGGATGCCACTAGGTACACTGAGTGTTTGCTAGTATAATGGCTTAGTTATAATGAGTTGGAGTGTGCAATGCAGGCAGACGTGCTGCAAATATCTTTACAATAGTGTGAATAGACAAAAGTACAATAGCCACGTTTAGGATGCCACTAGGTACACTGACTGTTTGCTAGTATAATGGCTTAGTTATAATGAGTTGGAGTGTGCAATGCAGGCAGACGTGCTCTGCAAATGTCTTTGCACTAGTGGGACTATAGCAAAGTCCAATAGCCACGTTTAGGTTGCCACTAGGTACACTGAGTGTTTGCTAGTATAATGGCTTAGTTATAATGATTTGGAGTGTGCAGAGGACAGGAGGGTACAGTGCCAGGATTGTGGGTATGGGAAGAGGAATGGAAGCCTGCCTTTCTATTCCCTCCTAATGGTGAAATGCAGCGACGAAATCCCTGACCTTGGCTACACAGACGCTGTCTCTGTTTTCAGGACCTGTCACCTATGGCTCTCTGACCCTGCCGGTTTGAGCCCTTAAAAGGACTGCTAGAAAGTGCTCTCCCTAAGCTGTCTAACGCTGTGTATGGAGCGCATACAGCTGTATCGGCGATAGGACTCAGGAGGACGGAGCTGCGACAGTGATGTCTGACACCAAAGACGCAGAAGAGATAATGGCGTCCTGGAGGAAAATGTCCGGTTTTATAATGCAGGGACATGTGACATGGACATCCTATCACACATGCCGTTGCTTCTCTGGCTAAAAGTCCACTTAGCTGTGTGTGTGTCTGGGATTGGCTGACATGCTGGCCCGCCCCACTACACGCGCGCGCTTAGGGAAGGAAGACAAGGAAAAAAAAAAAAAAAATGGCGATCGCCATTATAGAAACAGCAGTGATCTGAAGGCGCTGTTCACGCACACTATACACTGAAATGTCATAATAGTGTGATTCACAGAGTGACTTACACTATTACAGCAGAAACCAAGCTAGGATTTAGCTGTTTTTTTGCTGCTAGAACCGTTCTCGAACATTTCTAGAACTATCGAGCTTTTGCAAAAAGCTCGAGTTCTAGTTCTATCTAGAACAGGCCCCAAAATCACTCGAGCCTAGAACTGGAGAACCTCGAACCGCGAACCGCGCTCAACTCTAATTACTAAACAATAGATGTGAGGATATCTTAGGAACCTCAATAGGGAGATATCAGTCTATACTAAAGAAGAGGAAACAAGACCTATTTCTCTGGGACCTGGGTGAATTTTGAGACAATCAGGTATATAATTTTCAACAGAAAAATTTTCACCCTGTGATCCCGCTTCATACACTTGCTTCCGATTTGCGCCATACATTTACAGTGGATTTCAGTAAGGGGTTAAAGAGCAGAAAGAGCTGAACAGGTTAAATATAGGTGTGGAAAATGAGTCAATATTTGGTCTGTATTTTGCTTCAGTAATTGTGAGGAATAGAAGCTTGACACAGGAAATATATGGATAAAAATTGACACCTGTTTTTAGCTAACAAGGTTAAGATAACCTTTACTTATTGTAGTAAAATAGTTAATGAATGTTAGCAAACAAACCAATGTTATAATATTTACCAAATTAGTTCCATCATATACAAATGCCTGGTTAGCTATAGTAAAAGAAAATGTGTAAAAAGGGAGAAGGCTAATAAAAATTATTACAGAAGTTATAGCAACACCCTACTCTGAGACCGTGAACTATGTGAGTATTAAGCAGCTGATAACAACACAATTAGGATTGAGATCAGTAAAAGTTTCCAATTCAGATACAATCCACGTGTTCAAAAGAATATAGCAATGATAAAAAAAAAAATGTTTAAAAGAACTAGGAGTCCTCAGCGCTTGATACCTTTTAATGGCTAACTGAAAAGATGGTAATATATAGCAAGCTTTCGAGACTACTCAGGTCTCTTCATCAGGCTGAGTATAACCAATGATCACAGTCTATTATTAATTTGGTAAAGTGGCATATGTAAACTTGATGTCAACATAATTTTTACCAGTGCATTGCACGTTACATTGCGTTTGATGCATGAAGACTGATATATTGGCTAGCAACTTTAGGATCTGGCTTGGAGTGTCAATGCTGCACTTGCACCACTTAAGGCATGCATGCGCAGTAAGTGTGGTGTGGTCGTTGGGCTGTGCATGTGCACTATGAGCAGCTAGAGCACTCTGCTTTGAATCCCCCTGTGCACCCCCTGCATCCACTAAGGCACATGACAGGATACATATGAGCTGGACTTATCAGCACAACATGATATTACCTACTATGCTATTTTGAAATAGCTTCGACCTGCCTGACCTCTTTTTCATAGATAAATAGTTATCTATTTATTTATGCACCAATTGTATCCAATTAATGAAAGAGCCAATTTTGTCCCTAATGACCAGGCCAAATTTTAGAAATCTGACCACTGTCACTTTATACAGTGCCTTGCGAAAGTATTCGGCACCCTTGAATTTTCCAACCTTTTCCCACATTTCAGGCTTCAAACAGAAAGATTACAATTTTAATCTTATGGTGAAGAATCAACAACAAGTGGGACACAATTGTGAAGTTGAACAAAATGTATTGCTTATTTTCAACTTTTTAAAAAAATAAATAACTGAAAAGTGGGGAGTGCAATATTATTCAGCCCCTTTACTTTCAGTGCAGAAAAAGCACTCCAGAAGTTCATTGAGGATCTCTAAATAATCCAATGTTGTCCTAAATGACTGATGATTAGAGTTGATCGAATCCGCCAAAATCCGGGACCGGTGGATCACTGCTGGATTGGGAAAAAAACTCCGGAACCACTGTGGATTCCGGTGCCCATTTAAGTCTATGGGGACCGCAATCTGGAGACTAAAACGTTTGTGGAAGGGTTGGTGGGTAGGAGCGCATGTGATGTACTCACCCAAGGCTGTGTCATGGCAGCAAACTCCTTCCGGGTCATGCTTTTCCCTTCTGGAGCCGACAATTCAATATTCATTGTTTTGCGCGCCCACCGGCGTGTGTAATTGGGTGCAGTTAGATGCGTCCCCACCCTTAGTGGCAGCGTGGCAGCTGACTGCAACCAATCACAGGCGACAGCACGGCCAGTAGGCGGGGAAAGCAGTGCAAGTGTCTGTGGGTCAGTATGGTGATTGTATATGTCTTTCAGAAACACATGCACGTTCCTGTCATAAGTGTGCGGCTGTGCCGGTGATGCGCTGTCAGACTCGTACAAGTCTGACATGACATCAGCCGGAACAGCCTTTGCTCTCTGAGGATGAGCGTGCATGGACCTAGAAACACATGCATGCTCCTGTCAGATGTGTGCACGGCTGTGCCGGTGATGAGGCATTTGTTTTTATTTAAATCAATTAAAAAAATAAACAACATGCGGTCCCCCCTAATTTTGATACCCAGCCAAGATATAGCCGGCTGGGGGCTGGTATTCCATTCAGCAGCCTACCGGTATTGCCACATCTATTAGATGTGACAATCCCGGTGCCTCACTATGTCTTCACGATTGCCCTGGAGCGGTGACAATTGGGGTGATAAGGGGTTAATAGCAGCACACAGCTACTACTAAGCCCTAGGTTAGTGATCGCACAGGCGTCTATGAGATACTTGCATCACACTAACCTGTAAGTGAATGTAAATAAACACAGAGAAAAATCCTTTATTTGGAATATAGTACAAAACACACACCTTCCTTAACCTTTGTATTACCCACCAACACCCTGCAAGTCTGGTGTAATCCACATGAGTTCCCACGTCGCTTCAGCTCTGCTATGTAACACAGCCAGCGGCCATAGAGCATGACCGCTGGCTGTGCAGACAATGACTGAGCCGTGATGACTGCACGGCAGGCAGATACTGTCACAGGCTTGGGGCGCGTGTGCCTGCAACCAATCACAGATGAGAGGACAGCCAGTGGGTGGGGAAAACACAGAAAACTGTGTGTATACGATGCACAGTACTGGCAGTGAATGCGCGACCCGGAAGCAGTGTGCCGCCATGACACTGAGTCTCGGTAAGTATGAAACACTGTTTTATTCCTGTTTTTCAATTATTTTTGCCAGTGCCGGATCCGGATCGTGCACCGGGAATTCCGGATCCGGGTCCGGCACCTGGAAATCTTTGAATACACGCTGATACATACACGCTGAATGATAAATATAAGCCACCTGTGTGTAATCAAGTTTCCATTTAAATGCACCTGCTCTGTGATAGTGTCAGTGTTCTGTAGAGTTGAGCGCGGTTCGTGGTTCGTGGTTCTCCAGTTCGCGGCTCGAGTGATTTTGGGGCATGTTCTAGATCGAACTAGAACTCGAGCTTTTTGCAAAAGCTCGGTAGTTCTAGAAACGTTCGAGAACGGTTCTAGCAGCCAAAAAACAGCTAAATCATAGCTTGGTTTCTGCTGTAATAGTGTAAGTCACTCTGTGAATCAAACTATTATCACATTTCAGTGTATAGTGTGCGTGAACAGCGCCTTCAGATCACTGCTGTTTCTATAATGGCGATCGCCATTTTTTTTTTTTTTTTTTCTTGTCTTCCTTCCCTAAGCGCGCGCGTCTTGTGGGGCGGGCCAGCATGTCAGCCAATCCCAGACACACACACAGCTAAGTGGACTTTGAGCCAGAGAAGCAACGGCATGTGTGATAGGATCTGCATGTCACATGTCCCTGCATTATAAAACCGGACATTTTCTTCACGGACGCCATTATCTGCCTTCTGCGTCTTTGGTGTCAGACATCACTGTCGCAGCTCCGTCTTCCTGAGTCCTATAGCCGATACAGCTGTATGCGCTGCATACACAGCGTTAGACAGCTTAGGGAGAGCACTTTATAGCAGTCCTTTTAAGGGCTCCAACCGGCAGGGTCAGAGAGCCATAGGTGACAGGTCCTGCAAACAGCAACAGCGTCTGTGTAGCCCAGGTCAGGGATTTCCTACCTGCATTTCACCATTAGGAGGGAATAGAAAGGCAGTCTTCCATTCCTCTACCCAGAGCACCACAATCCTGCCACTGTACCCTCTTGTCCTCTGCACACTCCAACTGATAACTAAGCCATTATACTAGCAAACACTCAGTGTACCTAGTGGCATCCTATACGTGGCTATTGGACTTTGCTATAGTCCCACTAGTGCAAAGACATTTGCAGAGCGCGTCTGCCTGCATTGCACACTACAACTCATTCTAACCAAGCCATTATACTAGCAAACACTCAGTGTACCTAGTGGCATCCTATACGTGGCTATTGGACTTTGCTATAGTCCCACTAGTGCAAAGACATTTGCAGAGCGCGTCTGCCTGCGTTGCACACTACAACTCATTCTAACCAAGCCATTATACTAGCAAACACTCAGTGTACCTAGTGGCATCCTATACGTGGCTATTGGACTTTGCTATAGTCCCACTAGTGCAAAGACATTTGCAGAGCGCGTCTGCCTGCGTTGCACACTACAACTCATTCTAACCAAGCCATTATACTAGCAAACACTCAGTGTACCTAGTGGCATCCTATACGTGGCTATTGGACTTTGCTATAGTCCCACTAGTGCAAAGACATTTGCAGAGCGCGTCTGCCTGCGTTGCACACTACAACTCATTCTAACCAAGCCATTATACTAGCAAACACTCAGTGTACCTAGTGGCATCCTATACGTGGCTATTGGACTTTGCTATAGTCCCACTAGTGCAAAGACATTTGCAGAGCGCGTCTGCCTGCGTTGCACACTACAACTCATTCTAACCAAGCCATTATACTAGCAAACACTCAGTGTACCTAGTGGCATCCTATACGTGGCTATTGGACTTTGCTATAGTCCCACTAGTGCAAAGACATTTGCAGAGCGCGTCTGCCTGCGTTGCACACTACAACTCATTCTAACCAAGCCATTATACTAGCAAACACTCAGTGTACCTAGTGGCATCCTATACGTGGCTATTGGACTTTGCTATAGTCCCACTAGTGCAAAGACATTTGCAGAGCGCGTCTGCCTGCGTTGCACACTACAACTCATTCTAACCAAGCCATTATACTAGCAAACACTCAGTGTACCTAGTGGCATCCTATACGTGGCTATTGGACTTTGCTATAGTCCCACTAGTGCAAAGACATTTGCAGAGCGCGTCTGCCTGCGTTGCACACTACAACTCATTCTAACCAAGCCATTATACTAGCAAACACTCAGTGTACCTAGTGGCATCCTATACGTGGCTATTGGACTTTGCTATAGTCCCACTAGTGCAAAGACATTTGCAGAGCGCGTCTGCCTGCGTTGCACACTACAACTCATTCTAACCAAGCCATTATACTAGCAAACACTCAGTGTACCTAGTGGCATCCTATACGTGGCTATTGGACTTTGCTATAGTCCCACTAGTGCAAAGACATTTGCAGAGCGCGTCTGCCTGCGTTGCACACTACAACTCATTCTAACCAAGCCATTATACTAGCAAACACTCAGTGTACCTAGTGGCATCCTATACGTGGCTATTGGACTTTGCTATAGTCCCACTAGTGCAAAGACATTTGCAGAGCGCGTCTGCCTGCGTTGCACACTACAACTCATTCTAACCAAGCCATTATACTAGCAAACACTCAGTGTACCTAGTGGCATCCTATACGTGGCTATTGGACTTTGCTATAGTCCCACTAGTGCAAAGACATTTGCAGAGCGCGTCTGCCTGCGTTGCACACTACAACTCATTCTAACCAAGCCATTATACTAGCAAACACTCAGTGTACCTAGTGGCATCCTATACGTGGCTATTGGACTTTGCTATAGTCCCACTAGTGCAAAGACATTTGCAGAGCGCGTCTGCCTGCGTTGCACACTACAACTCATTCTAACCAAGCCATTATACTAGCAAACACTCAGTGTAACTAGTGGCATCCTATACGTGGCTATTGGACTTTGCTATAGTCCCACTAGTGCAAAGACATTTGCAGAGCGCGTCTGCCTGCGTTGCACACTACAACTCATTCTAACCAAGCCATTATACTAGCAAACACTCAGTGTACCTAGTGGCATCCTATACGTGGCTATTGGACTTTGCTATAGTCCCACTAGTGCAAAGACATTTGCAGAGCGCGTCTGCCTGCGTTGCACACTACAACTCATTCTAACCAAGCCATTATACTAGCAAACACTCAGTGTACCTAGTGGCATCCTATACGTGGCTATTGGACTTTGCTATAGTCCCACTAGTGCAAAGACATTTGCAGCACGTCTGC
The DNA here is from genome assembly GCF_048569485.1 of Anomaloglossus baeobatrachus. NCBI lineage: Eukaryota > Metazoa > Chordata > Amphibia > Anura > Aromobatidae > Anomaloglossus > Anomaloglossus baeobatrachus. Next base: position 505,275,082 of record NC_134354.1, read on the forward strand.
CTGCGTTGCACACTCCAACTAATTATAACTAAGTTGCATTGTCAGGGATATTTATTCTTTATTATTCTGCTGTTAATAAAGCTAGACCACCACTGCAATCTTCACCACCTCTCAATTTTTACTACCACATTTTCAGTCCACAATCTTGTCGCAATCAACATGAGTGGCAAAATGACAGATGCTGGTGGAAAGGGGAAGAGGCGTGGTGGAAAAGGCAAAAAAGGTTTTGTCCGTGGGGAAGGTGGCAAAGCTCCATTATCATCTGCTGAAGATAGACCATCTACCAGCAAAAGTAAGATGTCTACTACTTACCGTGGACAATCCGATGTGCTCCCTTTGTTACGGACACGAACAACAGGAACAAAGGTAGATGATGGGCAAAAAAGGAAAATGCTTGAATGGATCTCAAGTGGTCCAACAAGTGCCCTCTCTGCCACTTCAAGTACCGCATCCATAAAACACCAGTCCTCTGAGTTGTCATCCCAATCAAACTTGCTTTCTCCCAGCTCTGAAGTCTCCATCAGCCCTGCACAGTATGGTGGAACTGAGATGGCTGAGTCTGCAGAGCTGTTCAGTCACACTATAGCCTGGGAATCAGAGGTCTGCTCCCAAGCTACAGTGAGTACAGAACAGGAAATGGTCTGCAGTGATGCCCAGAACCTTTGTGACTCAGATTCAGGCCGTGAGGACCAAGTTTCTGAGCATAATGTTGACCCTTTGTCACAAACTGTAACACCTGTGGTTATAGACAATGAGGAACATACTGATGAAGATGAGACGCAGATACCCGATTGGGATGACAACTTAAATATTCCGTCAGGGCAAGAAGAGGCTCGGTCTGAGGGGGAGGGGAGTGCAAACACAACAATTGATGATGACGTTCTAGATCCCACCTACTGTCAACCCCCAGTCAGGCACTCGAGGAGGTCAACAGAGGCGGTGGAGGAGGATGCAACCGACGACGAAGTTACCTTGCGCCTTCCTGGACAGAGTCGGAGCACTGGTAGCACGTCTACAACTGCATCCTCAGCCACCACTCTGCCTATGAGCATTATTCGGGGTGGATCAACAGGTCGCATGGCCTCTAAGCCTTGCCTAGCCTGGTCCTTTTTTCACATCGAAAAAGATCGCCCAACTCATGTGATATGTAACATTTGTCATGATTCTGTTAGTAGAGGTCAAAACCTCAGCAGTTTGACAACTTCTTCCATGAATCGTCACATGACTAAATATCATAAGTCCCGGTGGGAAGCTCACCGTGCTGCAATGCGGCCTAGTGGAGCGAACCATCCACCGCCCGCCCCTTCCACTGCATCCGCGCGCTCTTCATCTTCTAGGACTGTGGGGACAGCTGCCACACCTGTTTTTCCACGCAAAACTTCCACCACTGTAACCGCAACAGGCAGTTTGCTTGTAAGGTCGTCAGTTGGTTTGGAAGGGGAAACAAGTGAGTGTGTACAGCTCTCTCAGACATCGATAGCACCAACGTTGGATGAAGGCAACATCATGTCTCCGCCTGCACTTTCCTCACAAACCTGCATTTTTCAAGGGACACCCTACTCAACACCGTCTACACACAGCAGCCAGATCTCTGTCCCTCAGATGTGGTCAAATAAAAGGCCACTTCCTCCGACCCATGACAAAGCTAAGAGGTTGACTCTATCCCTCTGTAAGCTGTTGGCTACCGAAATGCTGCCTTTCCGCCTAGTGGACACACAGGATTTTAGAGACCTTATGTCTGTCGCTGTGCCCCAGTACCAGATGCCTAGTCGCCACTACTTCTCTAAGAAAGGTGTGCCCGCGCTACACCAGCATGTCGCACACAACATCACCGCTTCCTTGAGAAACTCTGTGTGTGAACGGGTGCATTTCACCACCGATACTTGGACCAGTAAGCATGGACAGGGACGTTACATGTCGCTGACTGGGCACTGGGTAACTATGGTGATAGATGGTGAAGGGTCTGCTGCACAAGTCTTGCCGTCCCCACGACTTGTGTGTCAATCCTCTGTCTGTCCAAGTTCCGCCACTGCTTCTGCATCCTCCACCTCATCTGGGTCCTCCACCTCCGCCCCAAGCCTGCCTGGTCAGGCCACCAGCGTTCTCACTGCGCAGAAGGAATCACGCACCCCTCATTACTATGCTGGCAGCAGAGCGCAACGGCATCAGGCGGTCTTTAGCTTGACATGTCTTGGTAATAAGAGTCACACAGCTGAGGAGTTGTGGTCAGCTTTGCGGTCCGAGTTTAATAAATGGTTGTCTCCACTCAAACTGCAGCCTGGTAAGGCCGTGTGCGACAATGCTGCAAACCTGGGTGCGGCACTTCGCCTGGGCAAGGTGACACACGTACCTTGTATGGCTCACGTGTTGAACCTTGTCGTGCAGCAATTTTTAACACACTATCCCGGCCTAGATGGCCTTCTGAACAGGGCACGAAAACTGTCAGCTCACTTCCGCCGTTCAAGCGCCGCAGCAGAGCGACTTGCATCGCTCCAGAAGTCTTTCGGCCTGCCGGTTCATCGCCTGAAATGCGATGTGGCGACACGCTGGAATTCAACTCTCCACATGTTACAGCGACTGTGGCAGCACCGCAGAGCCCTGGTGCAATACGTCATGACGTATAGCCTGGGCCAACGAGATGCAGAGGTGGGGCAGATCACCCTGATGGAGTGGTCTCAGATCAAGGACCTATGCACCCTTCTGCACAGTTTCGACATGGCGACGAATATGTTTAGCTCTGACAATGCCATTATCAGCATGACGATTCCAGTCATTTACATGCTGGAGCACACGCTAAACACTATTCGGAGTCAGGGGGTGGGACAACATGAAGGGGAGGAACTACAGGAGGATTCATATGCGCAAGGGACAACAACATCACGAAGGTCCAGACGTTCATCATCACCAACGCAGCAGGCATGGGACCATGGGGGACAGGGATCGACAAGGGCGCATAGTAGCAGGCGAAATGTTGAGCAAGGTGCAGGAGAACATGAAGAAATGGAGGACGAACTGTCCATGGACATGGAAGACTCAGCGGATGAGGGAGACCTTGGTCAAATTTCAGTTGAAAGAGGTTGGGGTCAGATGTCAGAGGAAGAAAGAACGGGTAGCACCTCTATGCCACAACCACAGCATGGACTTGGTCCGCATGGCTGCGCAAGACACATGAGTGCCTTTTTGTTGCACTACCTCCAACATGACAGTCGTATTGTCAAAATTAGAAGTGATGATGACTACTGGATTGCCACACTATTAGATCCCCGGTACAAGTCCAAATTTTGTGACATAATTCCAGCCATAGAAAGGGACGCACGTATGCAGGAGTATCAGCAGAAGCTGTTACTAGATCTTAGCTCGGCTTTTCCACCAAACAACCGTGCAGGTGCAGGGAGTGAATCTCCCAGTTGTAACTTGACAAACATGGGACGGTCTCGTCATCTTCAACAGTCTACCCGTACCAGTAGGACCTTTTCTGGTGCCGGTAACAGCAATTTTATGGAATCTTTTCATAATTTTTTTAGACCCTCTTTTGCAAGGCCACCAGAGACAACAAGTCTGACACATAGTCAACGGCTGGAGAGGATGATACAGGAGTATCTCCAAATGAACATCGATGCCATGACTGTGCAACTGGAGCCTTGCTCCTTTTGGGCTTCAAACCTACAAAAATGGCCAGAGCTCGCAACTTACGCCTTGGAGATTTTGTCGTGTCCAGCTGCCAGCGTTGTCTCTGAACGTGTATTCAGTGCTGCTGGGTGTGTGCTGACAGATAAGCGCACGCGTCTGTCCAGTGACAATGTGGACAGACTGACGTTCATCAAAATGAACAAGTCATGGATCCAGAAGGAATTTACTACCCCTGTGTCATCCTGGGGAGAGTAAATGCTTGTGGAATTGGAATGTGCTTGATGCAAATCAAAACATCCTGTTTGCAACTAGGGCCCAAGTGCTGCCACTGATGGGGTGGGTGTCTGTGTGGCCCAATTTTTGGAAAAAAGGGAGACTCCGCTTGGAGTAACCCTTGCTTGCTGTGTTTTTAAAAGAAGCCAAGATGAACAGAGCTGGGATCAGGAAAGACTTTGCTACCTACCCCGGTGTCATCCTGTGGACGGCTAAGAATAGCGTATTTTTGAATGTGCTTGATGCAAATCAAAACATCCTGTTTGCAACTAGGGCCCAAGTGCTGCCACTGATGGGGTGGGTGTCTGTGTGGCCCAATTTTTGGAAAAAAGGGAGACTCCGCTTGGAGTAACCCTTGCTTGCTGTGTTTTTAAAAGAAGCCAAGATGAACAGAGCTGGGATCAGGAAAGACTTTGCTACCTACCCCGGTGTCATCCTGGGGACGGCTAAGAATAGCGTATTTTTGAATGTGCTTGATGCAAATCAAAACATCCTGTTTGCAACTAGGGCCCAAGTGCTGCCACTGATGGGGTGGGTGTCTGTGTGGCCCAATTTTTGGAAAAAAGGGAGACTCCGCTTGGAGTAACCCTTGCTTGCTGTGTTTTTAAAAGAAGCCAAGATGAACAGAGCTGGGATCAGGAAAGACTTTGCTACCTACCCCGGTGTCATCCTGGGGACGGCTAAGAATAGCGTATTTTTGAATGTGCTTGATGCAAATCAAAACATCCTGTTTGCAACTAGGGCCCAAGTGCTGCCACTGATGGGGTGGGTGTCTGTGTGGCCCAATTTTTGGAAAAAAGGGAGACTCCGCTTGGAGTAACCCTTGCTTGCTGTGTTTTTAAAAGAAGCCAAGATGAACAGAGCTGGGATCAGGAAAGACTTTGCTACCTACCCCGGTGTCATCCTGGGGACGGCTAAGAATAGCGTATTTTTGAATGTGCTTGATGCAAATCAAAACATCCTGTTTGCAACTAGGGCCCAAGTGCTGCCACTGATGGGGTGGGTGTCTGTGTGGCCCAATTTTTGGAAAAAAGGGAGACTCCGCTTGGAGTAACCCTTGCTTGCTGTGTTTTTAAAAGAAGCCAAGATGAACAGAGCTGGGATCAGGAAAGACTTTGCTACCTACCCCGGTGTCATCCTGGGGACGGTTAAGAATAGCGTATTTTTGAATGTGCTTGATGCAAATCTAGCTGTGAAGTGTACAACTGGGGCACAACTGCTGCCACTGAAGGGGTGGGTGTGTGTGGGGCCCAATTTTTGGAAAAAAGGGAGACTCCGCTTGGAGTAACCCTTGCTTGCTGTGTTTTTAAAAGAAGCCAAGATGAACAGAGCTGGGATCAGGAAAGACTTTGCTACCTACCCCGGTGTCATCCTGGGGACGGATAAGAATGGCGTATTTTTGAATGTGCTTGATGCAAATCTAGCTGTGAAGTGTACAACTGGGGCACAACTGCTGCCACTGAATGGGTGGGTGTGTGTGGGGCCCAATTTTTGGAAAAAAGGGGAGACTCCGCTTGGAGTAACCCTTGCTTACATTGTTTTTAAAAGAAGCCAAGATGAACAAGTCATGGGTCAGCAAAGACTTTGCTACCTACCCCAGTGTCATCCTGGGGACGGCTAAGAATAGCGTATTTTTGAATGTGCTTGATGCAAATCAAAACATCCTGTTTGCAACTAGGGCCCAAGTGCTGCCACTGATGGGGTGGGTGTCTGTGTGGCCCAATTTTTGGAAAAAAGGGAGACTCCGCTTGGAGTAACCCTTGCTTGCTGTGTTTTTAAAAGAAGCCAAGATGAACAGAGCTGGGATCAGGAAAGACTTTGCTACCTACCCCGGTGTCATCCTGGGGACGGCTAAGAATAGCGTATTTTTGAATGTGCTTGATGCAAATCAAAACATCCTGTTTGCAACTAGGGCCCAAGTGCTGCCACTGATGGGGTGGGTGTCTGTGTGGCCCAATTTTTGGAAAAAAGGGAGACTCCGCTTGGAGTAACCCTTGCTTGCTGTGTTTTTAAAAGAAGCCAAGATGAACAGAGCTGGGATCAGGAAAGACTTTGCTACCTACCCCGGTGTCATCCTGGGGACGGCTAAGAATAGCGTATTTTTGAATGTGCTTGATGCAAATCAAAACATCCTGTTTGCAACTAGGGCCCAAGTGCTGCCACTGATGGGGTGGGTGTCTGTGTGGCCCAATTTTTGGAAAAAAGGGAGACTCCGCTTGGAGTAACCCTTGCTTACATTGTTTTTAAAAGAAGCCAAGATGAACAAGTCATGGGTCAGCAAAGACTTTGCTACCTACCCCGGTGTCATCCTGGGGACGGCTAAGAATAGCGTATTTTTGAATGTGCTTGATGCAAATCAAAACATCCTGTTTGCAACTAGGGCCCAAGTGCTGCCACTGATGTGGTGGGTGTCTGTGTGGCCCAATTTTTGGAAAAAAGGGAGACTCCGCTTGGAGTAACCCTTGCTTGCTGTGTTTTTAAAAGAAGCCAAGATGAACAGAGCTGGGATCAGGAAAGACTTTGCTACCTACCCCGGTGTCATCCTGTGGACGGCTAAGAATAGCGTATTTTTGAATGTGCTTGATGCAAATCAAAACATCCTGTTTGCAACTAGGGCCCAAGTGCTGCCACTGATGGGGTGGGTGTCTGTGTGGCCCAATTTTTGGAAAAAAGGGAGACTCCGCTTGGAGTAACCCTTGCTTACATTGTTTTTAAAAGAAGCCAAGATGAACAAGTCATGGGTCAGCAAAGACTTTGCTACCTACCCCGGTGTCATCCTGGGGACGGCTAAGAATAGCGTATTTTTGAATGTGCTTGATGCAAATCAAAACATCCTGTTTGCAACTAGGGCCCAAGTGCTGCCACTGATGGGGTGGGTGTCTGTGTGGCCCAATTTTTGGAAAAAAGGGAGACTCCGCTTGGAGTAACCCTTGCTTGCTGTGTTTTTAAAAGAAGCCAAGATGAACAGAGCTGGGATCAGGAAAGACTTTGCTACCTACCCCGGTGTCATCCTGGGGACGGTTAAGAATAGCGTATTTTTGAATGTGCTTGATGCAAATCTAGCTGTGAAGTGTACAACTGGGGCCCAAGTGCTGCCACTGAAGGGGTGGGTGTGTGTGGGGCCCAATTTTTGGAAAAAAGGGAGACTCCGCTTGGAGTAACCCTTGCTTGCTGTGTTTTTAAAAGAAGCCAAGATGAACAGAGCTGGGATCAGGAAAGACTTTGCTACCTACCCCGGTGTCATCCTGGGGACGGATAAGAATGGCGTATTTTTGAATGTGCTTGATGCAAATCTAGCTGTGAAGTGTACAACTGGGGCACAACTGCTGCCACTGAAGGGGTGGGTGTGTGGGGCCCAATTTTTGGAAAAAAGGGAGACTCCGCTTGGAGTCACCTTGCGGTGTTTTACATGACTTTAGAAGGGCGTGCCATGCCTATATCTGTGTGTCCTCCTCTTTTTCCTTGTCCAGCTGTTTTGTTTTCGCATGAGTACATGTCCTTGTCACTTTCCCATGTGTTTGTGTTGTGTTGTGAGTTGTTTGTCACCTTTTGGACACCTTTGAGGGTGTTTTCTAGGTGTTTTACTGTGTTTGTGATTGCCTGCCATTGTTTCCTATGGGCTCGAGTTCGGTTCGTCGAACGTTCGACGAGCCGAACTCGAGCCAGACCCCCCGTTCGGCGAACCGCCTCGAGCCGAACCGGGACCGGTTCGCTCATCTCTAGTGTTCTGTTTAAAGCACAGATAGCATCATAAAGACCAAGGAACACAATAGGCAGGTCCATGATACTGTTGTGGAGAAGTTTAAAGCCGGATTTGGTTACAAAAAGATTTCCAAAACTTTAGCAAAACTTTATATACTCAGTGAGAGTACTGCAGCCACATGCCCGTGGTCACACCGAGGGCAGTGTGAACTGCAGTATCTCAGTCTCACTTCTTGCAGCGAGCCGCCTCTCTGCGCACGCTATTTTTTCAGAAGAAGAGGTGGAGAGGCCATGGGGGACTCGACGCTGTAGGTAGTACAGGGGGATAGAGGGGAATCGGGTTAACAAGGGTTGACCTGGGGGGACCTAGGGAGGATTTCCTGTCTCATCTGACATGTCAGATGAGACAAAAATCAGACGAAAAGGATAGTTGCGGCGGACGCATAAGTTATGCAACCGCCATTTTAGAAGATTGGGAGGAGGAAAGGGACCAGGGGGAGACTTTGATCACACCGGGGTACTGGGGAGGACATTTATCTCCCATCTGACATGTTTGATCATTTTATCATGCCAGGTGGGAGAAAAATCCTTTTTTACCAGCGGTGTCATTTACTATGATGTGATCACCATTATACGGTGTACAATGGTGATCATGTGATTAGAGGCCGGGAAGAACGACCCCGGAGATTTTCTGACGTTGGGGCGCTATTTACTTTTTCTTACCGCTGTAACGGCGGTAAGAAATAAGTACCCTTTCCTGCTGCCGTTTTAATCCGTACAGTCGTCGTAAAGGGGATATACTATTCACAACCATGGAACATTGCTGTGAACTTGGGTATTGACCTGTGCCACTGGCCATTGAACCAGTCCTATATTTTACATGTCTTATTTATTACTAACAAGAAAAAAAAAATATAACTAGCTCACCCTTGGGGATACAGTATATTCAGGTGTATCCAAGCGATATGGAAGAGTGTGATCATGCTGCTGCTAAGTATCCAGTAAATGTGCAAGAAGAAAAACGATCCAGCTTCAAATCCAAATGTCGTTAAAAATATATCCCTTAATGCAAATTGATTAAGAAGCATGACACCAAAAAAACTACACACATGAGTATGTACGGGGAAAACATAATAGAACACCAAAAGTGTTTCAATGTGCTTCAACATATGGGCATTATTATTTTTTGCTCCATATGGGCTATAGTTATTTCAGTTATACTTTTGGACTCTAACATACTATATACTGTATAAGTATTATCCCGCTGAAGAAGTTGGCCATACTACCAATGGAATTTTTTCTTGAGAGATTTAATTTTAGCAATACATTTATTAGGATCTTATAGGGCACAATAACCCGAATAACATATTTTCTTTTCAACTCACTGTGGATTGTATCTGAATTTGAACTTTTCGCAGATCTTAATCTGGATTGTGTTATTATCAGACACTTACCTCCAAACTCAGATCGCTATGACTTGCCGCAGTTTTCCTGACCTGAACTCTAAGGCCTAATATATGCCTATGAGGTTTTCAGTTGGAGGCTGCAGCCCTCCAGCCAGTTCATGTATGATGCACCATATTTAGATGGTAAAACACAGATCTGTGAAACAGGACTTTGAGCCAAATAACAGCAACAGAGATTGAAGAGGTTATTCAGGACTCTTTTATTTTATTGCTATGAGCCTAAAAACTTACACCTGCCTGTTCTACCTGAATCCGATCTCTGCTGGCTCAGAGTGGTCACAGACTACTCCTGCCAGCAACTGTGTCTTCTGCTGACATTATGTTGACAGAGCAGTGTCTTCTCTTCTGCTTTGCGCGGTTGATAGCGCATGACTTCCAATATCATGCTAATTGACTGTTGGCTCCCCGTTGTCCAACTGTTGGGAGCCAGCTGTCAGGCAGCATGACTTCGGCAGTCACACCCTGCCCACATTGCAGCCCACAAGAGGAAGAGCTGCTCTGTTGATGTGAGGTCAAATTAAGCAGCATTATCACTGCTATCATTATCAGGCAGGTAGTTGCTAGTCAGTGTCAGGCAGAACAGGCAGGTAGTTGCTAACTACCTGCTTGTCAGTTCTTAGCCCCATGAGAAAAAAATAAAATAGCTATGGATAACCCTTTTAAATATACAAGTGTTCTTATAGAAATAGCTGTCAATAATTTATTAGGACCACTCGATTGGTTCGGAAGAGCACAATCAGTAGGCATTAAGGTAAAGTGAATCTTTTCTCACAAATCTATGTATTAGTTTAGCTTCTCCTGCTTTCTCCAGTATACTGGCAGAATAAATTGCTTATGCGATATGACAGGTTCCCTTTAAAATTATAACTTGAAGAAACACATTTTAACGCATGAATATTTTAAATTATGAGCTAATGTACCACTAATAACATTCAATAGGTTTGGAAGTCAAGTATGTTATGCTACCTTGATGATCACTTCCCTATTGGATAAGTATACCGCAGTATTTCTTTACAGAATTTTACTAGCACTATCCATCCAATATCCTACTGATTTGACATGCGATGCGAGGAATAAATTCTTTGTGACAGGACACACAATTGTATGTGTTTACCCAATATAACAGTTCTCCAACTGCATTATTAACAACATAAAATTACATTTTCAATTCTACTAAAACCAATCAACCAAAAACATTACCGCTTTGTAAAAGATGTCTCATCCTCTCTAAGGTTTTACCTGCCTAATCATTTTCCATAATTCTTCCCGTTTAATTATGTTGACTATGTTTATTCAACCAATGTTGCCTGACATGCTTGATATTATTGAGCATCTCTAGGGTTTATTCTTGGCTAAGTGGCTAAAATACGGGATTACAGATGTGCCTGTTTACATTTTTCTGCTTTGCAATTATTCCACCCTATTTATGAACTGGAAAATTGTCTCATAAGACAAAAGACACATATGTGATGGCACAACAGCCCAATATGGTGCAGTAAATTTTTTCAGGCATGTGTAAACTGGTGGCTAACAAAGTATGACCGTGCTAGAGATGATTTTATGACAAGCATCACATTTATATATGACTAGTACTATTATAATGCCAGCAACTACATTATGGAATCTGTCATCATTTTAAATGATTCTGGACTCGTATGTGTCACAGCATTTCATTATTAGTCTCTTAGCCTGGAAGAATGTCATGTTCCAATCAATACTTGCCTTTTCATCCAAACACAAGAATTCGTAAACAAGTTTTATTGCAGTGGCATAAATAGGCGCTGATCCCAATGGCAAGATATGTGCAGAAATAACCAAGGACGCTTGTTTAAATAATATACCACGCTGCGGAAGAATTAAATATAATTGTATTCTTACTACTGTACCTCAAGCTGTTCTGTTGGTAATTAATTGAAGTCAAGAACGCAGTAGACACTTGCTATGAAGATGTACATTAAAGTGACATAGTAGAGACGATTAAGTAACAGCACTTAAATTTGCACCAAAGGGCACTAATTAATAACCCCACAGAGTTGTCATTGTTTGTGAAGCCACTGAAGTATGAATCAAAGTAACAGCAGAACAATTCTGCAGGCGGAAAACTGGGAGATTTCATCACATTTAAAAATAGGATATTTGAACATTTCTTGTGCATATTTTCTAATGCTAACACGATTTAAAGTTTACATTTATTTTAATATGGCTGAACAAGCAGAAAAAAAAGTTTCTGAATTTTTAAAGGAAGCGAAACTCCAGCTTAGGCGAAACTTTATAAAAACTTTTTTCTTTTGCTGAGGTCATCGGTATGAAGCCAACCAAACACAGAATATACAGTTGAAACCAGAGGTTTACATACACTATCTAAAAAGACATATATGCATGATTTTCTCACTATCTGTCATGAAATTAGAATAAACCTTTTCGATTTAGGTCAATTAGGATTACCAAAATCTAATATATAATGCTTTGTCGCTGCAGCAGCGGTTAATGCACAGTGCCGCACTATAAGGTTTAGAATAGGGCCCCACTCAGAGGTTCGCCGTGACGTGGCAGTGGGCTTAATATAACCTGATCAGAATGCTAACAAAGAACCTCAAGTTCTATTATTTAATTTTTTGCCTATCGGATTTAGATCATTGTATTTTTTGGGATGTTTGATCCATGTCTTTTTTTCTCTTTATAGTGTGTTATACAACATTCTATCTCACTCTGCTTTTTGCCTGGATCTGCACTCCCCCCATTTGGCACAAATTTTGCCAGGAGACTGCAAAGGGGGTCAGCCTTTATTGCTCTGCTCCCAGTTTACTTATGGGAGCCAGTGGGAGGTGAGTGCGCAGCTCCTCTCACAGTGTGCTGGTACTGTGTGGTGGCCGCTTTTGTGGTGGTTTCGTGTCAGTGGGGCAGTGGGGCCTGGAGCCATGGGGGCTTTGCCTTGCAGCATGGGTGCTGTGAGGCAGGCCAGGTCACCTGCACTGCTGGTGCTTTGCCCCTGCAGCAGCGGTTAATGCACAGTGTCACACTATAAGGTTTAGATTAGGAACCCACTCAGAGGTTCGCCGTGACGTGGCAGTGGGCTTATTACAATCTAATCAGAATGCTAACAAAGAAGCTCATGTTCTATTATTTATTTTTTTGCCTAACGGCTTTAGATCATTGCATTTTTTGGGATGTGCGATCCATGTCCTTTTCTCTTTTGTAGTGTGCTAATATATAAAGCTGATTGTATGTGTGTATGTGTATGTCCGCTAAATGAATCAGCAACGCCGCATTTACAATCAGGAAATTTTGTACAGACGCTTCATTTGACTCAGAGAATGTCATAGTCCTAGACTATGTTTTGAGGGGAAAATTTAACTCCGCGCTTTACAGTTACTTGCAAAAAACCTACTTACATTAAAGTCAATGGAGCTGGGAGCTACAGGTCATTAATAGGAGCTGTAATTAGTTGCTATAGGCAATGAAGAACATTCTTAGTATAAGACAACTTTAGTGTCAGTTAATATGATTGTGGTGCAGAGACAGAGAGAAAAAGACAGAGAGAGACAGAGAAAGAAATAGAGAGAGTGTTTCTGGGAACCTGGAGTTATATCGGCACAAAGTCCAAGCATAGCACCCTACACATCCAAAACGGCAACATCTGGCACAGCTACTTCAAAGGCCTCTACAAGAAAATACCAGAAGAAGACCTAACCCCAGAACAGGAGCACCTAACCACTAAACTCAGGGACATGGAGGAGACAATCAAACACTTCCAAAATCCTCTGGACATACCAATCAGTGTGCTGGAAATAAAAGACAGAATCAAATTTATGAAATGCAAGAAGACCACGGGCAGTGATGACATCCTGCCAGAGATGATCAAATACAGTTCCCCAGATATACATGCACCACTAACTAAACCCACGTACTGAGTGCCGGCTACTTCCCAAAAAGCTGGAATCACGGTCTCATAACGCCCATCTACAAGAATGGAGACCGATATGATCCAGCAAACTACAGAGGGATCTGTGTTAACAGCATTCTGGGAAAACTGTTTAAAAGCATTATTAAAAAAAGGATCATCACCTTCCTCACCTAGCATAACACTCTCAGCAGAAGCCAAGCTGTGTTCATGCCAAACCATTGCACCGCGGATCACATTTACACCCTGCAAAGCCTCATTAAGACCCACGTCCACGGCAAAAAACAGGGGAAAATATTTGCATGTTTTGTGGACTTCAAGAAGGTCTTTGACTCAATGTGGCACCCAGGCTTGTTCCTTAAACTCCTGGAGAGCGGAATAGGTGGCAGAACCTAAGACGTGATCAAGAGCTTATACACTGAGAACCGGTACAGCGTGATGGTGAATGGAAAGAGGACAGCCTTCTTCTGGCAGAGCTGCGGGGTAAGACAGGGCTGCAGCCTGAGCCCAACTCTATTCAATATCTACATAAATGGACTGTCCGCAGCACTGGAATTCTCCCCCGCCCCAGGTTTCAGCCTGCACGACTGAGAGGTGAAGATCCTGCTGTACGCAGATGACCTCCTGCTGCTTTCCCTATCCAAGAGAGGCCTCCAAGATATCCTGGCTGTGCTAGAAACATTCAGCACCACATGGACTTTGTCCATCAACCAAAAGAAGACCAAAGTCATGGTGTTTCAGAAGAGGAATTATAACAAAACCTCCCTCTCTCACACTAAATGGCGCCACGCTGGAGAAGACTAGCAGCTATGCCTACCTCGGTCTGAAGCTAAGCCAAACCGAGAGCCTCAAGCAAGCAGCAGAGACCCTGAAAGGGAAAGCATGCAGAACCTTCCATGCCATCAGAAGACAACTGTACCAACTCAAACCGTCGGTGAGAGTCTGGCTCAAGATATTCAACAGCGTCATCACACCTATACTGCTGTATGGCAGCGAGGTATAGGGCCCAGTGAACTATCCAGACCAGACAAAGTGGAATTCCAGCCCAACCGAAGTCTTCCATCTGGAGTTCTGCAAATATCTCCTCCAAGTCCACCGCAGCACCTCAAATAGCCTGTTGGGCAGAGCTAGGTCAATTCCCCTTATGGCTCAGTATACACAAGAGGGCGCTATCACACCAGGCGCACATACAGAATAGCAACCCCAGCTTCTACCATGATAATGCCCTGTAGAGCCAGAGCCCAGAGCAAACCAGGAACCCTGGCAGCCATTACAGCCAAAGTCAGCAACACACCTTGACAAAAGCCAAAATAAAAGAGATCTCAAAGAGCTGCAAGATGCAATACATAGAGGATTAGAAGAATGTATTAGAGAACTCCCAGAAACTCACCATCTACCGGTCACTGCAAAGGGACTACATCCTGGCCCCATATTTGGAAAGGTTACGCCACCCCAAAGACAGACAGACCCTGAGTCTAAACAGACTCAGTGCCCACAGTCTAAAGATGGAAACAGGGTGACACCGACAGACATACAAGCCATGGGAGAATAGACTGTGCCAGCACTGCCAGCAGGGGGTCTGGAGGATGAGGCGCATTTCCTGCTGCACTGTAACAAATAATCAGCAGTGAGGGCCTCCCACTTCCAGAAACCTACCACTCATACCCCGGACTTTCCATCCATGGACGAGGAGAGGAAGCTCTGAATCCTACTGGGGGAAGAAGAATCAATGGTGGAGATCACCGCCCAATATGTCACCACATGTCATAAGCTGAGAGGAACTAAAGAACTCCATATTGACCATCATTCCCCAAATTGTGCCCCCAACACCCCATCCCCACAACTCTAACCCACTCCTCTGTCACACCTCTTTTTCTTGCTTTGGCAACACTAACTGTATTTTGGTGCTGCTAATAAAGCCTATTTAATTTGATTTGAGGTAGAGAGAGCTAGATAGAGAGAGGCAGACAGGGAGAGAGACATATAGAGAAACAGACATAGAGAGCGAGGGACAGAGAAAAAGACAGTGAGACAGAGAGAGTGACAGAGATGTATAGGGAGACAGACACAGTGAGATAGACAGAGAGAGAAAGGGAGAGATACAGAGAGACAGTGAGATGGATAGAGAGATAGAGACAAAGAGAGACAAAGAAAGACACAGAGAAATAGAGAGCTACGGAGAGATAGAGAGAGATACAGAGAGACAGAAAGACAGATAGAGAGAGACAGAGAGAGAGATGGGCAGACAGAGAGAGAGACAGACAGAAACAGAGAGAGCGACAGACAGGAACAGAGAGAGAGACAAAGATAAAGTTACAGAGAGAGGCAGTAAGAGAGAGACAGAGAGACAGACAGAGACAGACCAGACAGAGACAGACAGAGATAGAGAGAGGGAGACAGACAGAGAGGAAGACAGACAGAGAGAGGGAGACAAAGCCAAAAAAAGGAAAAAACAGCCACTGATGAAGAGGTTCTTCCTTGAAACATGTAAACCAGAATCAGGTGTATTTTTTTGTCTTTCCGCTTCTTGTTCATCACAGTTTGTATTTTTACTATGCAATAAATGAGTTAATTTTCAGTGCTGGATCTTTTCCTTTTTTTTGTTCCCTCTAGGGAGAGAGGGAGAATGAGAGTGAGAGAAACACAGAGAGACACTTAATTACTATCCCGGGCACTACAGCTAGTTATTTATATTTGCCAAATGGCAGAATAATAAGATAATGTTTAACACATTTTTATTACATTCTGCAAAGTCAAAAGTTTACATACACTAAGAGTACTATGCCTTTAGACAATATGGGACAGTCCATATAATGATGATGTCATGTCTTCGGAAGCTTCTGATATGTTTATTGGCAACATCTGAGTTAATTAAAGACACAACTGTGAATGTATTTTAATGCACACCTGAAATACATTGCTTCTTTGTGTAGCCTCATGGGAAAGTCAAAAGAAATCAGCCAAGATCTCAGGAAGAAAATTCTGGACTTTGCACAAGTCTGATTCATCCGTGGGTGCAATTTCCAGATATCTGAAAGTGCCTCGTTCATCTGTACAAACAATTTTATGCAAGTACAAACAAGATGGAATATCTAGCCACCATACCGCTCAGCAAGGAGACTGGTTCTGCGTACCAGAGATAATCTGGTTCTGTGTACCAGAGTCAACGTTATTGATGGACACATAGCACCCCAGTTTGACACTGTGCATAATCATGTGGGTATATCTTCATTCCCCTGAGTTGCCCCTTCAACCTATGAACCTGTCTGCAATGTGGGCCTAAACCATGAATTCTAATACAGTGCTGACATCCAGCAAAAACAGCTAGGGTTAGATGGATGCTAATGATTGCAGCAATCAGCAAAGGCATGATTGGTATAGAATCTATGCATATTATAATGCTGTCAAACACATTTCAGGAAGGGGGTCATGCAAACTATGAAGAGAGTTGTACAGACTTACAAATAAGGATGATTTTATTTTGATTGTCTACTTCTGCTTGTTATTGTTGAATATCAACACAGTATTAGAACACATGCATGCACACTTTATTTTCCTATTTGAAATACCAGGACCATTTATATTAACCTGATCCCAACCGGAGACTGTAAATAATCGCCGGAGCTTGCTGGACTTTGTACACAGCCGACATTTCCTAACGGTCAGCGATCTTGCCGGAATTCCAGTGCAGAACATTAGTTGTGAACCATGACCTTCTAAGGAATTGTTTCAGGTGATGATGACATCACCATCATGCTAAATAAAGATAGCAATTGCTGGGAACGTTTGTTGTGGTGACATACATTCCGAGGTGATTTGCCTCATAGAAAACTCTGATTCTACGCTGATCTTCTGTCTGTGAGGAGAAACAGTGTGACAAGTGCTTTTAACAAGAGCTTTGTTAGTGAGCAATCTTGTCATACTGTAAAAACACTCTCAAATCAATAAATTCCCCCTTTCCCAGTTAATCCAATCAATTTATTAGTTATAATATAAGGTTAAATAGGGTAGATATTTATTATATTATAAGTTGATTGGATAAACTTATAATAGCAGATTATTCATGATAAATTAATATATTTCTAGTCTTAACATTAAATTAATTTAGTAATAAATATATACATTTAAATTAATTTATTGCAAATGCTTTATCGATCAATTTAGTTTCATCAGTTATTTGATTAATTAGCTACGTTACTCAATTAGTTATGTGAATCAATTAGTTACGCTAATCAATTACTAGCATTAATTAGTAGTTACTCTATTAATAGTGTTAATGAATTAGTATCATTAATCAATTAGTTAGGTTAATCAATTAGCTTCTCTAATCAATTAATAGGGATAATTAGTTAAGTTAATCAATTTGTTGAGTTAGTAAATTATTTGTGTTAATAACTTATGTAAATCAATTAATTTGTTCTGTTAATCAATTTGCTCAGTTTTGTACTAATATACACATAAAAATACTATATACAATACAATATCTAATATATAAAGCTGAGTGTATGTATGTGTGTGTATGTCCGCTAAAGGAATCCGCACCGTCGCATTTACAACCTCATTTGACCTAGGGAACGTCATAGACTATGATTTGAGGTGAACTTTGAACCCCGTGCTTTAAAGTTATTTGCCAAAAACCTGCTTACATTAAAGTCAATGGAGCTGGGAACGGATCCGTTATTATAGACTCCTGTTATGGACAGAGAAAGAGACACACAGTGTGTGCGGGGATGATGGGGGCGTTGTGTGTGGGGATGACGGGGGAGTTGTGTGTGGGGATGATGGGGGCCGGTGTGTGCGGGGATGACGGGGGCCATTGTGTGCGGGGATGATGGAGGCCAGTAACTGCAGTGACGGCATCGCGGCTCACTTCAGTCACTCAGGGGATTTGCGGTCACTGGTGCGTCCTTCACCGGTGACCGCAAATCAGGCTGTGACACAGACAGAGCCGCAGAATGACAATGAAGTCGGGTGAAGTTCATTCGAGTTCATTCTCATCGCGCGACTGTCTGTGTCTGCTGTCAGCGGGCATGGAGCCAAGCTGAATGGCAGAGCAAGCATCCAGTGAGGATACATTCTGCATCAATTCTGCAGTCACAATACATTCACATGTGCTGGCCAAATCGCTGCAGATTTATACGCATGGACACTACGCAATGTGCGCAATGGTAATAATAATATCCAAATTCAGTGTATAGTGTGCGGGGGGGGGTGTTCCTGAAATTATGGCGATCTCCATTTCTTTTTCCTAACCGCACGTACAGTGGGGCGGTGCAGGCTGTTAGCCAATGACACACACACACACACACACACACACACACACAGCAAAGTGCATTTTTTGCACACAAGCAAGGGCATGTGTCATTGGCTGTGTATGTCCCATGTCCTTGCCCTATAAGGACTTCTGAGTAGTTTCACTTTTGGACACCATAGAAGGAGTTTACTCTGTGTATACGTACTTCATACCAGAACTGGCTCATCTGGATCGATCCGTGCACCTCCTGATTTATCCTGTGGCTTGTACGCTGGTAAGCCGAACCTATTTGTGTTTTCTATGTGTTTGTATGTGTTTGTGTTTGCCTGCCATTGTTTTCAATGGGGTTCGAAGGTGTTCGTCGAACGTTTATCGAACTTTCGAAGAACACACCCGCCGTTCGACGAACCGAACTGAACTCGAAAACTAGGGGGGTGGCTCATCTCTAATAAAAAGACACACACACAGACACACAGAAAAAGACACACACAGAGCAAGAGACACACACAGAAATAGACACAGAAAGAGATACATACAAAAAGAGACACATACGCCGAAAGAGACACAGAAAGCCACACACCAAAAGACACAAACTGAAAGAGCCACACACAAAAAGAGAATGAGACATACACTCAAAAAGACACACACAGAAACAGACACATACACAGAAAGAGACACACACATGCAAAGAGACACACACAGAAAGAGACCTATGCACAGAAAGAGACACACAGAGAGACACAAACACACATAAAGAGATACACACCACAGAAAGGACACACACAGAAAGAGACACACACAGAAAGAGACACACATACACAGAAAGAGACATATACAGAAAGAGACACACAACGAAAGACACACACACAAAGAGGCACACACCAAAAGAGACACACAAAGAAAGACACACACACACACATACAGACACTGTTTGGATGTTTGAGATAATATACTGGCTGTTTTGCAAGTTACTCTGAATGTTTATCAAATAGCTTATAATAACCAATCACAGGTCTGCTTCTTTTTTGTTACAGGTCAAGGAGCTCTGATTGGTTACTATAGGCAGCAAAGCACATTTTTAGTATAAGACTTATGTGTGAGTTAACATGATTTCATTGGTGATGCTTAGCCAATGTTCTTGTAAAGGCTGATGTAAGTCACATGACCTTACCTGTATAATGATTGTGTGGGGTTTTATATACTGTCAAAAGGCTCTCAAATAAGGAGTTCGAGATAAAGTACTTCATGTTACTTTGGTAATCATTTAGTTAATTTGTGTTGCATATCTGTGCTATTGAATATATGATATGAAATGCTTCTATTAATTGACATTATTATTTTTAATAATAACATTTCAGTCTGTTTAGTTTGTAACTTTTATGTGCAAAACAATTTTGTTAACACATTTATTTTGTTATAGTTAAGAATAGTTACTTACTATCCTGGGCAACGCCGGGTAATACAGCTAGTCTAATATATAAAGCTGAGTGTATGCATGCGTTTTGCACTTGTATGTGCATATGTCTGCTAAAGGAATCCGCACCGTTGCATTTACAATCACAAAATTTTTACACAGCAATCTCATTTGAGGGGAGATTTGAACCTCATGCATTACAGCTATTCGTCAAAAAACCTGCTTACATTAAAGTCAAACGAGCTGGGAATGGATCTGATATTATAGACTCCTATAATGAACAGAGAAAGGGACACATAGAGAGACCCCCACACACAGAAACAGAAGTACACACAGAAAGAGACACATACATAAAGAGACACACACACAGAACGGCACACACAGAGAAAGAGACACACACAGAAAGACACACACAGAGACACATACAGAAAAACACATACACAGAAAGAGACACATACACAGAAAGACACACACCAAAAGACACACACAGAAACAGACACACACACATACAGAAAGAGACATACACAGAAAGAGACATACACATAAATAGACACATACAGAAAAACACTGAAAGACACACACAGAAAGAGAGCCATGCACAGAAAGAGACACACACAGACACAAACACACACACAGAATGAGACACACAGAAAGAGTATACACAAAAAGAGACATATACAGAAAGAGATACACACCAAAAGTCACACACAAAGAGGGACACACCAAAAGACACACCCACACAGAAAGAGACACACAGAGACACACACATAGAAGTGGTCACTAGTGATGAGCGAGTATGCTTGTTACTACTCGGTACTCGCACGAGTATCACTGTACTCGGGCTACTCGGCGGGGACCGAGTAATCTCGCGATACTCGTGCTGTACTCGTGGTCTTCATCCCTGCATGTTGGCGCTCTTTTGAGAGCCAGCCCTCATGCAGGGATTGGCTGGCAGACCACTGCAATGCCACAGCCCTGTTAGTTGTGGAATTGCAGTGATTGGCCGGCCTGCACAGCGAGACCGAGCCTTTATACCGGCGGGCGAGCTGGGCTCTGCACACAGCCATCCAGACAGTCAGTGCAGGGAGAGTGTTGCTGCTTCAGGGAAAGGTTTGCGGCCCTTTATAGTTATTTCCGTAGCAGGGCTGCAAACAGTGTGACCAGAAGTCCTTCGCAGGACTATTGTAGTTGTATACAGGCAGGCAGGGTATAGCCAGGTCGGAGTACAGTAGCAGAGTCTTTCTCAGGACTATTAGAAAAATAAAAAGGATTGTGCACCGCACTGCTTACCTATACTGGAGGTAGTGTGATGTTCCTGTCCCAAACACAGTTCAGTGTGAAGTTTCCTTGATTACATCCATGTGCTTTCAGATGTCACAGCAAAGCATTTTGTCTAATCTTGATGGATCCAACAAAGTCCCTTACCGAGGTGCTATTGCCCAATTTAAACAAGTATATCCATAGAACAAAAGGAGACAGGGCAGCACTCACCGATATCCTGGGACTATTTTATTTTTCAATGCTGACAGGTGAGACGGACATGAGGGAATGCAGGGAGGGGAGCACGAGGACGACGGTACCGTTTCGCACCACTAGGGGTGCTTTCACGGGTCCATATTTCTCAGGACTATTGTTGCTGTATACAGGCAGGGTATAGCCAGGTCGGAATACAGGCTAGTGACCAGAAGAGTCCTTGTCAGGACTATTGTAGCAGTATACAGGCAGGCAGGCAGGCAGGCAGGGTATATAGCCATTCCTAGTGGTGACCGTATACCAGCCTTCATCATATCTGGGGCTGGTGTACACAGTCTAAAACAGTCCTGATAGCGTCAGACTTCTCAGTAATTGTCGCTCCTAAAAACCTGTTAGGTTCTTAGTGCGTCCGTGCTTGCATTTAAAAACCGCACGTGTGTGCCTGTCGGTGGCAGCGTACAGGTGCACGTTTTGCACAAACTATTATATAACGCACAAGTCTAGTAAATAATACACATCAGTCAGCAGTGTCTGATAGTGTCAAACTTCTCAGTAATTGTCGCTCCTAAAAACCTGTTAGGTTCTTAGTGCGTCCGTGCTTGCATTTAAAAACCGCACGTGTGTGCCTGTCGGTGGCAGCGTACAGGTGCACGTTTTGCACAAACTATTATATAACGCACAAGTCTAGTGAATAATACACGTCAGTCAGCAGTGTCTGATAGTGTCAGACTTCTCAGTAATTGTCGCTCCTAAAAACCTGTTAGGTTCTTAGTGCGTCCGTGCTTGCATTTAAAAACAGCACGTGTGTGCCTGTCGGTGGCAGCGTACAGGTGCACGTTTTGCACAAACTATTATATAACGCACAAGTCTAGTGTATAATACACGTCAGTCAGCAGTGTCTGATAGTGTCAGACTTCTCAGTAATTGTCGCTTCTAAAAACCTGTTAGGTTTTAGTGCGTCCGTGCTTGCATTTAAAAACCGCACGTGTGTGCCTGTCGGTGGCAGCGTACAGGTGCACTTGTGTGCGTTTTGCACAAACTTGGATATAACGCACAAGTCTAGTGAATACACGTCAGCACAGCATTTCAAAATGCGCAAGGGCGTTGGCAACGAACAAGGAAGTGGACGTGATGGTGGTGCAGGCAGAGGCCGAGGTCGTGGGCAAGCTCTAATTTCGCCACAACAAAGGGCCACATCTACTCGCTCGCACGTCCTGTCCCAAATTCTTGGGGACCGCAGCAGTACACCGCTCTTGAACCAAGACCAGTGTCAACAGGTTGTTAGTTGGATAGCGGATAATGCTTCCAGTCAGATTGGCACCACCACAAACACTCTGTCTTCCACACGGTCAAGTCTCAGTAGCCGTGATACTGCACCGCACATTTCAGAACCTGATCCTCCTTCCTACCACAAGGCTGAGTACACGTCCTCGGACATTACTGATCCCACACTTGGACACTCGGAAGAGCTGTTCACGTTTCCATTCGCACATTCTGGCCTCTCGCCAGCTCATGTTGAAGTGGGTCATGAGGAGATCGTATGTACAGATGCCCAAATATTTGAGCAGCCACGTTCTCACGAAGTTGGCAACGTGTCTCAACAAGGGGTGGACGATGATGAGACACAATTGTCAGGAAGTCAGGAGGAGGAGCAGGGTGCGGAAGAGGAAGACGACGTGGTGGATGATCCAGTAACTGACCCAACCTGGCAGGAGGATATGCAGAGCGAGGACAGCAGTGCACAGGGGGAGGGAGGCATAGCATCCCAACAGGCAGTAAGAAGCAGGGTGGTGGCTCCAGGCAGAAGTCAGGCAACTGTTCCCCGGAACAACAACACGACACAAGGTGCCTGTACAAATGTTAGGTCTTTCCGAGTCTGGCAGTTTTTTAAGTTGGCTCCAGATGATTCTAAAAAGGCCATTTGCAACACCTGCCGTGCCAGCATCAGCAGGGGTACCAAAACTAGCAGCCTGACCACCACCAGCATGATCAGGCACATGTCAGCCAAGCACCCGACTTTGTGGGAAGTACAACAGAGTCGAGGAGCAGTGCTTGCTGATGTCACTGCTACGTCTTCGCTTGTTGTGCATGCGAGCCAATCCCCTGTCCATGCTGCCTGCGAGCAAGCCTCCTCCGGTCCTGCACCTGCAGTTACCTACGCAGAAATAACACCATCATCAAGCACGTCCTTGTCCCAGCGCAGCGTTCAGTTATCCATTCAGCAAACCTTTGAACGCAGGCGCAAATACACTGCCAACGCCCCACATGCCACAGTTCTAAATGCTAACATTTCGCGACTGCTCGCGCTGGAAATGTTGCCTTTTAGGCTGGTGGAGACAGAAGCATTCCGCGACCTGATGGCGGCAGCTGTCCCACGTTACTCGGTCCCCAGCCGCCACTATTTCTCCCAGTGTGCCGTCCCCGCATTGCATAACCACATGTCACAAAACATCACACGTGCCCTGAACAACGCTGTTTCACCCAAAGTCCACCTAACCACAGACACGTGGACAAGTGCTTGTGGGCAAGGCCGCTACATCTCGTTGTCGTTGACGGCACACTTGGTTAATATTGTGGAAGCTGGGACCCAGTCTGAGCGAGGGACGGAACACGTCCTTCCCACACCAAGGTTTGCAGGCCCTACCTCAGTCAGGGTTTCACCCACACTTTACAGCTCCGGAATGTCATGCTCTTCAGCCTCCTCCTCCTGCGCATCCTCATCCACTTTACCCTCCACACCAGTCCCAAGCTGGAAGCACTGCAGCACTGCCTCGGCGAAGCGGCAACAGGCTGTGCTGAAGCTAATCTGCATAGGTGACAAACCCCACAATGCAGAAGAGCTGTGGACAGCTCTGAAACAGCAGGCAGATCACTGGCTCACACCTCTGAACCTAAAGCCAGGAAAGGTCGTGTGTGACAATGGCCGGAACCTGGTGGCGGCTTTCAGGCGAGGCCAGCTGACACATGTTCCATGCGTGGCCCATGTGCTCAACCTCGTGGTTCAGCGGTTTCTAAAGTCCTACCCAGAGCTGTCTGATCTGCTGGTAAAAGTTCGCCGCCTGTCTGCACATTTTCGAAAGTCACCTACTGCTTCAGCCGACCTTGCCGGCTTTCAGCGCCGTTTGCATCTTCCGGCTCACAGACTGGTGTGTGATATCCCCACGCGTTGGAATTCAACTCTGCACATGTTGGTCAGGATATGTGAGCAGAAGAGGGCAGTTGTTGAGTACCTGCATCACGTAAGCCGTCGGGAAATGGGTCAAACTCCCCACATAACACCTGAGGAGTGGAGATGGATGTCCGACCTATGTACCATCCTCCAAAACATTGAGGACTCCACCAAGATGGTGAGTGGTGATGACGCCATTATTAGCGTCACCATACCGCTTCTCTGCCTTCTAAAACGGTCTCTGCTCAAAAACAAACATGATGCATTGCAGGCGGAGCGCGATGAGTTGGAGCAAGAAACAGTAGTGGGTGTGGGTGATAACACACAGCCCGGCCTCTTCTCATCACAACGTGCAGTGGAGGACTATGACGAGGAGGAGGATGAAGACATGGAGCAACTCTCCAGTCAAATTGAGGATATGACATGCACACCAGTCATATCCTCGGTTCAGCGTGGCTGGCCAGAGGACAGGGTAGATGAGGAGGAGGAGGAGGAGGAGGACAGCATGTTCAGTCATCGTGTTGGTCAGGATACTGAAGTACTGGCTGTTAAGAGTCTGGCGCACATGGCTGACTTTATGGTAAGCTGCCTGTCTCGTGACCCTCGCGTTAAGAACATCTTGGCCGACAATCATTACTGGTTGGTAGCACTGTTAGACCCACGCTACAAGGAGAACTTTATGTCTCTTATTCCCGAGGCGGAGAGGTCAGCCAAAATGCAGCAGTTCCAGAAGGCCATAGTCACGGAAGTAGGCAAAGCATTCCCCTCACAAAACGCTAGCGGCATAGGTCAGGAATCAGTGGACAACCAAGGCGTACAGCCGAAAGGGGCACAAGTCCAATCTGCCAGAGGTAGGGGAACAGTCTTTAAGATGTGGGACAATTTTCTCAGCCCCTCACGTACCACAGCCCCTGAGGTGCGGGGTAGTGCCACAAGAAATCCTAAGTTTGCCCAGATGCTCAAGGAGTACCTTGCAGATCGAACAACTGTACTCCGACATTCCTCTGTGCCTTACAATTATTGGGTATCCAAGGTGGACACGTGGCATGAATTGGCTTTCTACGCCTTGGAAGTCCTGGCCTGCCCTGCCACTAGCGTTTTGTCAGAGCGTGTTTTTAGTGCCGCAGGTGGAATCATTACAGATAAACGCACCCGCCTGTCAACTGAAAATGCTGACAGGCTGACTCTGATCAAGATGAACAAGGGTTGGATTGGGCCAGACTTCACCACACCACCAGCAAATGAGAGTGGAATTTAAAGTTTGTAACGGGAATTTGCCACGTACCTCCACTCACCCATGGGTACACACTTCTGGACTTTGGATAATCGCTGGACTGCTCCTCCTTCTCCTCATGCACCACCATGATGACCGTTACAATAGTTAGGCCTTTGTTTCAGGTATACCCCCAGTGGTAAATTTTTTCGCCCATTCTTTCAGAATGGACATTACAACGACAGGACACCCGCTGCTTTGCAATGGGAACAATGTTTTGAGGCCCTCATGCACATCTCTATCCAGGGACAATGTGGAGCCTCCCAATTTGTGGCTGCCCTGCCTAAGGGCTATACTACAATAGACCCACTTCATGACAATGGACACTTCAGGTTTACAGGCCCTCATGCACGTCTCTATCCAGGGACAATGTGGAGCCTCCAAATTTTTGGCTGCCCTGCCAAAGGGCTATACTACAATAGACCCACTTCTTTACAATGGGCACTTCAGGTTTACAGGCCCTCATGCACGTCTCTATCCAGGGACAATGTGGAGCCTCCCAATTTTTGGCTGCCCTGCCAAAGGGCTATACTACAATAGACCCACTTCCTTACAATGGGCACTTCAGGTTTACAGGCCCTCATGCACGTCTCTATCCAGGGACAAAGTGGAGCCTCCCAATTTTTGGCTGCCCTGCCAAAGGGCTATACTACAATAGACCCACTTCCTTACAATGGGCACTTCAGGTTTACAGGCCCTCATGCACATCTCTATCCAGGGACAACATGGAGCCTCCCAATTTTTGGCTGCCCTGCCAAAGGGCTATACTACAATAGACCCACTTCCTTACAATGGGCACTTCAGGTTTACAGGCCCTCATGCACGTCTCTATTCAGGGACAACGTGGAGCCTCCCAATTTTTGGCTGCCCTGCCAAAGGGCTATACTACAATAGATCCACTTCCTTACAATGGGCACTTCAGGTTTACAGGCCCTCATGCACGTCTCTATCCAGGGACAATGTGGAGCCTCCCAATTTTTGGCTGCCCTGCCAAAGGGCTATACTACAATAGACCCACTTCCTTACAATGGGCACTTCAGGTTTACAGGCCCCCATGCACGTCTCTATCCAGGGACAATGTGGAGCCTCCCAATTTTTGGCTGCCCTGCCAAAGGGCTATACTACAATACACCCACTTCCTTACAATGGGCACTTCAGGTTTAAAGGCCCTCATGCACGTTTCTATCCAGGGACAATGTGGAGCCTCCCAATTTTTGGCTGCCCTGCCAAAGTGCTATACTACAATAGTTGAACTCAAATATTCCATGAACATAGTATATAAGAAAAATATTTTATTGATTAAAAACTATACACACAAAATTAAAAAGACAAGACATAAACAACGACCGTTTCGCTACCGCTTCGTCAGGGAGTGAGGTGGGGAGGTTTGTGGATGCTTTAAGTACCTGTATGGCAGCTGTATCTAATAAAAATCCTGGAGACACCATGTTTACCGGGCGGTGCGGATCGCGCATGCGCAAAGCCCCACTTCCGTGCCCGGAAGTCCACCCACGTACACAAAGGGCGACGCTGTCGCCGTTGATGACGCAGGTAAGACAACCACGCACGGATCGCGGCCCGCGCAATGTCATCCACCGCCATCTTGGTAAAGGTATAGTGTACACATCATTAAAAGACAATGTCCAAAGAAGGAGAATAAAGGCATAATATATATAAAAATATCTATTATCTGCCCATATATCATATATACATTTCACCCTCCAAGCTGATAATAATAGTGTAGAATAACCATCAAAAAGCATATAACTTGTGATAATGTATATACCAGTATAAAGAATGGATTCATACATAGATCTACACTATTAATGAAAAGTCGACCTCCCATGGGGAGAGTAACATCGCTATCAACAGTAACAAGCGACACCTCTTATGAATCTGATAGTAGTAGGACATATGATGTCACGGCTCAGACATCGGGGTATTATACCCGGACCAAGGCTAAGAAAAGAGATAAGAAGCCACCAAATCGGGAGACTGAACTTGCTGATGGGGGATCCCTTAAGGTGATTAATCTATCCGATGTTGCCCTTTCTCCGGCTCAAATTTCTGTCCTCTCTTTAGGTCTGGGTTTTAGTCCCATGGCAACCTTTGACCACTTCACTGCGATCAAAGATACCTTCTTGTTTGCCAGAAAACTACTTTTGAAAAAATATCATCATAATAAGTCATCTTACCACTCTTTTTCAACAGAGAAAGAATTGGAGGCCTTACAGATTTTAGAGGAGCTTCTGTTGGAACAAATGGAAATACAGCCAGGTAAATTTCCGGAATGTCTGAACAAAAAAAGCTCTTTTTTTCCACCTCTCTCTATGAGTGCCTCTATTGAGGTTTTTGTAAAGATGGTTGTAGGAGAGATATTCAGAATTCCTGGACATAGGCCATATGATAATTTAACCAAGGAGCAGAGACAAGCCTTAGGGGAATTAAGGAGGATGAAGGGGGTTACTTTCAAGCCAGCGGATAAGGGTGGCAACATCGTTGTGTGGCCAGACGAGCTTTATGAGAAGGAAGTGTTTAGGCAGTTGGGAGATCCCTTATGTTATCAGAAACTACAAAAAGATCCTACCCTAACATTTCAAACAGAGTTAGGGAAGATATTGGATGATGCATATGAGGATGGTATTCTCCCCAAAAAAACATGGGAAGGGTTGAAGATCAAAAATCCCTCAGTACCCACACTATACTTGTTGCCCAAGGTGCATAAAGATCTGCACAACCCCCCGGGCAGACCGATTGTGTCGGGAAATGGGGGTCTTTTGGAACCCATCTCCAGACTTTTGGATCACTTCCCCAAACCAATCGTTATGGAATTACCTTCGTATGTACGTGATTCCACGGAAGTTCTTCAAAGATTGGAGGGGATACATATAACTCCCAACATGTTTCTAGTCACTTGTGACGTAGTATCTTTATACACATGTATTAGTCACAATCTAGGTCTGTCAGCATTGGAATTCTTTCTCTGTGGCCGGGATTTGGATTCTAAAATGGTGGAATTTCTCCTATCCTTGATGAATTTTGTGTTATTACACAATTATTTTATCTTCAAGGATAGATTTTACCTACAGAAGAGGGGCGTGGCAATGGGGGCGGCTTGCGCCCCATGTTACGCCAACCTTTTCTTGGGATTATGGGAAAGAGAATTCATCCAAAGTAGTGATGAATTTAGTGCGTCGGTTATATTATGGATTCGATATATTGATGATGTGCTGTTTATTTGGCAGGGTACGAGATCACTCCTGGACCAATTCCTTCTCCATCTAAACATGAATTCTTGGAACATCAAGCTTTCTTATCACGTCAGCCAAACTGCTATTGACTTTTTGGATCTACATATTTCAGCCGATGCAGAGGGTCATCTCCATACCACCGTTTTCCGTAAGGACACTAGTGTGAATTCTCTCTTACATGCACGATCTGCTCATCCTTCCCATGTTATTCGAGCTATCCCTAAGGGACAATTTATTCGCACTAGACGGATTTGTGATAGGGATGAAGACTTCGAGCTCCAAGCAGAAGAGTTGAAAAAGAGATTCTCACAACGTGGTTATCGCATGGATAACATTAATAATGCCTATCAAGCCTCCAAAAATATTGGAAGACATTCATTACTATATTCTAAAAAGAACAAGGAATCGAAGGACATCACTCGCTTTATCTCTAATTATCAATCTAGATGGCGAGAGCTCACTAGTGCAATAACTAAGTCTTGGCCTATTCTTAGAGAAGATCCATCGTTAACTGATTTTGTCACAGGAAAACCTTATTTTGTTGCTAAGCGGGGAAAAACCCTTAGGGATTTATTGGTGCATAGTCATCACACACCCTCTCCATCTAATTTCTTGTTTGGCTCCAAAGGCCCTAAATGGGGTTGCTGGCCCTGTGGGAGCTGTACTGGTTGCCATTATATCTCTAAGACTAGTGTATTCTCAGACTTTAACAACAAACGAGAATACAAAATCTTACATTTCATTAATTGTAGGACATCAATGGTCATCTATGTGGCAAAAAGCCTATGTAATTTACTGTATGTGGGCATGACTACAAGAGAATTTCGAGTCCGTATACAGGAACATATTAGAGATATAAGGGCAGCAGAGAGGGTTCCTGCGGATCAGGTTTTTGCGATTGCAAAACTCAAACCCCTTGCCAGACATTTTAGGGATTTTCACCCTGGGCAGTCTCACCTACTGAAGTTCAGTGGGATAGATCGACTATACCCAGGTAATAGGAGAGGAGATCTTTTCAAAAAACTCAGTCAGTTGGAATGTAGGTGGATCACACTTTTGAAATGTATGAAACCAAGGGGTCTTAATGACCAGTGGGGTTTTTCAAGCTTTTTGTAGTATTGCTCTCTCCATCCATATATAGACAACTATGGAATGTTTGGTCTCTCTTTGTCTCAATACCCTCATCATCTATACATATTTGTTGTATTGTACTAGGTATAGCTCTTACTCTTCTCTATTTCCACCTTCCATAGAGTTTTTTGCTTCTGGGTGGGTGGGGTTTGTGGTTTTCTACCATTATCTGATTTTTGGAGTTAATAGAAGAAAATTGGGCATTGTATATGTGATCTGGTCGATCTGACTTTATAATGTCTAAATAATCCGGGATTTCTTGCGTGCTATTGGTTATATAGTTATGGATTCAACGATTGATATTCACTCCTTGAATCTGTAGCTGATATTCATACTCCGTATCATTAATAGTGTAGATCTATGTATGAATCCATTCTTTATACTGGTATATACATTATCACAAGTTATATGCTTTTTGATGGTTATTCTACACTATTATTATCAGCTTGGAGGGTGAAATGTATATATGATATATGGGCAGATAATAGATATTGTTTTATATATTATGCCTTTATTCCCCTTCTTTGGACATTGTCTTTTAATGATGTGTACACTATACCTTTACCAAGATGGCGGTGGATGACATAGCGCGGTGCGGCGTGCATGCGCGGGCCGCGATCCGTGCGTGGTTGTCTTACCTGCGTCATCGACAGCGTCGCCCTTGGTGTACGTGGGTGGACTTCCGGGCACGGAAGTGGGGCTTTGCGCATGCGCGATCCGCACCGCCTGGTAAACATGGTGTCTCCTGGATTTTTATTAGATACAGCTGCCATACAGGTACTTAAAGCATCCACAAACCTCCCCACCTCACTCCCTGACGAAGCGGTAGCGAAACGGTCGTTGTTTATGTCTTGTCTTTTTAGTTTTGTGTGTATAGTTTTTAATCAATAAAATATTTTTCTTATATACTATGTTCATGGAATATTTGAGTTCAAGTGTTTGGTTGTGTTCCTGAACTTGACCTTGTTTAAGGTATACTTGGGATGAATATCCTCCTGATTATAGGTTTTCTATACTACAATAGACCCACTTCCTCAAAATGGGCACATTAGACTCAAGAGGCCTTCATGTACGTCTCTTCTCAGGGACATCTAAGTGCCACACAATGTTTTCACGTAAAATCTTTCATGTAATCTCCAAAAGTAACATACACCAGCTCTATCTCACTATTGGGTATGAGCCCTTAACATTTCCGCCATGAAAATTCATTTTGGTGTCATTTTGGAAGGTTTTCTGGTGAGTCCGTAAAAATTGCGTAAAACGCGGACAAAATTGTTCACAGCTGTGACTTTGGAGTGATAAATGCTTCATGGGATCTTCCCCATGCTGTTGCCATGTCATTTGAGCATTCTTCTGAGACTTTTGTGACATTTTTAGGGTTTCTACATGCTGCCGGGGGTCATTTCATAAAAATACTCGGGTCTCCCATAGGATAACATTGGGCTCGGTGCTCGGGCTGAGTACACGACTATCTTGGGATGCTCGGCCCGAGCCTCGAGCACCCGAGCTTTTTAGTACTCGCTCATCACTAGTGGTCACTAAAAATATAGAAATTGTAAATTTATTGAAAACATGAGAAATTTCTTCTGAACTTTTAAGCCTTTTAACATCCCAACAAAAAAAGTGTTTTAAAAAATGTTGCTGATGTAAAGCAGACAATGGTAAATGTTATTTATTAATTTGTTTGCGTGGTATAACTATCTGGTTTAAGGGCATAAAAATTCAAAGATTAAAATTGAGAAATATTAAATGTTTTAGACAAATTTTCAATATTTTCACAAATAACCACAAATCATATTGACCTAAACATGCTACTAACATGAAGTAGAATGTGTCATGACAAAGATATCTCAGAATCATTGGGATACTGTAAGTTGAAGCATTCAGAGTTATTAACAAAGTAACTGGTCAGAATTGAAAATACTGGTCTAATCAGGATGGTGAAAACTCTGCGCTAAAGGGTTAAATATAATTACACTACAGTTCAAAAGTTTGGGGTCACCCAGACAGTTTTGTCTTTTCCATGAAAAATCATACTTTTCTTTAACAAATGATTTGGATAATGACTAGAAAATATAGTCCAGACATTGACTAGGTTAGAAATAATGATTTTTACTTGAAATAATAATTTTCTCCTTCACACTTTGCTTTAGCCACAGAATGCTCCTTTGCAACAATTACAGCTTTGCAGACCTTTGGCTTTCTAGCTGTTAATTTGCTGAGGTAATCTGGAGATATTTCACTCCATGCTTCCAGAAGCCTCTCCCACATGTTGAATTGTCTTGATGGGCACTTTTTGCGTACCATACGGTCAAGCTGCTCCCACAGCAACTCAATAGGGTTGAGATCTGGTGACTGGGCTGGCCATTGCATAACAGATAGAATACCAGCTGCCTGCTTCTTCCCTAAATATTTCATGCTTAATTTATTGTTTGTATTATTGTCATGTTATAGGATGAAATTGGCTCCAATCATGTGCTGTTCACAGGGTATGGCATGGCATTGCAAAATGGAGTGATAGCCTTCCTTATTCAAAATTCCTTTTACTTTGTACAAATCTTCCACTTTACCAGCGCCAAAGCAACCCCAGACCTCCACATTACCTCCACCATGCTTGACAGATGGCGTCAGGCACTCTTCCAGCATCTTTTTAGTTGTTCTGCCTCTCACAAATGTTCTTCTGTGTGATCCAAACACCTCAAACTTCAATTTGTCTGTCCATAACACTTTTTTCCAATCTTCCTCTGTCCAATGTCTGTGCTCTTTTGCCCATATTAATCTTGTCCTTTTATTTGCCAGTCTCAGATATGGCTTTTTCTTTGCCACTCTGCCCTAAAGGCCAGCATTCCGGAGTCTCCTCTTCACTGTAGATGTTGACACTGGCGTTTTGCGGGTACTATTTAAAGAAGCTGCCAGTTGAGGACCTGTGAGGCATCGATTTCTCAAACTAGAGACTCTAATGTACTTTTCTTGTTGCTCAGTTGTGCAGCGTGGCCTTCCACTTCTCTTTCTACTTTGGTTAGAGTTTGTTTGTCCTCTGAAGGGAGTAGTACACACCGTTGTAGGAAATCTTCAGTTTCTTGGCAATTTCTCACATGGAATATCCTTCATTTCTAGGAACAAGAATAGACTGTCGAGTTTCACATGAAATTTCTCTTTTTCTGGCCATTTTGAGAGTTTAATGGAACCAGCAAATGTAATGCTCTAGATTCTCAACTAGAGCAAAGGAAGGTCATTTTTATAGCTTCTCTAACCAGCAAAACGGTTTTCAGCTGTGCTAACATACTTCTACAAGAGTTTTCAAGGGATTTCTAAACATCCATTAGCCTTCTAACACAGCAAACACAATGTACTATTAAAACACTGGAGTAGTGGTTGTTGAATGGGCCTCTATACACCTATGTAGATATTGCATTCAAAACCAGACATTTGCAGCTAGAATAGTCATTTACACATTAACAATGTATAGAGTGTATTTCTGTTTAATTTAATGTTAGCTTCATTGAAAAAAAGTGTTTTTCTTTTAAAAATAAGTGACCCTAAACGTTTGAACTGTAGTGTATATATTATAATTATTGTTAAGCTCTGAACTCTTTGATAAGCTTTACCTGCTCAATTAGTCTCAAGCAGAAAATGAAATAGATCAGTAGGAGAGTAATCCCTGTGTTATCTGCAGGATTTCTGCAAAACTGTTGGAGAAACATGCAGAAATCCTGACGATTGGCATATATTGGGGACGATATTATCTTTTATTGAGGTCTCGCTTGCACAAACATATGAATCAGATGCGTGCAATGTGATAAAATCTTGCATTGCACTCAGACCAATGTAATTCAATGAGACACAATAGATCTGCCGAATCGGCATGAGAGAACAATCGCAGCATACTGTGATTGGCAGCATATATTACATCCTGCACAACCATACAAGTCTATGGGAGCGTGTTAAACATCGGATTGCACTGGGATTTCATCCAAGTGCAGTGAGATATATGCAGAGACAGGCAAAGGAGAAGTTAGAGAGATTAATCTCTCCATCTCCTCCTCACCTGTGCTCCGATTCTCGCATACTGGGCTCACAATAGAATGATAACCGATGTTCTCGCATCGGATGCTATATGCTCGTCTGACCATGGCCATATTTGTAGTATTCAGTTCTAAAATTTGTTTTTATTCAGGTTCATGTGGGATAGATGAAGTACACAACATAATCCAGGGACAAAACAGGAGAACAGTAGTAATATTTTTCCAGTCTCATAAACCTACTTGGGATAAATGCATTTTGTGAGATTCTTAGATGTTCCTTTTAGATGTCTGCTGTAAATTCATTCAAGTTGTAATAGTCAATGAATAAGTACTTTATTCTGAATGTTTTATAGATGTCCCGTTGTGTGCAGAGACATAAATAGTAATAGCCTGGTAATTTAAAATGTATTATTTTGACCTCCGATTTTGATCCCTCCTGTAGGAAATAATGGTATGCATTATGAACTAACCATTGCTAACTTGAACTTCCTCTTGTACTTGTGCCATCTTTTCCATAGATTTTATTTCTTGACTCGACACTGGCATAGCAGTCTGACCAGGAACGACACCAGTCAGCAAAATTTCTACTCTCTCTTCAGTCCGACTTCTTGCTTGGCAACACACGACAGCTGGAAAATTACCCAAAACAATAATCCATGCAGGAAATAATTGTATATTATAAAAACAAAAACTCCACAATCATAAAAAACACACTTTTAAAATATGTTCAACAGAAAATGCCCCAGATTCAAATACTTGTGCCTAGTAAAAATTGCATTGTAAAAACAGTATGCCCATTTGCTTCACTTCTGGAAATAGAATCCTGAAAAACACCATTAAAGGTAATCGGATCTGTCTTGCACCAAAGAGGTAAGTCACGTAATGGATTCATATCCGCCATAAGTTTTTTCAGAATATATATTGAACACTATGGTATGCATATCAATTGGAATACATACATTTATGACACATAGATACAGTTTGTGCCAAAAATATTTAAATGATTACACAAATTTGGGCGTCTTAGCTGTTTACCAATATTCAAGATACAATCTACATACATAATCGCCAGTTTCTGTACCCTATTCCAGCATGCACCGCGGCACCGTCAGTTGCGCAGCCACAGTTTGCGCCCACATCATAGCCATGGTAACCAGGGACAACAGTGCAGGAGGAACCCAAATTGCGGTGAGTGACGAGACATGGCGGGCGGCACTGACAGAGACATGGTAGGCGGCACAGACAGACATGGCGGGTGGCCCTGACAAACATGGCGGGTGGCCCTGATGGAGACATGGCGGGTGGCCCTGACAGACATGGCGGGCGGTACTGACAGAGACATGGCGGGCGGCACTGACAGACATGGCGGGTGGCACTGACAGAGACATGCCACAAGTAGCGGTGACATTACCACTCTTCCCACACATGCAATGCTTGTATACACTGAACATAGACACACACATGTCTTCACACACACACACACACACAAACCTGGATACTCACCTGTCCCTACCTATGCGTTCCCCGGCACTGAAGTCCCCAGCACTGCTCCAGCTTCCAGCTCCTCAGTGGACTGAATATTCAATGAGTATCATGAGCGGCGGTCAGGAGCGGGAGGCAGCAGAGCCGAAGACAGCACCGCTGGATACCGGTGAATATAGAAAATCTTTTTATTTAAAAGACCTGTGTTTTCTCCGGGGGGAGGTGGAGAGAGAGAGAGAGAGACAGAGAGAATACACACACACATATACACAGACGACACGTACACACAGCATACAGCCATATACACAAACATATACACAGATGACACGTACACACAGCGTACAGCCATATACACACACATGTACACAGACGAAGCGTACGCCATATACACACACACACATATACACAGATGACACGTACACATAGATTACAGCCATATACACACACATATACACAGATGCCACCTACACACAGAATACAGCCATATACACACACATATACACACAGACGACACATACCCACAGAGTACAGCCATATACACACACATGTACACAGATGACATGTACACACAGCGTACAGCCATATAAACACATACATGTACACAGAAGACACGTACACACAGCGTGCAGTCATATACACACATGTACACAGACAATATATATACACAGCGTACAGCCATATACACACACATGTAGACAGATGACACATACAGTCATATGAAAAGGTTTGGGCACCCCAATTAATGTTAACCTTTTTTCTTTATAACAATTTGGGTTTTTACAACAGCTATTTCAGTTTCATATATCTAATAACTGATGGACTCAGTAATATTTCTGGATTGAAATGAGGTTTATTTTACTAACAGAAAATGTGCAAATTGCATTTAAACAAAATTTGACCGGTGCATAAGTATGGGCACCCTTATCAATTTCTTGATTTGAACACTCCTAACTACTTTTTACTGACTTACTAAAGCACTAAATTGGTTTTGTAACCTCATTGAGCTTTGAACTTCATAGGCAGGTGTATCCAATCATGATAAAAGGTGTTTAAGGTGGCCACTTGCAAGTTGTTCTCCTATTTGAATCTCCTATGAAGAGTGGCATCATGGGCTCCTCAAAACAACTCTCAAATGATCTGAAAACAAAGATTATTCAACATAGTTGTTCAGGGGAAGGATACAAAAAGTTGTCTCAGAGATTTAAACTGTCAGTTTCCACTGTGAGGAACATAGTAAGGAAATGGAAGAACACAGGTACAGTTCTTGTTAAGCCCAGAAGTGGCAGGCCAAGTATAATATCAGAAAGGCAGCGAAGAAGAATGGTGAGAACAGTCAAGGACAATCCCCAGACCACCTCCAAAGACCTGCAGCTTCATCTTGCTGCAGATGGTGTCAATGTGCATCGGTCAACAATACAGCGCATGTTGCACAATGAGAAGCTGAATGGGATAGTGATGCGAAAGAAGCTGTTTCTGCAAGCACGCCACAAACAGAGTCGCCTGAGGTATGCAAAAGCACATTTGGACAAGCCAGTTACATTTTGGAAGAAGGTCCTGTGGACTGATGAAATAAAGATTGAGTTGTTTGGTCATACAAAAAGGCGTTATGCATGGAAGCAAAAAAACACGGCATTCCAAGAAAAGCACTTGCTACCCACAGTAACATTTGGTGGAAGTTCCATCATGCTTTGGGGCTGTGTGGCCAATGTCGGCACCGGGAATCTTGTTAAAGTTGAGGGTCGGATGGATTCAACTCAGTATCAGCAGATTCTTGACAATAATGTTTAAGAATCAGTGAAGAAGTTGAAGTTACGCAGGGGATGGATATTTCAGCAAGACAATGATCCAAAACACCGCTACAAATCTACTCAGGCATTCATGCAGAGGAACAATTACAATGTTCTGGAATGGCCATCTCAGTCCCCAGACCTGAATATCATTGAAAATATGTGGGAAGATTTGAAGCATGCTGTCCATGCTCAGCGACTATCAAACTTAACTGAACTGGAATTGTTTTGTAAACAGGAATGGTCAAATATACCTTCATCCAGGATCCAGGGACTCAGTAAAAGCAACAGGAAGCGACTAGAGGCTGTTATTTTTGCAAAAGGAGGATCTACAAAATATTAATGTCCCTTTTATGTTGAGGTGCCCATACTTTTGCACCGGTCAAATTTTGTTTAAATGCGGATTGCACATTTTCTGTTAGTACAATAAACCTCATTTCAATCCAGAAATATTACTCAGTCCATCAGTTATTAGATATATGAAACTGAAATAGCTGTTGCAAAAACCCAAATTGTTATAAAGAAAAAAGGTTAACATTAATAGGGGTGCCCAAACTTTTTCATATGACTGTACATACAGCATACAACTATATACACACACATGTACACAGACGACACATACACACAACACAGCTTAAGAAATACAACACGATATACCAATATACAGCACAAAGCAAGGAAGAGACAGTGCACAGGGGTGAAAAACGATGACATACAACAGATATATTGAAAAGCACAAACAGTGTGACACATGTCCACTGCTCCTGTCAGCACCACTAAGCATAGACAGATGTTCATTTCACCACACTCCCAATGTGATAGCATCAGGCCTATTTCTAGTTACCATATTTTTCGGACTATAAGACGCACCGGACTATAAGACGCACCCTTGTTTTAGAGGAGGAAAAAATAGAAAAAAAATAAAATTAAAGTAAAAGAATGTGGTCATGACACACTGTTATTTTACTGCTGACAGTGTTACTGAGGTAATAATATCCCCAAATTCTGTCCTCATATCATCCATTCTGGGTACCTTCTAGGTATATATGGCCCCCATCGTGGAATATGTATGTTCCCCATCATTATATGTGTGATCCTCCAATCTGGTGTGTGTGTGTGTAAAGTTATATAGTGTGTGTGTTTGTGTGTGTGTATATAGTTATATAGTGTGTGTGTGTGTGTAATATATATATGATCCAACCCCATCCAGGTGTACAGTAATGCCTATACTATATTATTTATTACCTTACTTTTACTGATGTGATGCTCACCATGCTTCAGTTTGGTCCTGGCATTACAAACAAAGTCTCCCATATCTCAAGGACCTGCAGTGATGTAATGAAGAGGCAGGGCACTGTGCTGTTCTGTGCTGCTCTGGCCCACCCCTCTGCATTACATCACTGTAGGTCCTTGTCAGCTACGGAAGACTTTTTTTAGTGCAGAGGAAGGATCACAGTGAAAGTAATTTGAGCCCTCCGCACAGAGACTGCGGCTGTGCTGTGAAGGTATGCCGTGCTCTGGCCCGGACACTGCAGTGATCTGCACTTCCTCCGGGCCAGACATGACTGCAGCGGCTCGCTGCTCCTGCCTCCTAAACAGTGGACACACAGTCTCCCCAGCCGCTGCAGGAAGCCAGCGTCTGGAGCTCCCACGTGTGACCGCTGTTTACATTAAACAAGTATTCATTAGCTGCTCCTCACCCCCGCTGACAGCAGAGAGAGGTGGGCGGGGAGCAGCTAATTCATTTACTTTAAGCAGCGGGCACACGTGGTTTCTCCAGCCGCTGGCTTCCTGCAGCAGCGACCCTCCCTGCCTCCTGTGATCCCACTGCATAGCGCTGACTCCCCACAGCTCCCTACCCCGCAGCTTCAGACCATAAGACGCACCCCACACTTTCCTCCCAAATTTGGAGGAAAAAAAGTGCGTCTTATGGTCCGAAAAATACGGTATATAATCAATATGGGTTTAAAGGGCAGACTTTCAGCTTTAATTTGAGGGTATTCATATCCCAATTTAAGTAAAAGTTTAGGAATTGCAGCTTTTTAATGTGTAGCGTAGGATGCTCCCATTTATTCATATAAGCACAGATAAAGCCATGGCTACAGGCTGCAGCCCCCAGTCGTGTGCTTATTTTGGCTATGGATCAAAATAGGAGGAACCACATACAGCATTTTTTAAGTTATTTGAATTTGATACCCAGCCATAAAAAAAGTTGAAAGCTAGGAGCTGGTATTCTCAGGCTGGAGAGAATGATGGTTATTGAGGCCCCAGCCTAAAAATAGCAGTCTGCAGCCACGCAGGATTGTTGCAGCCATTATATGGGACAATTATGGAATTTTACTCGGCTCTTACTGATTGCTCTGGTGCGGTGGCAATCAGGGTAATCTAATCCAATTTGTGTGCTGTTGTGTTCCACTTGCTGGTGATTTATTGTTTGTTGCTTGGTGTGCTGTGAAAACCCTTTTATTGTCTGGTTATTTCATGCCTGCTCTTTATTTCCTCCATATCATATCTTATCTTATATCTCCATATGTGCTAGCTGTGTGATTTGGTCTCTCTGTTTGTCCTTATCAGTGGGTTTATCCACTCCTGTCACTGCCCTCACCTCCTCCAGTTGGTGAGAGGGGGTATTAGTGCAGGGCTATCCAGGGTATTAGAGCAGTGCCATCTCCAGGAGCAGTGCAAGGAAAGTGGCCCAGACATCTTTCCCATCAGAAATATCTCAGTCCTTATCAAATCTTGGATGGACATTTACATGGACTTTATTATGGATCTTCCTCCCTCTGCTGGCAATATGGTCATTTTTGTTATGGTGGATAGGTTTTCCAAAATGACACATCTTTGTCGCCTTACCATTAGAGATAAGCGAACTCAATGTTCGTTGTTTAGAGTTAGTACTGAACACAGATTTTTCCAAGAAAACAGAGTTTGGGTTAAAGGGAACCTGTCACCACTTTTTCGGCCTATAAGCTGCGGCCACCACCACTGGGCTCTTATATACATCATTCTAACATGCTATATATAAGAGCCCAGGCTGGGGGTATACCATAAAAAACACTTTATAATACTTACCTAACGGTCGCGTGG
This sequence comes from Anomaloglossus baeobatrachus, assembly GCF_048569485.1. Classification (NCBI taxonomy): domain Eukaryota; kingdom Metazoa; phylum Chordata; class Amphibia; order Anura; family Aromobatidae; genus Anomaloglossus; species Anomaloglossus baeobatrachus. The sequence goes on from NC_134354.1 coordinate 505,315,400, forward strand.
TGGGCCTAATGGGCGTCTCCATTGTCCGGCGCTGCCTCTTTTGGCCATCTTTGTTCTCCTTCTTCTCTAGCCGCGGTGCATGACGGGTCCGACCTCATACACACTCGCTGGTATTCAGGTCCTGAGCAGGCGCACTTTGATCTGCCCTGAGCAGGGCAAATAAAAGTATTGTAGTGTGCCTGCGCAGGACTGGCGAGTGTGTGTGCATAGCCGCATCATGCATCCAGGCTTCAGAAAGAGGACGAAGATGGCCGAAAGAGGAGGCGCCGACACTGGACAATGAAGACGCCCATTAGGCCCACCACGCGACCGTTAGGTAAGTATTATAAAGTGCTTTTTATGTTATACCCCCGGCCTGCGGTCTTATATACAGAATGCTAGAATGCTGTATATAAGAGCCCGGTGGTAGTGGCCGCAGCTTATAGGCCAAAAAAGTGGTGACAGTTTTAATTACGTGTGAAAACCACTCAAGTGAACAAAGCTGTGTTTGGTAATTCTTGATGCTAAGCCCAGTGCGAGCAGCTTCCAGTGTTTGAACGGCGCACACTGGGGGTAAAATCAATACGATCAGATGTAGTGTGCACACACCAAAAAAAATAAACAATAAAGGCTTGGCAAGTAGAAGAAGTCGGGAGTAATGTGGGGACAGGTGGATTAGTCGGGCAGCGTAACTTAGGATATATTGTAGGGATGCGAGACTGTTAGACAGGAGGCCACAGCCACAGAGCAGGAGGTTGCAGTAGTAAAGGCAGGAGGAGGTGAAGATAGCTTGGATGTATGGCTTGAGGGAGAGAGCAGAGTGAGCAGCCATCGACTTTGATGGATAGGTTTGTTGGGGGTATTGAGTGAGGAGGAGGAAAGATAATGAATTCTGTTTTGTCTTCATAAAGTCTTAGTAATCGAGCAGAGAAAAAGGATGAGATAGCAGACCAACATTGTGGGATTCTGGTTAGTAAGGAAGGGATATTTGGTCCGACAGATAGGGGGTGAGATGAGGATGTGGCATGAGAATGGGAGATGCTGAAAGTTCAGTTGGTTAGATATGAAGAGATGGTCCACTGTGTCGAAGGGAGAGGAAAGGTCCAGGAGGAGGAGGACAGAATAGTGTTGCTTGGCTTTGGTGGTTAGTGGGTCATATAAAATACATAATGTTTTACACAAATCTTTATTAAAGAAATTTGTGGGTTCAGGACCTCCTCTTCATGCCTTTTCACTTGCATTCCTACTTGATAGATTGCTGGAGTTTCAAATATCGAGAATTACAGATTCTCAGGTCGTTTGACGTTCTTTACAGTACCTGGTTCACTGGCAGGGTTATGGTTCTAAGGAGAGGACTTGGCTACCAGCCTCTGATATGGATGCGGACAGAAGTGTCTGGTTAGGGCATTTCATTGCCATCATCCAGATGGACCTGAGAGTTCATAGGCCCCTAATAGAGGGAGGGGTACTGTCACACGGTGTTTGGCTCTAAGGTCACTGAGTGTCATGGCGGTATCAAACGCTGTTAAGACTATCAACTCTGACACTCAACACTATGCTTTCTCTGGTGCTTCTGAGTTGCACAGGCAGGCTTGGGTATTGACCAGCTGTGTGCTCATTAGTGATTGGACTGATTAGACTAGCAGGAGTTAATTTATGCTTACCTGCTGGTTACGTTTTGTGGGAGACCTATCACACGTACTCCTTGCCTTTTTAAGATAGAGGAATCTGTCTTCCCATGACAACTATAGCTTTTGCCAACCCAGTCTGAGTGCTGTTGTGTTCCAGTTGATGGTGATTTATTGTGTGCTACTTAAGGCCGCTTTACACGCAGCGACATCGCTAACGCGATGCCGTTGGGGTCACGGAATTCGTGACGCACATCCAGCCTCGTTAGCGACATCGTTGCGTGTGAAACATACGAGCGACCGCTAACGAGCAAAAATACTCACCTTATTGTTGACCGTTGACACGGTGTTCTATTCCCGAATATCGTTGCTGTTGCAGGACGCAGGTTGTTCGTCGTTCCTGCGGCAGTACACATCGCTATGTGTGACACCGCAGGAACAAGGAACATCATCACCGTCCCTGCGGCCGCCAGCAATGAGGAAGGAAGGAGGTGGGCGGGATGTTCCGCCCGCTCATCTCCGCCCCTCCGCTTCTATTGGGCGGCCGCTTAGTGATGCCGCTTTGACGCCGAACGAACCGGCCCCTTAGAAAAGAGGTGGTTCGCCGGTCACAGCGACATCGCTAGGCAGGTAAGTAGTGTGACGGGTCCAAGCAATGTTGTGCGCCACGGGCAGCGATTTACCCGTGACGCACAACCGACGATGGCGGGTACGCACGCTAGCAATATCGATAGCGATATCGCAGCGTGTAAAGCGGCCTTTAGTGTGCTGTGGAAATCCTCTCGTATTCTGGTTATTTCCTCCCTGCTCTTTATTTCCTCCTTTTCAAGAATTGTCTTATATTTCTGTGTGTGCTAGCTGTGTGATAGAGGCTTTTTTTTCCCCATTTGTCCATATCAGTGGGTTCATCCACTCCTGTCCTCCCCTGGGGTTGCGGAGAGGCGGTATTAGTGCAGGGCTATCTAGGAGCAGGGCAAGGAAGGCAACCCAGACATATTCACCATCATATGTATCACTGTTATTAGGGATAGCTAGGGCCCCTTAGTTTGAGGGCCAGATTAGGAGCCCCGATGCCCTGTTATCCCCTCACATCACATCACAACTTTATCAGAATTTACACAGAATTATCCTCATTTGTGTTGCAGACTTTTTCCTGTCTTATTTCTATATTAAAGTATGGTGGTCCCCAGGAATGATGTTGTACAAGGGAGAACTCAACTGGATGCCAGACCAGGTTAGCTTGAGTCTTTTTGTTTATCTCTGTACTTCAATACAGTATACACTTTCTCTTAACTAATCAAAAAGTCCAATGTTGGTACTAATTAAAGGGAAAGCAGTAATAATTATAATAATTATAGGAAATTTAACTTTAGACTGTACAAGCCTTGATTAAGGATATAACATTTAGCTATATACCCTAAGAATAGCTAAATATTTTACCCTCCTCTGGACCATTTTCTCTATTAATAAACTTAGTTTTATTATTTCTAAAGAAATGTCTCTCTTCTGAAGAAACTCATTAATCTTTAGCTCTGTTCAGTTTTCTATGTTTACAGATCATTAAATTGCTCACAGGTGATTGCAAAGTGTGAAACCAGCAGGAGATTGCTTCCCTCAAAAAATAATCAAGACATCAAGCCTAATAAAACTGGAAAAAAAAGCTCACCTTTTATACTTTTACACACCACACACAGACACGCAACAAGCAACCAAATTACCAGTTTCTGAGACATCAACTTAATTAGAAATCACAAGTAGTTTGTAATACATGGAAAAATGTAATGGTATATTGAGTTAAACGATCATTTACAAATTATTGAAAATCCAGAGAAAAACAAGAAAACCTCATAGGGCTGTCTGAAGATAAAGGGAGTCTTGTACGCCATTACTTCTGATTAAAGGAACAGCATGATAATCCAATCCGCATTACCCAGAAGTTTGGATAATAGATATTTTCCTTTATGCAAAAGTAGTGGTGCACAATTGTCCCTTAAGTTTTATATGCAATTCTTGTGGCTGGAGTTTTGGTCCATTTTCTGGTAGAACTTCATCTGCACAGATCAATACAGTACAGAATTGCAATCAGGAATATTACAATTCATTATTCTAATTGTCATAAAGGGGCTGTAAGGAATTGATAATTATTAGGGAGGATCGAATACTTCGATTATTCAGCTTCGCAAATATTTTCTGAATACCTCGCTGCTATTCGACTATTCGATGCACAATGTAAGTCTATGGGAAGCCCGAATAGTTCCGAATAGTTGTTATTCGGGTTTCCCATAGACTTACGTTGTGCATCGAATATTCGCGAATAATCGAATAGTGGCGAGGTATTTGGAAAATATTCGTGAAGCCGAATAATCGAAGTATTCGATCATCCCTAATAATTATCTGTACAATTAGTAACTGAAAACTCATTTAGCATTTAGATTGATTAAATGAACAGAAGATATTTATTTATACAATTCAAATAATTCAAAACAATTTTGTCATTTTGGTCCTTCATCAAAATCATCTTGTTAATTTAACCTCTTTACAACCTTTGACTTACATCTACAGTTAGGTCCAGAAATATTTGGACAGTGACACAAGTTTTGTTATTTTAGCTGTTTACAAAAACATGTTCAGAAATACAATTATATATATAATATGGGCTGAAAGTGCACACTCCCAGCTGCAATATGAGAGTTTTCACATCCAAATCGGAGAAAGGGTTTAGGAATCATAGCTCTGTAATGCATAGCCTCCTCTTTTTCAAGGGACCAAAAGTAATTGGACAAGGGACTCTAAGGGCTGCAATTAACTCTGAAGGCGTCTCCCTCGTTAACCTGTAATCAATGAAGTAGTTAAAAGGTCTGGGGTTGATTACAGGTGTGTGGTTTTGCATTTGGAAGCTGTTGCTGTGACCAGACAACATGCGGTCTAAGGAACTCTCAATTGAGGTGAAGCAGAACATCCTGAGGCTGAAAAAAAAGAAAAAATCCATCAGAGAGATAGCAGACATGCTTGGAGTAGCAAAATCAACAGTCGGGTACATTCTGAGAAAAAAGGAATTGACTGGTGAGCTTGGGAACTCAAAAAGGCCTGGGCGTCCACGGATGACAACAGTGGTGGATGATCGCCGCATACTTTCTTTGGTGAAGAAGAACCCATTCACAACATCAACTGAAGTCCAGAACACTCTCAGTGAAGTAGGTGTATCTGTCTCTAAGTCAACAGTAAAGAGAAGACTCCATGAAAGTAAATTCAAAGGGTTCACATCTAGATGCAAACCATTCATCAATTCCAAAAATAGACAGGCCAGAGTTAAATTTGCTGAAAAACACCTCATGAAGCCAGCTCAGTTCTGGAAAAGTATTCTATGGACAGATGAGACAAAGATCAACCTGTACCAGAATGATGGGAAGAAAAAAGTTTGGAGAAGAAAGGGAATGGCACATGATCCAAGGCACACCACATCCTCTGTAAAACATGGTGGAGGCAACGTGATGGCATGGGCATGCATGGCTTTCAATGGCACTGGGTCACTTGTGTTTATTGATGACATAACAGCAGACAAGAGTAGCCGGATGAATTCTGAAGTGTACCGGGATATACTTTCAGCCCAGATTCAGCCAAATGCCGCAAAGTTGATCGGACGGCGCTTCATAGTACAGATGGACAATGACCCCAAGCATACAGCCAAAGCTACCCAGGAGTTCATGAGTGCAAAAAAGTGGAACATTCTGCAATGGCCAAGTCAATCACCAGATCTTAACCCAATTGAGCATGCATTTCACTTGCTCAAATCCAGACTTGAGACAGAAAGACCCACAAACAAGCAAGACCTGAAGGCTGCAGCTGTAAAGGCCTGGCAAAGCATTAAGAAGGAGGAAACCTAGCGTTTGGTGATGTCCATGGGTTCCAGACTTAAGGCAGTGATTGCCTCCAAAGGATTCGCAACAAAATATTGAAAATACAAATATTTTGTTTGGGTTTGGTTTATTTGTCCAATTACTTTTGACCTCCTAAAATGTGGAGTGTTTGTAAAGAAATGTGTACAATTCCTACAATTTCTATCAGATATTTTTGTTCAAACCTTCAAATTAAACGTTACAATCTGCACTTGAATTCTGTTGTAGAGGTTTCATTTCAAGTCCAATGTGGTGGCATGCAGAGCCCAACTCGCGAAAATTGTGTCACTGTCCAAATATTTCTGGACCTAACTGTATGTCAAAGGTTGTGTCCCTGACTTTAATGCAGGCTCACATACCGAGCACGCATTTTTCCCTGCACATAATGACTGATTTGATTATTTGACATGCATCTCTCACAACTGCAAGTGCATCGGAGATCCACTTGTGGCTGTTAACCAGTGGAATCCCACCTTCAATCTTTAACAGCAAGAGTTAACATTCACCAGCGGGGAGCGTGTCATTCCCTGCTCCCATCGGCGCCTGTGATGTGATCATGGGTTACCGGTGGGATGTCATGACAGCTGGGGTTTAGCTGATGACCCAAGTTTGTCATGACAATCTTACTGTGAAGACCGGCTGCTAACTAAAGTTCATAGGAGATCATCATTTTTGAAATACAGAGCTGTAGTGATGCATTTCTCTGTATAGCAAAAGCGATTGGAAGATCGCAGCTTCAAGTCCTCTAGGGAGACCAGTAAATACAATACAAAGTAAAAAGAAAGTTTTAAAAAAATGAAAAAAATAAACAAATACAAAAGTTTGCCACATCAAAAATAAAACAATGAAAAAAATATAAAAAAAATAGATTTGGTATCTTTGCTGTGAAAATATAATAAAGAGATCAAAACATCGCATCTACCAAAAAATAGTATGAGTAAAAATGTCAGCTCAGGGTGCAAAAAATAAGCCATCAATAGCTCCAGATCAGAAAAAATACAAACAGTACGGTTTTCAGAAAATCGAGCCAAATGCAATTTTTTTTCTTAAATTGACAAAAAACTACATTTGTTTTATATCTAAGTACCTGTACTGACCAGGAAAATCATGCTGCCAGGTCAATTTTACCACATACTGAACGTGGTAAGTAATAAAAAACAATTGTAATTGAATGTTTTTTTGCAGTTTCACTGCACTTGGAATGAATGCTTTTATTCAAAAGTACAACTTGTCCCGCAAAAAAGCCATTATAGGGTATTGGAGGAAAAATAAGAAAAGCTATGGCTGTTTGAAAATTGGGAGGAAAAAATGAAATTGAAAAAAAATGGAAGATGGCAAAGTCATCAAGGGGTTAAAATGGTTCAAAAACGGTCTGCCCTTTTATGAAAGTAGATGAGATAACTGTGGAAAGATAAGGCGCAAATAGGGTCTTATCCGGTAAACACGTGGAAGTGAATACTGGCAGGTACACTCACCTGGTCTGGTTGTGCCAGTCACAACCCCTTTTGAAGCATATAAATTACGATATGATGGTGTAGGAGGCAGCCGTCCCGCAGTGAAGAGACAGTTCAAAAAGTATAGGAAAGCAGGTTGATATACCGCGCCACACCACAGAAGTCAAAAAGGTTAAAAGTAAATCCCTTTTTCTTTATTTTCACAGGTCTACGCATTTCAGGGACATATCCGTCCCCTTCCTCAGGACAATGAACAGAAAATACTATAGATATAGTATTTTCTGTTCATTTTCCTGAGGAAGGGGACGGATATGTCCCTGAAACGCGTAGACCTGTGAAAATAAAGAAAAAGGGATTTACTTTTAACCTTTTTGACTTCTGTGGTGTGGCGCAGTATATCAACCTGCTTTCCTATACTTTTTGAACTGTCTTTTATGAAAGTAGTAAAATTGTAAATTACATGTACTAGAGCAACTGAAGATGAATAATTAAATAACATATATTTTATATTCAGAATCAATAAGGATTTTTATTCACTAATGTGAGATAAATGGACATGATGTCATAATCTTTGCATTGCCTATCTCTGGTTCAACATGGAGGATTCTAGGTAGAACTTGATAAACTTTACTAACAATGCTACTGTTATGCTCTTCATAGATTTTTCATTTATCCCCCCAAAAAATCAGCATAGACTGTAGATATTGTGGAAAATACCTGGAGCTGAGTTGGATGGCTGAGCCTCTGGAATTCCATGAATTGGATAAATCCATCGTATACCTGAAATACCTCCATCTTCTGACTTTGTAATGCTGTTTAAAACATGATATAAAGAACTTAATTGGCAAACATTTAATAATATTGATCTTAAAAAATGTGTTAGGCCTTAGAGGTTGAACATAAGGCAATCTAGACAAATAATCTCCAGTTCTCTCAAGATATCCTCTCCTTCACTCTCATATGGTCCTCACCTAATTGCCTGCAAGATTTTTCCCCATCCCCTGGAATTTAGTGCCTCAACATGTCAGATTGTCTACCATATTTGAAACCTTCAGATATAACCTGAAAATTCAACTCTTCAGGAAAGCCTACAGCTAGGAATAATTCCCCTACCATTTCACAACTAAAAGAGCTATGCAAACCCCTGAACTACTGTCTCCTTTTCCTACACCCAGTAGATGGTAAACATTTGAAGGAAGGGTGCTCTCCTCCTTTCCACCAGTCTGTCACTGTGTCATGTTTGTGCACCGCTCTAGGGGGACATCTGGTAAGTCTGGGACCAGAAGGTAACAGTGCGCAGGTCTGCAGCTTGTGCTTAAATGTATTTGCCTTCTGGAGGTGCTGTAGGTGTTAAGGACACTTTCTTATCTGGCTATCTTTTGAAACCTTAACCTCAGGTGCAGCTCTTTGTGACCACTCCCTTGTGCTATAAATAGTCATGTGTCTTAACATCTCATGCCGGTTATAGTGTCTCATTATTCTTATGCTGACCACTTTGAAAGGGGCCTAGCTCAACAAGAGTTGACGTTTTGTGACAACTGCAGCTGTGGTCTTGCTTGGAGTGTTTTTCCTTTTTGTGTCTACTTTCCCGTGTCTGTCTTACTAGACAGGGTAAGTTCAGGGCACGTCAGGGCTTAGGCATGAGATCAGCGATGAGGGGACGGACTCATGTAGGAAGTGCTAGGATCAGCCTCAAGTGAGTGTATGAGTTGACCCTGCTCTTCTCTCCCTTGTACCAAACCCACCATTTTATCATGATCCCGGTGTACCCTGTTTGTTGCGGTGCTCACCAGGGGTTCCCTTATACCTGGCATAATTAAGGTAGTCACTGCATGACACACTGTTTGTTCATTGTAATTTACAGTGCCTTGCGAAAGTATTCGTCCCCCTTCAATTTTTCAACCTTTTCCCACATTTCAGACTTTAAACATAAAGATAAAAAAATTAAATTTTATGGTGAAGAATCAACAACAAGTGGGACACTATTGTGAAGTTGAACGAAATTTATTGCTTATTTTAAACTTTTGTATAAAATAATAAACTGAAAATCGGGGCATGCAATATTATTCGGCCCCTTTACTTTCAGTTCAGCAAACTCACTCCAGAAGTTCATTGAGGATCTTTGAATGATCCAATGTTGTCCTAAATGACTGATGATGATAAATATTATCCACCTGTGTGTAATCTAGTCTCCGTATAAATGCACCTGCTTTGTGATAGTCTCAGTGTTCTGTTTAAAGCACAGATAGCATCATGAAGACCAAGGAACACAACAGGCCTGTCCGTGATACTGTTGTAGAGATGTATAAAGCCGGATTTGGTTACAAAAAGATTTCCACAACTTTAAACATCCCAAGAAACACTGTGCAAGCGATCATATTGAAATGGAAGGAGTATCATACCACTGCAAATCTATCAAGGCCCGGCCGACCATCCAAACTTTAATCTCAAACAAGGAGAAGACTGATCAGAGATGCAGCCAAGAGGCCCATGATCACTCTGGATGAACTGCAGAGATCTACAGCTGAGGTGGGAGAGTCTGTCCAAAGGACAACAATCAGTCGTACACTGCACAAATCTGTCCTTTATGGAAGAGTGGCAAGAAGAAAGCCATTTCTCAAAGATATCCATAAAAAGTGTGGTTTAAAGTTTGCCACAAGCCACCTGGGAGACACACCAAATATGTGGAAGAAGGTGCTCTGGTCAGATGAATCCAAAATCTAACTTTTTGGGCACAATGCCAAACAATATGTTTGGCGTAAAAGCAACACAGCTCATCACCCTGAACCCACCATCCCCACTGTCAAACACGGTGGTGGCAACATCATGGTTTGGGTCTGCTTTTCTTCAGCAGGGACAGGGAAGATGGTTAAAATTGATGGGAAGATGGATGGAGCCAAATACAGGACCATTCTTGAAGAAAACCTGTTCGAGTCTGCAAAAGACCTGAGACTGGGACGGAGATTTGTCTTTCAACAAGACAATGATCCCAAACATACAGCAAAATCTACAATGGAATGGTTCACAAATAAACGTATCCAGGTGTTAGAATGGCCAAGTCAAAGTCCAGACCTGAATGCAATTGAGAATCTGTGGAAAGAACTGAAAACTGCTGTTCACAAACGCTCTCCATCCAACCACACTCATCTCAAACTGTTTGCAAAGGAAGAATGGGCAAGAATTTCAGTCTCTCGATGTACAAAACTGATAGAGACATACCCCAAGCGACTTGCAGCTGTAATCGCAGCAAAAGGTGGAGCTACAAAGTATTAACTTAAAGGGGCCGAATAATATTGCACGACCCACTTTTCAGTTATTTATATTTTATAACAGTTTAAAATAAGCAATAAATATTGTTCAACTTCACAATTGTGTCCCACTTGTTGTTGATTCTTCATCATAAGATTAAAATTTGTATCTTTATGTTTGAAGCCTGAAATGTGGGAAAAGGTTGACAAATTCAAGGGGGCCAAATACTTTTGCAAGGCACTGTATATTTTTATTCCGTATGTAAACTCTCTTCACATGGTACAGCACCAGGAAATTAAATTAGTGTTAAAAATAAATAATAATAAAAATAATATCTTCTCTTGAGTTTAAAGTTGGAGATCCGATCATTACTTCAAAATACCCCCATTTTAAAAAGGGGATATTGTTATCAAATCAAACTTTTATATTTCACTTTTTGACAAGCATTATAAATGCTTGTCAAAATGATAAATTATCATAATTAATACAATTCTTAAGAAGAAATCATTAATAATCTAAACTATGCTGCCTGGCTAATCCACCTGCCCCCCACTACTCCCCAACCTCTCCTCTCTGCGAAGCCCTTCCCTGGTTTCCAATGGCCAAACGACTCCATTTCAAAAGCCTAACCATGACATACAAAGTCATCCATAACCTGTCTCCTCCATACATCTGTGACCTAGTCTACAAGTACTTACCTGCATATAACCTCCGATCCTCACAAGATCTTCTTTCTCTACTCCCCTCGCATCTCCTCTTCCCAGAATTGCATCCAAGATTTCTGCCGTGCATCTCCCATACTCTGCAATGCTCTGCCACAACATATCAGACTCTTGTCTAGCTTGAAAAGCTTCAAAAGGCACCTAAAGATCCACCTCTTCTGGCAAGCCTACAACCTGCAGGAACCCTCAGTCCTCTATAGTGCCGCACGACTATCTCCACCCTCACCTACTGTATCCTCGCCTATCCCTTGTAGACTGTGAGCCCTCACAAGCAGGATCCTCTTTCCTCCTGTAGCTGTCTGTGCCTTGTTTTGTTTATGATTATTGTACTTGTCCCTATTATGTGTACCCCCTTCTTTGCATGTAAAGCACAATGGAATAAATGGAATTATAATAATAAATGATAATTATAATAATAACTCTGTATAGTCTCTTTTTAAAATGTTAGTTGCCTTTTACAATTGTATTAAAGGGAAATATCCTTTATTTGCATGTGCAATGGATGCATTAGGCTAACATTTCAAGCCTGCGCATAAGAGGAACAGTCCCAGGATGGCCAAGATAGCGAGTTAGGTTTCTTCCTTAAAGGCATCTTGAAAAATGAGACTAGAACCTTGTTTATTTCAGGCACTTGCATTTTTGTTATGTAACCACTTTTATTCATTATCGTCTTTTTTTCTTGTATTACAAGGGCTATTCACTATTTGGACAACTCTTTCCTAAATACCATATTCCACAATGTAAAATGAACATAAGAGATTCTCATGTGCTGTTCCAGTTATGATGGCACAAGGTCTCCCAGGGTTCGCATGACATTTTTACGCCATGTGAGCACTCCAGTCAAGCAGTGGTCACTAATGGGATGATTCGCTCATAATTCTTTGGATAAATCTCAGACATTTTATGGAAGTGTGAGGACTGCAGCACATTAGTGACCGCTGATTGGCTGCAGTGCTCACGTGGCATTACAATGTCAAACAATTCCCGAGTGACCTAGCACCAACATAGGTGGAGAAGTACTGGAGCAGGAAGTATCTGTTATTTTACTATGAGGAATATGGGATTTAAGAAAGGGTTGTACAAGTTGGGGATAACACCTTTAAGACTTGTTAGAATATTCTGATTTATGTTATGAACCACTAATGAGTGAGTTGTTAGTACTGTTATTCATCTGTAAAAAGTTGAAAGTTTTCTTTCAATTTATTACTTTGCTACATGTAAGCATATTCAAGTAATACTGTACATATTAATATTTAGTTATATGATTATAAGGATTATATTATTATTGCTTCAATCATACAACTTTGCCTTTGTCCACGTTTAAAGTTCTACAGAACTGAATTATGGCACCTACTGTTGTGAATTATGCTTTACTTTTATTAACCAATTTAAGCAAATGGAAAGCACAATGTGATAAAAAAAAGACTCCAGGTCTAATAGTTAACATATAATGGTAATGCAGTGCTATTCCCATAAAATGTATTGGAACAGGCCATAAGGGATGTTCTTATGGTAGATGTTCATTAGCCACATGTACCGTAATTTCTTACCTTTACGCAATCAATGGTGCATGCCGCATTTAAAAAAAGAATGTCAATATAATTGGGACTTAATAAGTATACAACATTTTCTAAAGTACATGCCTACATTTTCAGGCTTGACATGTGCTTTCCCATCCTTTCGGAAACAGCAATCTAAAGCAATGTAATCCCAGGAGAATCATCTCTAGCTATTAGCACATTTTTTCTCTATTTTCCATTTTTGATGAATTACAATAGCAATCCTACTTTGCCTATAGGATTGTTTTTCATCTAAAAAAAAATGTTATATATTCCCATCTTGTTTAAATTACATGTAGGGACTTCTATGGTTTTTGATTGTTTTATATATACAGAACATTTTTACTATCCCACATCTTACCTTTTCAGTTCTGTTCTCAATTCTTCAATATTGTCATGTTCCCAGCTTTCTCCATTTGCTTTTACCATGTGTACAACCACCAAAGCTTCGTAGAGTTTCATAGTATCAGGGGCAAAAAGTACGGGGATATCCAGTTTTTCCTTAGCAGCTAAAGCAATGCCTAAACACAATAAATGTCAAGTAAATGCCAGCGGAACATTTAGAAAGTAAAAGTATTATTTTTATTAAATAGACATAACAGACAAGACATGCTTGGTAGGTTGAACCGATACTGAAAAAAATGTGCCAAAAAACACTTTGTACTCAATATATCAAGACTGGTAATTTTCTCACAAAAGGATGTGGTAGAGTCAGACACCCCTGATTCATGAAGAAGTGCTCACCTCTTTATGAAAATGGAGTGTCTAACAAGTGGCATCTGTGTCTGTGTGCCACAACAGAAACCTTACAATAGTCCCAGATGGAAGTAAGATTTCTATTATAAGGAATGTCACAGCTCATCATGAATTAGACAAGCCATGACATAACACCCTCGCCCCACCTTGTCATGTACCAGCTCTACCCAGCTCTGCCCACTTTGCAATATTGGGGGTGAGAAACTGGAGTGAAAATGCCGAAAGCCGTGTATTTTATTTGACTTTTCAAAGTAATTTATTGGTGAAATTGCTTTGATGAATTGGAGCATTACCTGAAAAAGGTCTGACCCATCATAGGCCATGAAAAAGTATATTATATACAGAAGTACCATTTTCTTTTATAGGCTACTTTCACACCATGTGTAGACCCCATACATAAGGGGTCCCCAACCAGTTGCTCAGGTGCCCTATGTGGCTCTTGATGTGTGGCTCGCTGCTGTCTGCAGCTTAATACATTAGCAAGGTCTAGCTATCAGTTATAAGGAGCAGGTTTCCAGATGATAACTTTTTTGAATAGCCCTGCACCAAACAGCAGATCTGAATGAGCATATACTGGCTTTGATATAGGATGATACTGCTGCCTGTCTGTATTTGTTGGTGGGGTTTTTGACTTCTGTCCTAGCCCTTCTCCTTGAGCGGTGGGTTGTGGTGGGGGTCTTACAATCAGGGTCAAGGACAGAAGATAGGGAGATGCTGGGGACTCAGAACTCATCTTCCTATCCAGTCACCCCTTTCTGTCACTTACATGACATAATCACCGGCCTTATCATTTTACTGTGCCTTTATGGCTCTGCTTGCAGTGTTGGCACACCTGGTTCAGAGTGTGAGTTTGAGGATCTGGGTGCTCAGGTGGTGCAATAGCTGCAGCACATCATGGGCCTGTTGGTTGTAGTCCCTAGTTTCTCTGGGGATCGCAATAGGTTCAGGGTCTTTGAACGAGCATGCAAGTTATATTTTAGGCTCTGTCCCCATTCTACGAGGAACAAGTAACAGGAAGTGGGGATCATTGTCTCCCTGTTGCGGGGAAATCCCCAGTCCTGGGCCTTTTCTCTACCAACCTTATTCTGAGGCATTACGGTTGATAGATCATCTTTTTACAGCTTTGACCCTGGTCTATGGTGAACCTGAAGGTGTCTCCTTGGCAGAATCCCAACTCTGCAATCTCCAGCAGGGGATGCAGTCAGCACAAGAGTAATATTCGGAGTTTCGGAGATGGGCTACGGACACCATATGGAACTATATGACTCTCAGAAATCACTTCATCCAGGGGTTGTCTGGTTGGCTCAGGGATTCCATTTTGCACTACTTTGCACCTATGTCACTGGAGGACACTATGTCCCTTGCCATCAGGGTGGATAGATGAGGTGGAGGTCCCACAGGTAGTGGAGGATGAACCCTTGCAGGTTGGGGGTATCTCTTCTCGCGTCCGGCTTCCTGCAGTTCATCTTGGGATGGGACCTGTGTTTATTGTGGTTGAATGGGCCACTTTATTGGGGTTTGTCCATCCCAATCTAACCAGGTCTCATCTCCTCAGATGCCACAGTCCCCTGGTCGTTTGGAGGAAGGCAATCATGGCGTACATATTTCTTCCATTTTTCCCTCTTTTCTGGATCAAAGAAGGGATAACTTTCCCACTCCCCAGGATTATCTTGGATCTCTGTTTTCCTCCGGGCCTTCTCCTGAGTGTGAGATTAAATTGTATTTTTCGTGTGAGATTTCATCTGAAAAACCTTCCCCCAAGACTGTATGGAGTAGGACAGTCCAGGTGTTTATGTCTCCTCCATTACACCAACCTATTCTATCTTAGTTGCTAAGGTTTCTTCGGAGAAAGGCGGTGTTCACATTCCCACTCCTCAGGTAAATCCTAGGCATCAGTGTCCATCGTGGAGAGGCATGAAATGTAGAAAATGGCGTGCACACATATAGTAAATGAGGTGCGTGCAACATGGGGGGGGGCAAACCCATATGAATACTAAAAATAGTAATTGCAGCACACTCTCTAGAATGCAAAAGTGATATTTAATGGATTTATAACACACACTATGTACAATTTCAACAGGCAAACTGCGACTTAACTGTGATGTTTTGACACAATTAGCCAAATATGTTACGTTTTCCTTCCTTTGTTACCCTTCCCTGTACACCTTTTGTAGTTCGCTGGTTCTGGTTTTAGGTGTGTGTGTAAGTTCTGTTGTAACCCCTGTCTGTCTGTATTTGTTGTTGGGGTTTTTGACTTCTGTCCTAACCCTTTCCCTTGGGTTGTGGGTTGTGGGGGTATTACCATCAGGGTCAAAGACAGGAGATAGGGAGATGCTGTTAGCTCAGACCTCGCTACCTTCAAGCATACCTCTGAGTTAAGGGGTAGCCTAGGGTCTGCTTAGTCTAGGGCCAGCACAGGGGCTCCCAGCCAGTCACCCCTTTTTGTCAGTTACGTGACACTGCCGGATGTCACTACTGGAGGGGTGGGAGCCTCTAGATATGGCTCATGACCTTCTATTGGAGTTGAATGTGGATATCATGGTAAAAAAGTTAGTGGACCACTGTCATTCACAGTGTGAACAAGGTCTTATTTCTATACATAAACTATAAAATGTTGTGAAACACAAAAACCTCTTAACCATAAATAACCACTGTCACTGCAGATGATGAAAATATCTTCATTCTTTATGAATCCATATCAGTTCATTATCATAAAGATCTATATTCTCGCTATCAATCTGCTATGAGTATGCACTAACAGTTTGATACAATCAAATCTTTATAATCAGGAAGGTACAAATACAGTTTTCAAAATGTGTATCAGCACAATGCCATTGCTCCATCTCATTAATCTTGTTCTGTGAGGAAATAGAAGGCTGAACATTTTTTTACAAAAGGAAAATGAAATTGCCTTTGTTTCAAGTACAATTGGATTTTTAGACAAGTCTGAATTACGTCTGAGTTATGTTTGATCAGGTGTGACAGATAATTAGATTTTGACGGTTCTTATTCTTATATTGCAATTTATTATTATAATTAAATGCAAACACAGACATGGGAATACAAGAGAAGGTATTACCTCTCTGGTTAAAAGTTATTTAAGTTACAGTAATAGACATATGACTTCCTTATCAGATGCCATCATAACTGTATAATAATGTTAACAAGAGGCAGGAATAAAGGCTCATTCAGACATCACTTTTTCTCGCACAAGTTCTATCAGTGGTTTTGTTTAGACAGAACTCCTTCCTAGAATAGATTATGGGGCAGTTCACATTTCCGTGTATTTTTTATGACAAACTGGTCTGAAAAAAATCATGGAGACACAACCGATTTTGGTACGAGTCTCATTGACAGGTTGATTGAAGCTTAAAAACATCTATCAAGTTTTTATTTGTGGGGGGGGTGTTGTGGTTGGGGGTTGCATACGAAAAAAAACTGATGAAACACTGATGGTAAAGATATGACACAATGACCAAATACTGATAAGAATCCGATCCAAAACACTGATGACACTCGGACCATTTTTTTGCATACAAAAAAAATCATTGATGTGTGAATGAGCTCTTGGATGGAAGAAAGTATGGATGTTGGACAAAAGCCACAGATGTATCCACTGCAAGCATAATAGCACAAAAGCGCTCTATGCTACTTGGTTTCCATGACTTTTCTCATTCACTTTTAATAAGTGTCATTCTATTCAAAAATCTTGGGCACACTATGCAAATAGTGCAGACACCCAAAACTATCACTATAGTATGGCAAAGCTAACAAGTTAGTGGAGGCTACATCTGTTAATATGAATTGATCATAGTTAGCAACAATGAAGACAAATAGGTTTACATAAGACTTATAGACACAAAACAGGAGGCAGCGGTATACAGACACAGGAACAGCGCCAAGTTCGGATACCCCAAAGACCAATATGCAATTTCCTTGTTTGCTAATAATGCAAAAGTTCTGATTACCTAATAGCAAAGGGTATGGCTCAAACTAGAGATGGGCTTCATCTCTCCAAGGGCTCCATTGCGATTGTTTAAACATTTAGATGTCAAACACAGACAGCGGCATTTAATGGGACTCTATCAGCAGGTGTTTGGTAGGTAATCTAAAGACAGCATGCTGCAAGGATTAAAACAGAACATTCAGGGATGAAGTAAGTTCACTGAGTTCACTTAGTTCATTTGAGGAGAGGTCACTGAGTTCATTGAGTTTACCTGAGGTCAGATCACTTGAGATCCCAGCTGGGGTACAATGGGAACCTCAGTTGTGACCTCAGGTGAACTCAGTGAAGTCACCATTCACAGCTGTGCCAGAGGCCGCAGCTGTCACATTTTCTAATGTGATGGTGCACTGCAACCTTAGGATGAAGCAGATATGGAATCATCATGGGACCTCGTGTGGATTACGTCAAACCTGTAGTGGTGTTTTGGGGGTTAATAAATTGGAGAAAGAGGGTTTTTTTAAATAAAGAATTTTTCTCTGTTTTTTGTATTTATTTATTTTTACTTACATGATTAGTAATGGGGAGTGTTTCATAGACTCCCTCCCCATTACTAACATCAAGCTTTATGACAAGTGTCATTTTTTTTTTGACAAATCAAAGCTGCTATTAACCCCTTATATTTCCCCAATTGCCACCGCTCAAGGGCAATCAGGATAAGCCAGGTAAGCACCAGGATTGACACATCTAATGGATGCACCAATTCTGGAGTATTTGTAGGCTGCTATTTTTAGGCTAGAGAGGGTCCAATAACCATGGGCCTCCCCTGCCTGAGAATACCAGCCCTCAGCTGTCTGATTTATTTTGGCTTAGTATAAAAAATGAGGGCGTACCTCACAACATTTTTAATTATTTATTTAAATAATTAAAAATAGCCACAAGGGGTCGCTCATATTTTGATAGACAGCCAAGATAAAGCACACAGTTGGGGACTGCACCCTCCAGCTGTCTGCTTTATCTGTGCTGGGTATCAAAATACGGGGGACTCCTATGCCATTTTTTTACAATTATTTATTTATTTTTATACTCTACTTCCTGACCAATACAGCTAGTATAAGGGCAACCAATCTCAGACATCGGTACAGAAGGTGGGCGGGTAAAGCAGGACTGCAACCAATCACAGACACTGTTAGAGGATGGGTGGGGGAAGAGTGAATATTCATAAGGGTTAATGATTGGACGCAGAAACAGTGTGACAGCTGCAGGGAGACTTGGTAAGTATAATTCTGCTTTAATGACCACATGTAATTTTTTTTTCATTACACCACAAAATTACAATAATGCCAATAACAAAAATGGCTATGGCATTACTTTGATTGGCAGGCAATCCCTGCATGTTTTGTGGCTAAAAATCAGGTGCCAAACATGCGTGGAGGACAATTTAAACCTACAAGGCGAATACCAAAATACTTGATAAGTAACGAATATCCCAAATACCTTAATATCTGTGCTAATAACCAATAATGCCGAATATATTCGCTTATCGCTAATTTTTACCCATACCTCTTCCCTTCATTCTTTTCCTGCCCCATATTGCAGCTGAATGTCATGGACATTTGCCTTTAAGTGGGCTTTACATGCTACAACAAATCTAACGATGTGTCGTCGGGGTCACGTCGTAAGTGACGCACATCCGGCATCGTTAGTGTTGTTGTAGCGTGTGACAGCTACGTGCGATTGCAATTGAACATAAAACTGTTCATCGCATACACGTCGTTCATTTCCTAAAAATTGCACGTCGGGTTGTTCAATGTTCCCGAGGTAGCACACATTGCAGTGTGTGACACCCCGGGAACAGATCTTACCTGCGTCCCGCGGCTCCCGCCGGCAATGCGGAAGGAAGGAGGTGGGCAGGATGTTTACGTCCTGCTCATCTCCGACCCTCCAATTCTATTGGCTGACTGCCGCGTGATGTCGCTGAGACGCCGAACGTCCCTCCCACTCCAGGAGGTGGATGTTCGCCGCCCACATCGAGGTCGGATGGAAGGGTAAGTACGTGTGATGGGAAGTAATCGTTTGTGCGACACGGTCAACAAATTGAACGTGCTGCACATACGATGGGAGCGGGTACGATCGCATATGATATCGTATGTGATATCATAAGGTGTAAAGCAGGCTTTAGTCAACTGTACTATGCAGCTAATTATGTATCTAAATTGCTAAATGTAACACTATAGCTAACTGCAAATTTCTAGGGAAAAAAAAAAATCAGCTGTCTGCCATACAAAAAAAAAAGTAGCCTGTGTAAATAGTTTCCAGATAATAGTATCTCATATAAAAGACCTGATATAGGTGCAGTATTTTATATGTGTTAAATCAATGTCAATTTTTCTTACCACTTATCATTGTGACTACTTAGAGTGTAAAAGTAAAGCGAGAACCATGTATAAAACATTTTTGTCACATTACTCCACCAATATCTCAAAAGTCCAATGTTATTGCCTATATTCTGACTTTAAGAAGTTTAGGAAAAGCACTAATCATCTTTTGTTTATTTTCCATTTGCAATAAGTATTTGTCTCACCACAGGACAATGATGAAAAGATTATAAAAAGCGAATAATATACTGAATTCACAAGAACATAAAATTAACATTACAGGAGATAGAAGCCTTTAGCTGTAATTTATTCTTTTTTTTTTTCAAAAGTTCTGTGTAAATCAAGCAGTTGGATTAAAGAAAAAAAAGAAGCTTGCTTGCATCTACATAAAAAGAAAATCTAAAAAGAAATTGAAGTAATGTCTTTGGAACGGCACATATTTCTTCCTGCTAAATTGGAAGGATGCTCTTATTTTTTAAATACAATAGGATAGTAAAACACTAATGAGCACTGAAGTTTTTATTCTCCTCTTAGATATTATAGCTATTGTTAACTGCTAGTACATTTTAGATATTTAGTACAGATGAGAGAATCGACTGGATGAAAATCAGAATATCGAACTTTTGGGAATTCACTGGACTGAGCAAATTAAATAAATGCCGGCTCCCATGTTATAGAATGCAAAAGATTGTATCAACCAGTGAAGGCTCACATGACCTCCGCTGTGGCCGAGCTTTACCATAATGTCTTGCAGCTAATAATTCACATAGTATAGCCATTAAGGAGGAAAACTGTATAAAAAGTTCAGGCAGGGAATGCAGCAGACATTTTGTAGAGAATATGGACAGTGAGAGGACATCACAGCTCACAGCTTAGCAATACAAATAGGGAGATAAAGTCATAAAACAGTGAAGTAAATTTTACCAATAGTGTGTGGCAATACAGAAGTTGTCCAAGTTCTCTGGAGTATGCCAATACCTCATATGTGGCCGAAAACTACTTTGATATACAGTGCAAAGCTCAGGACAGGAGTGTCGCATTAGAATGGCTTGAGAGTGTCATGTCACATTAGTAGAGTCTTTAAGGTAACAGATCAGCGGAATCCTCCCCTAAAAGACTTATTTTACAAACTATCCTTTTCCTTTTTTCGAGAAGTGAATAAAACTGTGGTTGAACGCTTCTGTGCATGCTCAAAAAGATGAACAGCACCAAATTAGAGGACAGACAGAGTCCAGTTTTTATATTTTCTTTCAAAAAAAGTTTTTGCATCACCAAATTTTGGGAGCTATCATTTTTCTAGATTTTTGCCAACAGAGTCATGACGACTTGATTTTTTGCAGGTTGAGTTTATGGGTTTTTTGTACCATTTTCATGCACATGACAGTATTTGATCACTTTCTATTAATAAGACAGCTTTTTTCTTTGGGTCAGTAAGAAAACAGTGATACCACATTGATGTACATTTTAATATATTTTGCCGCTTTCACACAATAAAAACAATTATAGAAAAAAGAATAGTTTTTGCATTGCTGTATTCTGAGAGTCTTAGCTTTTTTATTTGTCGACTGACGGAGTTATTTGGGAGCTTGTTCCTTGAGGGACAAGATGATGCTTTACTCCATTTTTTTTGGTGGTATGATGAAAAAGCATTGGTTTTTGTCACTTTTATTTTTACGGTGTTCACTGTGGTAGTTTATTCCTGCATTTTCTGGTTTACTATTGTGCGGTTTGCTGCCGAAGTTCCCTGCTTGGATGCAGGACCTCTAACACATAAGAAGGATTCTGACATATCTACAGAGTGGTGAGCGGTTTCTGTCTTTTTTTGATATTGTAGTGCTTGCCGGCTTTTGCTAGAAACACACTCCTGCTTTTATAGTATACTGACTGTGATTTATTTTTTCCTGCATTTTCTAGTGTTATAGATCGGGTCGTTTTGGACATTGCTTTTCCAAACATGTGTACGTTTTTGGTTTATTTCAGATTTTACATACATTCATATGAAAAAGTTTGGGCACCTCTATTATTGTTAACCTTTTTTATTTAGAACAATTTGGGTTTTTGCAACAGCTATTTCAGTTTCACATATCTAATAACTGATGGACTCAGTAATATTTCTGGATTAAAATGAGGTTTATTGTAGTAACAGAAAATGTGCAATCCGCATTTAAACAAAATTTGACAGGTGCAAAAGTATGGGCACCCTTATCAATTTCTTGAGTTAAACACTCCTAACTACTTTTTACTGACTTACTAAAGCACTAAATTGGTTTTGTAACCTCATTAACTTTTGAACTTCATAGGCAGGTGTATCCAATAATGAGAAAAGGTATTTAAGGTGGCCACTTGCAAGTTGTTCTCCTATTTGAATCTCCTATGAAGAGTGGCATCATGGGCTCCTCAAAACAACTCTCAAATGATCTGAAAACAAAGATTATTTAACATAGTTGTTTAGGGGAAGGATACAAAAAGTTGTCTCAGAGATTTAAACTGTCAGTTTCCAATGTGAGGAACATAGTAAGCAAATGGAAGAACACAGGTACAGTTCTTGTTAAACCCAGAAGTGGCAGGCCAAGAAAAATATCAGAAAGGCAGAGAAGAAGAATGGTGAGAACAGTCAAGGACAATCCACAGACCACCACCAAAGACCTGCAGCATCATCTTGCTGCAGATGGTGTCAATGTGCATCGGTCAACAATATAGTGCACTTTACACAAGGAGAAGCTGTATGGGAGAGTGATGCGAAAGAAGCTGTTTCTGCAAGCACGCCACAAACAGAGTCGCCTGAGGTATGCAAAAGAACATTTGGACAAGCCAGTTACATTTTGGAAGAAGGTCCTGTGGACTAATGAAACAAAGATTGAGTTGTTTGGTCATACAAAAAGGAGTTATGCATGTAGGCAAAAAAACATGGTATTCCAAGAAAAGCACTTGCTACCCACAGTAAAATTTGGTGGACGTTCCATCATGCTTTGGGGCTGTGTGGCCAATGCTGGCACCGGGAATCTTGTTAAAGTTGAGGGTCGCATGGATTCAACTCAGTATCAGCAGATTCTTGACAATAATGTGCAAGAATCAGTGACGATGTTGAAGTTACGCAGGGGATGGATATTTCAGCAAGACAATGATCCAAAGCACCGGTCCAAATCTACTCAGGCATTCATGAAGAGGAACAATTACAATGTTCTGGAATGGCCATCACAGTCCCCAGACCTGAATATCATTGAATATCTGTGGGATGATTTGAAGCATGCTGTCCATGCTTGGCGACCATCAAACTTAACTGAACTGGAATTGTTTTGTAAACAGGAATGGTCAAATATATCTTCATCCAGGATCCAGAAACTCATTAAAAGATACAGGAAGCGACTAGAGGCTGTTATTTTTGCAAAAGGAGGATCTACAAAATATTAATGTCACTTTTATGTTGAGGTGCCCATGTCAAATTTTGTTTAAATGTGGATTGCACATTTTCTGTTAGTGCAATAAACCTCATTTCAATCCAGAAATATTACTGAGTCTATCAGTTATTAGATATATGAAACTGAAATAGCTGTTGCAAAAACCCAAATTGTTATAAAGAAAAAAGGTTAACATTAATAGGGTTGCCCAAACTATTTCATATGACTGTAATTATATACAGTACAGACCAAAAGTTTGGACACACCTCCTCATTCAAAGAGTTTTCTTAATTTTCATGACTCTAAAAATTGTAGATTCACATTGAAGGCATCAAAACTATGAATTAAAACATGTGGAATGTCTTATATTCTAGGTTCGTCAAAGTAGCCATCTTTTGCTTTTATTACTGCTTTGCACACTCTTGGCATTCTCTTGATGAGATTCAAGAGGTAGTCACCGGAAATGGTTTTCCAACAGTCTTGAAGGAGTTCCCAGAGATGCTTAGCATTTGTTGGCCCTTTTGCCTTCACTCTGCAGTCCAGCTCAACCCAAACCATCTCGATTGGGTTCAGGTCTGGTGACTGTGGAGGCCAGGTCATCTGGCGTAGCACCCAATCACTCTCCTTCTTAGTCAAATAGCCCTTACACAACCTGGAGGTGTGTTTGGGGTCACTGTCCTGTTGAAAAATAAATTATGGTCCAACTAAACGCAAACCGGATGGAATAGCACACAGTTGCAAGATGCTGTGGTAGGCATGCTGGTTCTGTATGCCTTTAATTTTGAATAAATATCCAACAGTGTCACAAGCAAAGCACTTCCACACCATCACACCTCCTCCTCCATGCTTCACGGTGGGAACCAGGCATGTAGAGTCCATCCGTTCACCTTTTCTATAATGACACAGTGGTTGGATCCAAAGATCTCAAATTTGAACTCATCAGACCAAAGCACAGATTTCCACTGGTCTAATGTCCATTCCTTGTGTTCTTTAGCCCAAACAAGTCTCTTCTGCTTGTTGTCTGTCCTTAGCAGTGGTTTCCTAGCAGCTATATTACCATGAAGAGATGCTGTACAAAGTCTCCTCTTAACAGTTGTTCTAGAGATGAGAAGGTGTGTCCAAACCTTTGGGCTGTACTGTATATTTGTTGGTATAATACTTTTTTTGTTCTTTATTTTGGTATTTTTTTTTATAATTTTACAATTTATTTTTTTCTTTTTTTTACATAGTCCCTCTATAATACATCAATTTTCCCTTGGTCTAATCGCTGGTCTAATACCCTGCAATGCTTTTGAATTGTTGGGTGTTAGAGCTGTCAATCAGACACAGGCAAGAAGCATTTCAGGTCCTGTTGAAGGCAGAACCTTACAGGCCACCATACCTCACTGACCAAAAAGCCATTATCTTGTCCAGAGTTACAATGGAGACCATTGGCACATCGCAATCACAACTGCTGTGCTGTTGTGCCGATCAAAGCAGAGAGAGTAATGGAAGCGGATGTTGGAAGCAGTTAAACTACACAGAAGAGCAAAAGGGTAACAACTTTTGATTTTCAGGCTCCATATCTCACTATACACTACATCTTTAAGCGTTAGATTACCTTAATTTTATAAACAATCATCTTGACTATAGGGCCCGTTACACGCTACGATATATCTAACGATATGTCGTCGTATTCACGTCGTTAGTGACGCCAATCCGGCATCGTTTGACATATCATAGCGTGTGACAGCTACGAGCGACTGTGAACGAGCAAAAATACTCACCTTATTGTTGCTTGTTGACACGTCGCTCATTTTCAAAAAAACGATCGTCCTTCTTCGCGCCGGTTGTTCATTGTTCCCGAGGCATCACACATCGCTACGTGTGACACCCCGGGAACGATGAACTGCAGCTTACCTGCGGCCACCGGCAATGCTAAAGGAAGGAGGTAGGCGGGATGTTACGTCCCACTCATGTTCGCCCCTCCGTTTCTATTGGGCATCCGCTGTGTGACGTTGCTGTGACGCCGGACGTCCCTCCTCCTTCAAGAAGAGGATGTTCGCCGTCCACAGCGAGGGTCGTTCGGGAGGTAAGTACGTGTGACGGGGGTTACCGACTTTGTGCGACACGGGCGACAAATTGCCCGTAACGCACAAACGATGGGGGCGGGTGCGATCGCAAATCCAAGCGCAGGATAAATCGACGCGGGTAACTGGCCCTTAAACCCTTCAGCCCCAAGCCTATTTTGACCCTAAAGACCAGGCCATTTTTTGCAATTTTGACCAGTGTCACTTTATGAGGTTGTAACTCTGGAATGCTTCAACGGATCCCGGTGATTCTGAGATTGTTTTCTCGTGACATATTGGGCTTCACGTTAGTGGTAAATTTAGGCCGATGTTTTTTGTGTTTCTTTGTGAAAAAATGGAAATTTTGCGAAAATTTTGAAAATGTAATTTTCAAACTTTGAATTTTTATGCTCTAAAACCAACGAGACATATAACACAAAATAATTAATAAGTAACATTTCCCACATGTCTACTTTACCTCAGAACAATTTTGGGAAAGAAAAAAAAAATTAAGGAAGTTATAGGGGTTCAAAGTTTATGAGCAATTTCTCATTTTTACAACAAAATTTACAAAGCCACTTTTTTTAGGGACCACATCACATTTGAAGCGATTTTGAAAGGTTTACATGACACAAAACACCCAAAAGTGACACCATTCCAAAAACGGCACCCCTCAGGCTACTCAAAACCACATTGAAGAAGGTTATTAACCCTTCTGGTGCTTCACAATAACTAAAGCAATGTGGAAGGAAAAAATGAACATTTTACTTTTTGCAACAAAAATGTTAATTTAGCCTCAAATATTGCATTTCACAAGAGTAGCAGGATTAAATGAACCCCCAAAATTTGTTGGGCAATTTCTTCTGAGCACGCAGATACCTCATATGTGGCGAAAAACCACTGTTTGGGCGCACGGCAGGACTCGGAAGGGTAAGAGCGTCATTTGACTTTTTGAACAGAAAATTAGCTGGAATCGTTAGCCGCACCATGTTGCGTTTGGAGTGCCCCTGAGGTGCCGAAACAGTGGAGCTCCCCTACATGTGACCCCATTTTGGAAACTAGACCCCTCATGGAATTTATCTAGATGTTTATTCAGCACTTTGATCGTCTGGGGGCTTCACAAAAATTAATAGAGTTGAGCCGTGAAAATAAAAAAAAATTACCCCAAAATTGTTACTTCCACCAGGTACCTTTTTTTTTCACAAGGGTATCAGGAAAAATTGCACCATAAAATGTATGGTGCAATTTTTCCTGAGTACACAGATACCTCATATGTGGTGGAAATCAAAGGTTTGGGCGCACAGCAGGGCTCGGAATGTAAGGAGCGTCATTTGACTTTTCAAATGCAAAATTGTCTGGGATAATTAGCGTATTCCATGTTGTGTTTGGAGACCCCTGAGGTGCCGAAACAGTGGAGCTCCCCCACATGTGACCCCATTTTGGAAACTAGACCCCCCATGGCATATAAAAAAAAAAACAGGGCGCACGCACGAATGTTCTGCAAAAAAGGGGGGGACTAGGTGGGATGGAAAAAAGAAGTCCTGTCCAAAGTCGAGTACGACTGCAGGACGATTGCTGATCAGGTACCTAATTGTTCAAGTTTTTTTTTTTATTATTTGGGGTGCACAAAAAAAAGCAAACACTAGAGCAACAATTACGTACCTGATCAGCCAATCACGTAGCTGATCAGCACTTGGCGGCAAGCAGGTGGAGGAGGAGATGGGGGAGAGGGAATGGGAGATGCGATTGGGGATAGTTAGAAAAGAGCCACGAACAATACTTACAGGATGGATCAGAACAGCAGCAGATGGGGGGCGGCAGATGGGGGGGCAGCGGCATATAAAGGGAGCATCTGTGATTGTGGGACGGAGGCGACTGGGATAGGGTGGAGGCGGCTGGGATAGGGTGGAGGCGGCTGGGATAGGGTGGGGGCGGATGGGAGAGGGCGCAGTGGATGCAGGAGCAGCAGAGGATGGGGTGAAGGGGGGATGGGGGGGATGGGGAGTGGGAGGTGAGATTGGGGATAGTTACCTTACAGGATGGATCTAGGCAGCAGGATCACAAGAGATGAAGGAGGCAGCAGATCGGGGAGGGTGAGAGGTGGGAGAGGGAGCGCAGCGCAGATCACGGGGGAGACAGGTGAGCAGAGCACAGATCATGGGGGTGAGAGGTGAGGGAGCACAGATCACGGGGGTGAGAGGTGAGGGAGCACAGATCACGGGGGTGAGAGGTGGCGGGAGAGCGAACAGCAGATCACGGGGTGACAGGTGAGGGAGCACAGATCACGGGGGTGACAGGTAAGGGAGCACACATCACGGGGGTGACAGGGGAGGGATCACACATCACGGGGGTGACAGGGGAGGGAGCACAGATCACGGGGGTGACAGGGGAGGGAGCACAGATCACGGGGGTGACAGGGGAGGGAGCACAGATCACGGGGGTGACAGGTGAGGGAGCACAGATCACGGGGGTGACAGGTAAGGGAGCACACATCACGGGGGTGACAGGGGAGGGAGCACACATCACGGGGGTGACAGGGGAGGGAGCACACATCACAGGGGTGACAAGGGAGGGAGCACACATCACGGGGGTGACAGGGGAGGGAGCACAGATCACGGGGTTGACAGGGGAGGGAGCACAGATCACGGGGGTGACAGGGGAGGGAGCACAGATCACGGGGGTGACAGGGGAGGGAGTACACATCACGGGGGTGACAGGGGAGGGGCTGGGTAGCCGATCAAGGGGGTGAGAGGTGGGGGAGTGGGCAGCACATCACGGAGGGGGCGCCAGCCGATCACGAGGGGGAGCGGCGGGCAGCGCATAACGGAGGAGAGGGGGCGCGCAGCGCATAACGGAGGAGAGGGGGCGTGCAGCGCATAACGGAGGAGAGGGGGCGCGCAGCACATAATGGAGGAGAGGGGGCACGCAGCACATAACGGAGGAGAGGGGGCGGGCAGCCGATCACGAGGGGGAGGGGCTGGGCAGCAGATCGGGGAGAGCAGTGACACTGTGGCAGACAGAGGAGGGCAGCGGCGGATCGGGAGGGGTGTGGGTGCGGGCAGCACATCACGAGGGGTGAGGGAGCAGATCGGGGAGACAGGTGGCAGATCACGGAGGGCAGCGGCGGATCGGGAGGTGTGGGGGTGG
The DNA here is from genome assembly GCF_048569485.1 of Anomaloglossus baeobatrachus. Classification (NCBI taxonomy): domain Eukaryota; kingdom Metazoa; phylum Chordata; class Amphibia; order Anura; family Aromobatidae; genus Anomaloglossus; species Anomaloglossus baeobatrachus. The sequence goes on from NC_134354.1 coordinate 505,343,557, forward strand.
GGGTGCGGGCAGCAGATCACGAGGGGTAGGGAAGCGGGCAGCAGAATGGGGAGACAGGTGGCAGATCGTGGAGGGCAGCAGCGTATCGGGAGGTGTGGGGGTGCGGGCAGCAGATCACGAGGGGTGGGGGTGCGGGCAGCAGATCGTGGAGACAGGTGGCAGATCGCGGAGGGCAGCAGCGGATTGGGAGGTGTGGGGGTGAGGGTGCGGGCAGCAGATACGAGGGGTGGGGGTGCGGGCAGCAGATCGGGAAAACAGGTGGCAGATCGCGGAGGGTAGCGGCGGCGGCAGATCGGGAGGCTTTTCGCCGGTTTCATACAGTGCAATGGCAGCGCGGCAACTTCCGGGTCCCATGCTCCGGTTACATAACAGCATGGGACCGGAGCTTGTCGCCCTGCCATTGCACTGTATACACTCACTGTGCTGGTGTGCTGCAGGGACGACAAGTGACGGTGACGGGGGGCGGTCACCGGCAACAGGTCCATGGTGATTGGAGAGATCAGTCACAAGGCCGATCTCTCCAATCAGAGCTGCTGGAACTGGCGGAGGGTGATCCAGTGAGGTCACCCAGCTCCAGCCAATGGCCAGTGCTACAGCTGTACTGGTCAGGGCTGGATTTCAATGTTTCAGTCATTTTAAATGGCTGGAACATTACAGTGGCTGTGATTGGTTGAGCGGCGTTCGTCAGCCAATCACAGCCTCCGTAGGTCCGGGGAGGAGGCACCACCCCTCCTGAGGTCAGGTACAGGTCCCCTCCTCCTCGAATCTGCAGTTTATGCTAACTTTTCGCAGTCACCGGAGGCTCCGGTGCCGCGATTACGCCATGACGGATAGATCCGTCCTTGGTCGTTAAGGCCCAGGGCACCATGACGGAAAGATCCGTCCATGGTCGTGAAGGGGTTAACCCATACAAAATTTGACTTGTAACTATTTTGCATATTATTAATTATGCAGATTATTGTCATGTTACTGCACTATTACTCTTTTGCTCCTGGTGTTTGCAAAATGTTGTTCTTCCTGTATACTACAAATTTCAAACTGTTCACACTGTTTAATTAGATTGATTGTTAAGCAAAAACTTACTGTTCAAATTGAGGAGCAGCCATGAAGATTTCACAAGAAAAGAGAAACAGCATCATCCAACTTATCTATAGCGGTCTCTCAACCAAGAAACTGTACAAACTGCATCATGTGAGTGATATGACAGTTGGTAGAATATGAAATGAAGTCCGCCCATCCATTCAAAAGCCAAGAGGTGGAAGCCTAGACAAAATATTAGAGTCAATAAGTTGGCTCATCTCAAGGTCTATCAATTCGGAAGTGACAAACACGGCAGTGGAGATGGTTATAATGCTTTGTAAAAGTGAAATCATAGACGATTATGCAAGCGCCATGTGACACAGGTTACACAAGTCTGGAATGGTGATGCAAAAAAAGGTGAAGAAGCCTCGACTTCAATGTCATCGTAAGAAGCTTGAAAATAGTAAAAGATTTGAACTGTGTGATTTGGAGCAAAGGGACAAAAGTCAATAGTCTAGGCTCTGATAGGTGCAAATGGGTCTAGAAGAAACAAGGGTAAAAGGGCTAATGGATAGAGAAATTGAAGGCACTATCTACTTCGGTGGAGAAAGCCTGATGACATGAGGTTGTTTCTCAACCAAAGGAGTTGGATACCTGACAAGGATCGATGTTGGTCTCAATGCTGAACTGTGAGTATATATGTGAGTATCCTACAAGATGAATTACTTCATACACTCGAATACTATAGATATGAAAAGGAAACCATAGTGTTCCAACAGGACAATGACCCCAAGCTTATGCCGAGATTGTGAGGAAATGCTTCAATGACAATGAAGTACATGTGCTGGATTGGTCCATACAGTCCCCAGACCTTAAAGGGAACCTGTCACTAGATTTTTAAGTTATAAACAAAAACTAGCACCTTAAGCAGCTCCTATACTGCATTCTATAAAGGTGCATATTGTCCCCTGACTCTCCCTGTAGACCCCACATATACTGTTACGCTGGGGGATGATTGGAACAAAACTAATAATAGCCCAATCATCACCTGAGGTCCTCTGGGCAGATGACAAAGCCACTGGAGACAGGCGACCATACGTAACATGTATTGAGAGATACAACACAAAGAAAGGCGGTGGTGTTCACAGCACACCTCCGCATATGAATCATCCCTGTTAACAACACAGGGGACGAGGGATCAGTCGCGTGCATAGGGAGCAAGACCAGACCGCAATGGCAGCCCAGTTAACATCACTGGAGTGTCAGAGGGACAGTAGGACAGGAGCAGATAAGCTGACCCTGGGTGTACTGAGCCGTGGATCTTGGTGCGACAAGCACCAACGCCTAACCCTGCCTACCGCTCTTCCACATACAATCCTGCCACAGACACTGATACTGCAGGAAATATGTGGCAAAGAAGCCACACAACAGACATACAGCTCAGCCTGCTGACTGAACTAGCAAATGTAAAATGATGCTTGCGCGCCGATGGGCGTCACCCAGGCTCCCTTATAGCCTAAGCCCTGCCCCTAGCCAGACACCAGATGGCAATAGTGTACCACCCCGCACTCGGCTGCAGCCGAGCCACTTGGATCCGGGCTCGTCGGTGGGTGGCTCGAGCGCCTCCGGACCCGGGGTCACTTCGCTTTGAAAGGGGTGCTGGCGCTTTGGAGGGGGGTAGGTAGGTGCACGGCTGAAGCCATGTTTGAGTTCGTGATGCCACCTACGGGTTGTGGTGAAGTTAGACACCACCGCTGCGATTACTGGGCACCCAGGGGAGACGGTAAGATGTTAACCACTCCGTGGGTAGGGATGATGGCCCTGGGACCCGTTGGGGATAGCTGGCCGGTGCAGGGTGGTGCGCGGCCGGATGGCACTGTTGTACTCACAGTTATTGACACACACAAGTCTCTGATAAACCAAGTTGATGGTGGTCGGTGCCCACAGCCGGCTGCGTCTGGTCCTCCACCCGGTTCGGTGGTCTTGGCCTTTCTCCTGCACCGTGTTGTGTACTTGGGCTGCCTGCGCTTCAGCGTCAGGAGTCCGCTCCCTGGCTTGGTAGATGTCGGGAGAGCCCTTTTGCCCGCAGACGCTGGCCCGTGGGATCTCTCTGTCTGTGCGGTGGCTTTCTATCCCCCTCGTTGGGCTGTTGTCTTCAGTCGGGACTTGGGTGGGAAAGGACCTATAGTCCAGACAGCAATCAGTTAATTAACTCAGTCCAGTGGGTTCTGGACCTCGTTTAAGGGTCTGAGTACCCTTTGTGCTCCAGTTTCCGAGTCGGTACCAGCGGGCCACTACCCTGTCCCGGTCCACCACGGTTCCACCGAGCCGTCTTCCCGACTCCTGCAGGCTAAGGCCACCGTTCGCCTCCTAGCCAAGGTACCAAGGCTCCGACCCCAGCACCCGTCAGACTCTTTCACTCCACTCCTCTCTACTCAACTCCCCAACTACTGACTAACTCACGTTTTCCCGCCTCAGGCTTTCTGAACTCCTCAGTGGGAGTGGCCAACCGCATGGCTCTGCCCCCTGGTGTGTCTATCAAGTCCTGAGGGGGGTGACTACGTATTTCTATAGTCACTACTTCTCTGGTCATTTCCTTCTGAAAGGCACTTACCCGGATATGTGTGGTTATGAAGTGGGTTGTGACGTACTAGACACGTGGGTGCATAGTCACCGCCCCGGTCCCTCTCCTCTTGTCACTACGTTTACTCGGGCATAGGCGTCCATGTTGCGGGCTTTAAATTGACATCAGACGTGGGTTTTGAGTCACACCCTCACCGGTCACATGACGGATGCCTCTATGGTAACGATGCGACGCCTGCCAGACTACTACGCTGCATGTATGGAAATTACAGTTTGTATATTGGAAAATACACTATATTTAAGGCATGCCTGTGTAGTCTGTCAGTAGGCAAGTGTATTTAATGCACTTGATGCGTTTTATTGGACGGCGCTCTGTGTTATACGACCACTAAATTATCTCTGCATATGAAAATGCCGTGTTCCGCCCGCCATTCATTTTCCGGCGTACCAGCCAGGTATGGATGATTACAAACTTATATGCTAGGCCCGGTGACGGTGGGACTTCATATGATTCACGTTGTTGGTACACGCTGTTGGGAGACGCCCACTTTTTGATCACTTGACATAGTATGAGCCATTTCATTGTATTTTCGGTGCTGTGCCACTGCATGGGGTGTGGATGTCACCGGCACCACATGCTGTTCACCAATGGTAATCGATTTTAGATTTTACTATGGAGGGTAACCATGTGTTGATGGGTCTGATTAGCCCGGGCTGAAAGGAGTCTGATTGGAGACTCACCATTTATAAGGACGTACCTTTTAAACATGAGACCACCCCCGGAAGAAGGATTACAACACCGAAACCTATAGGTCAGGGTTTTGTGCTCTCACTCCACACATAGGTATGCAGGGCTTGTACTTTTTTCACCTTGATTCTGTGCTGCATTGTATGTTATTACATTTATAATTAACTTTATTGTGAACCTATACAGTTATTGCAGGACACTATCTGAACTGTCAGCTCCCCCCAGTATCTGGGCCATCTGTGTTTGCTCACAGGTGTAGCCCAGCTGGGCTCTTCGGCTGACATTTTTGTAGTGTGCTCCTATGTGCTTATGTGATGTGAGGACGCCACCTGTTGGCACTCACTTTCTAGCTTTGCGGTTTTAAACTATTTCTATTGTGATTATATCAATAAAATTTATACATCTTTTGCAACTAAGTCGTTGTACAGATTTTTCCTTTTTTCTCTTTTTTCCCTGTCCCGGTCCACCACGGTTCCACCGAGCCATCTTTTCGGCTCCTGCAGGCTAAGGCCACCATTTGCCTCCTAGCCAAGGTACCAGGGCTCCGACCCCGGCACCCGTCAGACTCCTTCACTCCACTCCTCTCTACTCAACTCCCCAACTACTGATTAACTTGCGTTTTCCCACCTCAGGTTTTCTGAACTCCTCGGTGGAAGTGGCCAACCGCCTGGCTCTGCCCCCTGGTGTGCCCATCAAGTCCTGAGGGGGGTGACTAGGGTTTAAAGTTTGGCTGATGACACCTTATTGGGGGACAGGTGTAATGCGTGAGTCTACCTGTGACTACCTGGCTAGTCCATGGCGTCACACCAGCACCAGCCACGGCCACACAACAGCCTCTATATCACCACTGACATCATTGACGGCCAATCAGCAGCCGCCACATCACCGCTGACGTCATTGACGGTTAATAAGCGGTCGCCGCGTTATCGGTGACGTCCGCAACGGCCAATGGTGACGTCACGTAGTGGGAATCCTGCACTTAGAGCCTGGAGAGGAAGTGGGAACTGGCGCATGCGCGGTAGGGCATGACTCAAGACCCTGGACACCTGACACCTATCAGCCAGGCGCCTAAAGCGACAGACAGGTGGCGCTGAGGAGTCAGCCGACCCTAATGCAGGGGATGAGGACGGGACAGGGGCAATTTGAGACTCGGGGGAACCCCGAACCGTAACATATACCTTTATAAAATCTCCCACTATGTTTGCTATTTCTTGGGTTTAGTCCGATGGATGTCCTATTTTGAGTCTCCAGTTCCTCCTTTCGTCGCTGACAAACATGTTGGGTTTCTTCCATTTTCTTATAATAGCGGCAACAGTTTTTGCCTTCTTGCCAGGCTGCTTGCAAATTGTCCTGTAACCCATCCTAGCCTTGTGCAGATCTACAATTTTGTCCCTGGTGTCCTTAGACAGCACTTTGGTCTTGGAGAGCTTGGACTGAGATTGATTGAGTGTGTAGACAGGTGTCTTTTATGCAGGTAACGGGTTCAAACAGGTGCAATTAATACAGTGCAAAGTAGGAGGGCTTCGTAAAGAAAAACAGGTTTATGAGAGCCAGTATTCTTGGTGGTTGGTAGGTGATCAAATAATTATTTCGTGCAATACAATGCAAATTAATTATTTAAAAATCATACAATGTGATGTTCTGGTTTTTTTTTATTTTGTCTGTCACAGCTGAAGTGTACCTATGTTAAAAATGACAGAACTCTCCATTCTCTGTAGGTTGGAAAACTTGCAAAATCGGCAGTGTATTAACTACTTATTTTCCCCACTGTATATGTGGACAAGTGGGAATAAGATTTACATCTTAGATCTGTGTTTTCAGTGGCTCCATCAGGGCTTTTGTTCTAACCCCCACAAAATGGGATTACCACATATGCACAGAGAGAACCACAGTATACTGTTTTGTACATCCTTTTTGACCCTTAACGCCTAGTTCAGGCTAGCAACAAAATGTAGTCTACCACTTTTTGCTGCCCACCTACAAAATGTGCATACGGACGAAAATTATATACTGACAGTACACTGTGGCTCCATCTGCATCATTATAGTTAATGGCCCAGTCAGTGCATATGTCCAAATTCCCATTTTATGGGGATTAGGACATAAGCCCTGATGAAGGGCTGTTGTGTGGTCAACATAGCCTTAGGGCGGCTTTGCACACTACGACATCGCAGGTGTGATGTCGGTGGGGTCAAATCGAAAGTGACGCACATCCGGCGTCACTTGCGATGTCGTAGTGTGTAAATTCTAGATGATACGATTAACGAGCGCAAAAGCGTCGTTATCGTATCATCGGTGTATTCTCCGACATTTCCATAATGCCAGTGCAGAGACAGGTACGATGTAGTTCCTCGTTCCTGCGGCAGCACAAATCGCTGTGTGTAAAGCCGCAGGAGCGAGGAACATCTCCTACATGCCTCCCGGCTGCAATGAGAAGGAAGGAGGTGGGCGGGATGTTTACATCCTGCTCATCTCCGCCCCTCCGCCGCTATTGGCCGCCTGCCGTGTGACGTCGCTATGAGGACGTCACACGGCGGGTCGCCGGCCAGAGCGACGGTCGCAGGGCAGGTGAGTGCATGTGAAGCTACCATAGCGATAATCCAGAAAAAGGGAGGAATTCCAGGGCACTACTCAGTATTCAACAAGCCTATTTGTCCATTACAAAGAAAGTCCTGTATTCAGAGGCTGGAAGCAAACACCGGGGTGCTTATATCAATAGATAACAAATCTTGCAATGCAAAGTAGAAAAAGTATAGCACTCACCGGTTAAATTGCTGTGCAGAAAAACTGTTTATTTAAACAGCGGAGGTTACATGTGCGGAGAGGGCTGGTGGGGGGGAGTGTGCGCTGTAGCAGACGACGGCCGTTTCGCACCTGTCCGGTGCTTCAGCTGGTCTACCGTTGCGATAATGTTCGCTACGCCTGCTATCACAAGATATCACTGCTGCGACGGGGGCGGGCACTATCGCACTCGACATCGCAGCATCGGCTTGTGATGTCATAATGTGCAAAGCCCGCCTTAGGGTAAAGTTTTCTTATGAGTAGAGATGAGCGAACCGGTCCCGGTTCGGCTCGAGGCCGGTTCGCCGAACGGGGGTCCCGTTCGAGTTCGGTTCGTCGAACGTTCGACGAACGGAACTCGAACGTATAGGCTATAATGGGAGGCAATCACAAACACATAAAAATGCATTATAAATGTACACAAACAGTTAATAAACATTGCCATAACACTTACCGGTCCTCGCGATCCCTTCTGCACTCTGTCTCCTGCCGCCATTCCATCCGATGATCGCTGAATCCTCCCGGTGACCTGCACTGCCAGCAGAGAAGCAGGACCTATCGTGACGTCAAAATAGCCATGTGACCAGTCACGTGGCTATTATCTCATTGGCTACAGACTGGTCACATGACTATGACACGTCATGTAGGACCTGCGAGTGCATCTCTCCGGTACACGGTGCACATATGTGTATCGCCGTGTACCGGCGACATGCTCTAGCACACGGTCGACTCCCCGTTCCGTTAGGGACCGGCTGACACAGCCGGTCATTAACGGAGATCACCGTTGCCATAGCAACGCAGTTAGCGGTGACGTCACCGCTAACCGCGGCTCCGGGAGCACCGTTGCTATGGTAACGCGTCTGTCAGCGTTACCGCTAGCAGCCAGCAGTGATCACTCACGGAGTGAAGGCTGCACGCTGCTTCCCGATTGTAGTGAGCATTGTAGTTAGGATGGAGGTTCCCCAGCCCCAAGTGATGCCCCTCACTACAATCGTCACTACTACTACACTAGAAAGAAAGAAGACAGAAGAGCAGGATCGTGGAGGGCTGACAGGGGTAATAAAGATGGAGTCTCTAATGTGTCTGTGTATTTATTTCTATTAAAGTATTTTTTCTCTGTGTGGTGTCTTTTTTTAACCCTTTATTGGAGATTCTTAATGGCCGGGTCAAACGTGCCTGACATTAAGAATCTCTGGCTTAATACTGGCTGGTAAAACAAAGCCAGTATTAACTCATGATTACCCAACAAGCCACCCGGCTCCAGGGCTGTTGGAAGAGTTGGATACAGCGCCAGATGATGGCGCTTCTATGAGAGCGCCATTTTCTGGGACGGCTGCGGACTGAAATCCGCAGCAGAGGCGCCCACAAACCTCGGGCTAACCTGTGCTGCGGATTCCAATCCCCAGCTGCCTAGTTGTACCCGGCTGGACACAAAAATAGGGCGAAGCCCACGTCATTTGTTTTTTAATTATTTCATGAAATAAGTGAAATAATTAAAAAAAACGGGCTTCCCTATATTTTTGGTTCCCAGCCGGGTACAAATAGGCAACTGGGGGTTGGAGGCAGCCCGTGGCTGCCAGCTGTACCTGGCTAGCATACAAAAATATGGCGAAGCCCACGTCATTTTTTTGGTGGGCAAAAAACTTCTGCATACAGTCCTGGATGGAGTATGCTGAGCCTTGTAGTTCTGCAGCTGCTGTCTGCTCTTCTCCATACAGACAGACAGCAGCTGCAGAACTACAAGGCTCAGCATACTCCATCCAGGACTGTATGCAGAAGTTTTTTGCCCCCTGAAAAAATTATGTGGCTTCGCCATATTTTTGTATGCTAGCCAGGTACAGCAGGCAGGTACGGCTGCCCCCAACCCCCAGTTGCCTATTTGTACCCGGCTGGGAACCAAAAATAAAGGGAAGCCCTTTTTTTATTATTTCATGAATTTCATGAAATAATTAGAAAATAAATGACGTAGGCTTTGCCCCATTTTTGTGTCCAGCCAGGTACAACTAGGCAGCTGGGATTGGAATCCGCACCACCGGTTGGCCTGAGCTTTCTGGGCCCCACTGCTGCGAATTGCAGTCTGCAGCCACCTCAGAAAATGGCATTTTCATAGAAGCGCCATCTTCTGGCGCTGTATCCAACTCTTCCAGCACCTGCCTGCTATACCTGGCTAGCATACAAAAATATGGCGAAGCTCACGTCCTTTTTTTGTAGCTTTTTGGCAAAAAAAAAAAAAATGCTTCCCTGGATTTTCCATTGCCAGTGAAGGTAACACCAAGCAGTGGGGGTTAGCAGCCAGTAGCTGCTTGGATTACCCTTAGCTAGCAATACAAAAAATGCAGTGGGAGCTAACATATATTTTTTTTAATTATTTATTTAAATAACTAAAAATAAAATGGGCTTCCCTGTATTTTGATTGCTGGACATCACAGTGCTGTAAAAATAAATCTTTAAAAAAATGACGTAGCGCTCCGCGGTATTTTTGATTCTCAGCGCAGATAAAGCAGACAGCTATGGGTTGCCACCCCCATCTGCCTGCCGTTACCTTGGTTGGCAATCAAAATACAGGGAAGCCCATTAATTTTTTCTATTTAAAAAATAGTTAAAAAAAAAAAATTACGTTGGGTCCCCCCATTTTTGATAGCCAGCTAGGGTAAAGCAGACGGCTGTAGCCTGAAAACCACAGCTGGCAGCTTTACCGTGGTTGGGGATCCAATGTGGAGGTCCCCTCAGGCTCTTTTTTATAATTCTTTTATAAATATTAATAATTACACAATAAAAGTAGGGGACCCCCCAAATTGGATCACCAGCCAAGGTAAAGCGGACAGCTGTGGTCTGGTATTCTCAGGGTGGGAAGGTCCATAGTTATTGGGCCTTCACAGCCTAAAAATAGCAGGCCGCAGGCACCCCAGACGTGGCGCATCCACTAGATGCGCCAATCCTGGCGCTTCACCCCAGCTCATCCCGTGCCCTGGTGCAGTGGCAAACGGGGTAATAAATCGGGTTGATACTAGCTGTAAAGTCACCTGAGATCAAGCCCAGCAGTTTGTGATGTCATGGCGTCTATTAGATACCCAACATCATAAACTGTCAGTACTAACAAAAACAAAAAATCGACAAAAGAAATTTATTTGAAAAAACAGTCCCCAAAACATTTCCTCTTTCACCAATTTATTGTAAGAAAAAAAATAAAGGGGTCCCACGACGACTCTGGACCGTCTAGAATATGGGGGGGAGACACTCAGGGAACGTATCCCCCATTTTCTAGGAGTGCGGACCCTTCATGTGAGGAGTGTGGGTGCAATGAATCTGCACTCACTCTCCCCGGGTCCACAGCAGCAGAGTCCATGTCGTAATGGTTGCTACCAAAGCTGCAATGCCCTGCTCATGAGGTAAGGGCATGCCTAATCAGGAGAACTACTGTAGAGGAAGCTCTGCTCACTGGTATATAGGTGCTCAGAGGTAATAATAGATAAAATTAGTGAGTAACCTCGGCACTCTATATCTCCCAGACTAAGTCAGTAAGTCACAACGGATAGTAATGCAAAATCACTCTTTATTGGTCCGTATTAAGAAAATTTTTTTTTCATAAGCATATATGTTTTTGTCCAAAACAAGTTACAAATGACGTTTCGGCCTGAGCCTTCGTCAGATTGGACTTATCTGCATGTAATCATGAAAAATGACAATAATCAGTATCACATAAGAGTGAGAGAACAATAACATAAAGTCGAACAATGTAGAGGTACAATTGGGATGCAGCAAAAAAATTGCAACACAGCAAGAAATGAAACACATGATACAAATGTCATAATACAGTACAAGGACAATATAGTAATGACAAATATGGGGTCAGAGTAGGCTTAGACAGCTCTGGTACGAAAAAGATGTCAATCATGAAGTAACATGTGCAGTAGGTGTAGAGCTACACTATGCATGGCAGAGCTAATGGGTAGACCGACCATAGAAAAAGTAGAGAAAAAGTGGAGAAAAAGTGGAGAATAAGTGGAACATAAGAGGAGAAAAAGTGGAGAAAAAGTGGAGAAAAAAGTGGAGAAAAAGTGGAGAAAAAGTGGAGAAAACGTGGAGAAAAAGTGGAGAAAAAGTGGAGATTAAGAGGAGAAAAAGTGGAGAAAAAAGTGGAGAAAAAGTGGAGAAAAAGTGGAGCATAAGTGGAGAAAAAGTGGAGAAAAAGTGGAGAAAAAGTGGAGCATAAGAGGAGAAAAAGTGGAGAAAAAAGTGGAGAAAAAGTGGAGAAAAAGTGGAGCATAAGAGGAGAAAAAGTGGAGAAAAAGTGGAGAAAAAGTGGAGCATAAGAGGAGAAAAAGTGGAGATTAAGAGGAGAAAAAGTGGAGAAAAAGTGGAGCATAAGAGGAGAAAAAGTGGAGAAAAAGTGGAGAAAAAGTGGAGAAAAAGTGGAGAAAAAGTGGAGAAAAAGTGGAGCATAAGAGGAGAAAAAGTGGAGATTAAGAGGAGAAAAAGTGGAGAAAAAGTGGAGAAAAAGTGGAGCATAAGAGGAGAAAAAGTGGAGAAAAAAGTGGAGAAAAAGTGGAGAAAAAGTGGAGAAAAAGTGGAGATTAAGAGGAGAAAAAGTGGAGCATAAGAGGAGAAAAAGTGGAGAAAAAAGTGGAGAAAAAGTGGAGAAAGTGGAGAAAAAAATGGAGAAAAAGTGGAGAAAAAGTGGAGAAAAAGTGGAGAATAAGAGGAGAAAAAGTGGAGAAAAAGTGGAGAATAAGAGGAGAAAAAGTGGAGAATAAGTGGAGAAAAAAATGGAGAAAAAGTGGAGAAAAAGTGGAGAAAAAGTGGAGCATAAGAGGAGAAAAAGTGGAGAAAAAGTGGAGAAAAAGTGGAGAAAAAGTGGAGCATAAGAGGAGAAAAAGTGGAGAAAAAAGTGGAGAAAAAGTGGAGAAAAAGTGGAGCATAAGAGGAGAAAAAGTGGAGAAAAAGTGGAGAAAAAGTGGAGCATAAGAGGAGAAAAAGTGGAGAAAAAGTGGAGAAAAAGTGGAGCATAAGAGGAGAAAAAGTGGAGAAAAAGTGGAGAAAAAAGTGGAGAAAAAGTGGAGAAAAAGTGGAGAAAAAGTGGAGAAAAAGTGGAGATTAAGAGGAGAAAAATTGGAGAAAAAGTGGAGAAAAAGTGGAGCATAAGAGGAGAAAAAGTGGAGAAAAAAGTGGAGAAAACGTGGAGAAAACGTGGAGAAAAAGTGGAGAAAAAGTGGAGAAAAAGTGGAGCATAAGAGGAGAAAAAGTGGAGAAAAAGTGGAGAAAAAAGTGGAGAAAAAGTGGAGAAAAAGTGGAGAAAAAGTGGAGAAAAAGTGGAGAAAAAGTGGAGCATAAGAGGAGAAAAAGTGGAGAAAAAGTGGAGAAAAAGTGGAGAAAAAGTGGAGCATAAGAGGAGAAAAAGTGGAGAAAAAGTGGAGAAAAAAGTGGAGAAAAAGTGGAGAAAAAGTGGAGAAAAAGTGGAGAAAAAGTGGAGAAAAAGTGGAGATTAAGAGGAGAAAAAGTGGAGAAAAAGTGGAGCATAAGAGGAGAAAAAGTGGAGAAAAAAGTGGAGAAAACGTGGAGAAAACGTGGAGAAAAAGTGGAGAAAAAGTGGAGAAAAAGTGGAGCATAGGAGGAGAAAAAGTGGAGAAAAAAGTGGAGAAAACGTGGAGAAAAAGTGGAGAAAAAGTGGAGAAAAAGTGGAGCATAAGAGGAGAAAAAGTGGAGATTAAGAGGAGAAAAAGTGGAGAAAAAGTGGAGAAAAAGTGGAGAAAAAGTGGAGAAAAAGTGGAGAAAAAGTGGAGCATAAGAGGAGAAAAAGTGGAGAAAAAAGTGGAGAAAAAGTGGAGAAAAAGTGGAGAAAAAGTGGAGATTAAGAGGAGAAAAAGTGGAGCATAAGAGGAGAAAAAGTGGAGAAAAAAGTGGAGAAAAAGTGGAGAAAGTGGAGAAAAAAATGGAGAAAAAGTGGAGAAAAAGTGGAGAAAAAGTGGAGAATAAGAGGAGAAAAAGTGGAGAAAAAGTGGAGAAAAAGTGGAGAATAAGAGGAGAAAAAGTGGAGAATAAGTGGAGAAAAAAATGGAGAAAAAGTGGAGAAAAAGTGGAGAGAAAGTGGAGAAAAAAATGGAGAAAAAGTGGAACACCCTTTGGTACCTTTCATGTGGCACTAAGGGGTGCTTAGCTTTGTATTTAGCCAAAAAAATGAAAAAAAAAATGACATAGGGTTCCCCCTACTTTTGTAGCCAGCTAGGGTAAAGCAGACGGCTGCAGCCTGCAGACCACAGCTGGCAACCTCACCTTGGCTGGTAATCCAAAACTGAGGGCACCCCACGCTGTTATTTTAAATTAAATAAATAATTGAAAAAAAAAACACGTAGGGGTCCCCCAAAATTGGATCACCAGCCAAGGTAAAGCAGACAGCTGGGGCCTGATATTCTCAGACTAGGGAGGTCCATGGTTATTGGAATCTCCCCAGCCTAAAAATAGCAGGCCGCAGCCGCCCCAGAAGTGGCGCATCCATTAGATGCGCCAATCCTGGTGCTTCGCCCCAGCTCATCCCGCGCCCTGGTGCGGTGGCAAACGGGGTAATATTTGGGGTTAATACCAGATGTGTAATGTCACCTGGCATCAAGCCCTGGGGTTGGTGAGGTCAGGCGTCTATCAGATACCCGACATCACCAACCCAGTCAGTAATAAAAAAAAAATACACGACAAACACATTTTTATTTGAAAAAACACTCCCCAAAACATTCCCTCTTTAACCAATTTATTAGATTGAAAAACAAATCCAGGTCTGGTGTAATCCAAGGGGTTGCCATGACGATGCACACTGTCCCAGTCAATGAAGAGCAGGATGTTCCCCATTGGCTGGGAGAGCAGTGCAGTGACCTGAGCTAACATCAATGGGTCAGCCCAGGTCACTGCAGGGGGGTGACAAGTGCTGCTGTCAGTGAGGTACATTACCTGCGCTGATCTCCAGCACACTGACAGCCCCTGTCACTGAGCTCAATGACCGCCCGGCGCCTTCACACCAAGTATCGCGAGAGGTCCGTGACGTCACCGCTAGTCAGTCTCGGGTCGGAAGCGATAGGTGATGTGACAAGCGGCGGCCATGGAGGACAGTGACAGCGCTGAGGTCGGGATGGCGGGACTTCATCACCGCAGGTAAGCCGAGCGAGCGAGCGAGCGAGCGGGCGGGCGGGCGGGCGGGGGGGGGGGGGGGGGATGTGGATGTGTGTGTGTGTGTTTGTGTATGTGTATGTATGTGTACATGCCGCGGGCAGGAGGGGGTGGAGCGAGCTGAGCGGGAAAGTGTGGGCTTCCTGCACGTAACTAAGATAAACATCGGGTTACTAACCAAAGCGCTTTGCTTGGATACCCGATGTTTATCTTGGTTACCAGCTTGTGGCAGGCTGCCAGCGATGGCTCCTGCTCACTGTAGCTGTAAAAAACCCTGCTTTTTGCTGCTAGAACCGTTCTCGAACGTATCTAGAACTATCGAGCTTTTAGCAAAAAGCTCGAGTTCTAGTTCGATCTCGAACAGCCCAAAAATCACTCGAACCTAGAACTGGAGAACCACGAACCACGAACCGCGCTCAACTCTACTTATGAGCAAAATACATAGAAAGAGGATGAGTATTGTAGTAGTGATCCCTGTAAAAGGATTAGATATGCTATGGGGAAAATTATGATCATAAGTGTATTACAGATATTTACAAAATATATTCTTAGTCTATAAAGAGGGAAAGATAAGTTTTCTGTACCTCACAAATAAAGAGCAAAACAACTGCACATAAAGTATCATGATGAAACCGTTGTGCTATTTCTTCAAGAATATCAAGACACGACAAAATAAATACCTTGTGTTTGCTTCAGGGGCAGACAGAACGCTGGCTCTTTATTGATGGAATGCCGCAGAACAGATGCACTAAGTCGATGCATGGTCTGTTCTTGATCTGAAATATGTAAGAAAGAAAAGGATGGAATATTTTTTATACTTCAATGTCAAATTCAAGGAAATAAATTCACTGATGGCTGAAATGTGATCAAAGGCCTTTTCTAATGAAAGTACTTCACGGATGAATGTTCTTCAAAGTACACTCTCAAATAGGAGGTGACAGCATCTCCCTTCCCTTTCTTTTCTCTTTGCATTTTTAATCATGTTGCTTGTCATGCCTGTGATAATTTGAGGTTTTAACCTGGAAATCATACTAAACACCCATACTACAAATTACAAAAGTAATCACATGGCATGGAAAATATTAAACAACTAAAATGGCATAATTAAAAAGGAAGCAGAACTTTCACATTAGAAATCCATTCACGATAAATGCTGCATACAAATATTTTTTTTTTAACGTCTATTCAACTATTAACCTTTAATGTGCATTTTTTTAGCACAGGGGGCTAAGTAATTTTCTCAAGTAAATCCATTTTTAGGCAACTTTTGGCAGCTGGCAGATTTTCTGTGCCTTAGCTTTGGGTAACAGCTATTATATGAAATAGCACAGAATGATTTTGTGCAAAGTATGTACTAGGTCACTGAAATCAAAAGCAAGAGTATGCTATGCCTAAACCCAGTGAATACCGTATAATAATGCTCCACTCTCTGCTGCTTCATTACATCCATGGTTGCTGCATTATGCAGTGTCTGCTGTTATTCAAGAGAGTCGGAGGGTCAAGAAGGTCGGGAAAAAACTATCATCTGATTTCATCTCCCTAAATTATGATTGAAGGCTGCAGCATATTACAGGATATAGGAAAGTGGGAGGAATCCATGAAGTTAGGTTAGGGTTACGGTTTTTGCTATGCTGCATTCTTTCTAGGTTTTCACAATGCTGTATTCATTCTCAAACAGTATAATATTTTGTGTATAACTAGCTCAATAGACCTGAAGTCATGATTTTCTGCCAAGGGGTAGACACTTAGAGCAAAGAGCCTCCTTTACGAGAAGTGTATATGAACCACTTCCCTCTTAGAGAAAGCTGAGAACTCTTACCTCCATTGGTCCCACTGAGAATGTATGGATGGAAGGTGTGCATGCTGGACCACAGCTCTATTCTGATAAAGCTCTTTAGAGCCCTGTTGTCAGGATTATTAGGGGTCACAGTGGTTGGATTCCCAACCCACATGAATGGAGAATTACCTCATTTCTTGGCACAAATCATTTAACTTCTAAGCTCCAGAGGTTAGATTAGGGCTAGATACTGGTTAGGGCCAGATATTTTTAAAAATGCAGTTGTAAAGGGCCCCTACCTCTTGTGATCCCCTGTTCAACTGCACAGACTATATATCCGTCCTTGATGCTCTACTCAACTAGAAAAGCATATATTAAGCCTCTTTTACATCATGTATATGAAATCTTGTACATCAAATATCAGATCAAATCAAACAGGCAGAATTCAATGTCCCATTATATAGGGTTTTTCAGAGATAGATATACACTAAAATGTATTATCACATAATTACACTTAATAAAAAAGGAATAATTAGAGTAATAAGTACTATATAATGTACTTTACTCTGAACTGGAGGATATGTTACAGATGCACCGTATGTAACATGAGGCAGGCTCACACAGTGGAGGTGGATCCTCTAAGCCCGTTGGTCCAAGTGGAAATGCAAGCACTGGAAATGTTGGTTAAATAATATCCAGAAATCACATACAGAATAATGACAGGTAACAAAGACACTGAACAGAAACGGACTAATGGCCTGAAGAGCTAAATCAGATGGCAACGTTGCATAAGCTAGTGGGAGATAAGGCAGTAGCTCAGATTCAAAGCAGAAATATAGAAGACTGTAAACAGGATTGCCGGAGGCCACTGGCAGAAAGTTAGCATAAATAGCACAGTTAAAGATGACTGCAGACTAGTAACAGGATTCCTGGAAACTGTTAGCAAACAGGTAGCAGAGCTGCTGATGTGTGTGGACAGGTAACAGAATGACTGAAGATCACAGCAGAAAGGAAGCATAATTACTGACTGGATGCAGAAGGCAGATGCAGAAGTCAGGAGTAGCAAGAAAGTCTGACAACCTCAGAAGCCGCACAACACCGAAGTCAGACATGAGACAGAATGTCCAAGATCCAGGGCGGGTTGCAGACAGGACTACGGAGTTCACAGAAGCTAAGCTGTAGCACAACAAATTGACTCCAGCTCAGTCCCTCAGAACTCACTTAAACAAAGTCTGCTCCATCAATACCAGGAAACAGGTGTGAGTCTAAAAATCCCTTGGATAGGCCAAGGCAGTTCATCAAATAGAAACACGCCAAGCTACTTGGAAAACTTGACAAACAGTGTAGCCCAAAGCAGGGAAAGATGCGTTACACCTTAAAGGGGCTCTCTGAGAATGAGAAAAAATGGCATCCTTAGGATAATTGAAACTGTAGCCTATCTTGATCATGTGTCAGTGCGGGCTGTAGGCTGAAGATATTTAGATCCCTAGACTGCTGTGTCATACCTCAGTCAGGCTGTCGTAAGTTAAGAGATATATATTTTCCTCAGTTAGCACAATGGAGTAATCTCCAGGATCTCCAGGTTCATTCTCCTAAATGTTTATTTGTTTTCAGGTTGAGTGCAGTCAGCCTCCTGGCACTGTTATAAAGCTGTCAGACTGATGGAGGAGGGGGGATGGAGCTGCAGATTTCCTCTTTAGGCACAAAATGGGTTTAAATATTTCTTCGCACATCACATCCAGCAGCTGACTGAGGTATGTGATACAGTTCTTGAAAGTTGATCACAGGAGCTGTATATCTTCAATAAACAGCCCATACTGAAATGTATTTTATTTCATTTGCGGAGAACCAATTTAATGTAAAAATAGTATTCAAATATATTCCACACTTATTCTATTAATTTATTTAGCATTTGCATCATATTATTGTCATAGACCTACGCAGAACGTATAAATACCATTGTCTGCTCTGTCAAAAAAGTAGATGGCAGTGCAAGTATAAAAGATCCTAAGGCTGCGTTACATTTCAGTTTCAAAGATCACAGTAAAACCATGTGAAGGCAGCTTTTTAGTCTATTTTATTTTTTCTAACTACCTTTTTTTCTCTAGAAACATTACACTGTAGTGATATAGGCATGATTTTTATACGCTGCAAACTTTCTAAAACTGCATTTTCTTTTGTTGTTTTTGCTGTTATATCAAAGTAGTTTTAATAAAAAACAAGACTACAGGAATGACTCACTTGAATGAATTTCTACAGATTTTTTCATTTTTTACATAACAAGGGCACTAGTCAGGCAGAAGAACATGATCAATGTATTCTTTAATCAGTCTGGAATTGTAAGCACAAAACACAGAGTGTACCTTGTAGATAAATACAAGAGAAAAATAGACATTAAGTCGATTCTACATTCAAAATGTTCTAGAATGAACAATGTCTAATCCTTTCGCTGCCATTTACTCTTATTTAGCTCTCAAAAAGCTGACACAAAAATAACCAATGCAATTTTCTCAGCAAACTGAAATCAATGCATCCAGCTCTATTCTCAAGCATCTAACTCAATATTTGTTCGCATGGAGATCTCATTCATTTATTTATTTTACTTACTTATATAGCGCCATTAATTTCCAAAGTGTTTTATGGACATCATCATCATCATTAACAATGTCCCTATTGGGGCTAACAATTAAAGATGAGCGAACAATTGGAAGTTCAATTCGCTGGCAGCAAACAAACCGAACCTCCATGTGTCCGAACTTGGTCCGAGGAGGTTCGGAAACACTGATTGGCAGTTTGAGTCTCCGCCCACATACAGCCAGCCATAAGCAGATTACTTCCGGGGGAGAGTAGGTGACCATGCAGTTGTTACCCCCAGTATGCGCCATTCAAACACTGTAAGAGGCTCGCACATGGCTGAGCACTAAGCGTACCTGAGCACAGTGTTGCTCATGTGAGTTAAGTTCACATGTAAAGCATCCAAACTCCGAACCCGAACCCTGTTTTTTAAGGGCCTGTGCTCACTGGGAAATTTTCTTTTCTTAAGAAAAATCCGCACCCTATGGCAGAATTCCGCACCCGCGGCAAAAGCCGTAGTAAAAATGCACCTGCAATTTTACCACGGTTTGTGGTGGTTTTGCCTCGGGTTGGTCGCTGCGTTTTTTTTACCATGACAAAAACCACAGGTATCTGTGGAAAAGAAGTGACATGCTACTTCTTTTTTGCTGCAGAAAAGCTGAAGAAATTCTGCAACAAAACCTATAGAAAAAAAACGCAGTGTGTGCACAGCATTTTTGTTTTCCCATAGATTTTGCTGGGGAAGGACTGCAGAAAGGTTATGAACAAAAACCGCACCTTATCTGCAGCAAAAAACACGGCAAATCCACGGCAAAAAATGCAGTGTGCACACAAGACCTAAGTTGGTGTCCAGTTCGAAAATCAAACTTCAGGTTCGCTCATCTCTACTCACAATCTAAATTCCCTATCAGTTAGCCTTTGTTATAGCAAAACTAAGTTTTCCAAG
Organism: Anomaloglossus baeobatrachus; assembly: GCF_048569485.1. Classification (NCBI taxonomy): domain Eukaryota; kingdom Metazoa; phylum Chordata; class Amphibia; order Anura; family Aromobatidae; genus Anomaloglossus; species Anomaloglossus baeobatrachus. The sequence continues at coordinate 505,363,137 of NC_134354.1, forward strand.
TCGCACAACCAATTGTGATATCATTACATGTGGGTTTTTTTTTCTATAGGAATGTAGATTTATCTAGTTGGGAGCGTTTAAGAAAACTAGTGCAAATTAAAACTGGATGACGTGTAGCTGCCTGAGTATGTGTAAACTTCTCCATGTTTAGTTACAAGTGAAACGGTTTTGGTACCGTGTTAGCCAGTTGAAAAATTATTGAATGTTCTCAGTGAGAGGAACATACCATGCCTGATGAAGGGACCTGAGATGTCTCGAAAGCTTGCTTTGTAACATCACTTTATTTTATTTTAGTTAGCCATTAAAAGGTATCACAAGAATATAATTTTGTTCCTCTCACTGAGAACATTCAATAACTTCTCCACGTTAATGTTATACAGAGTCTTTACATTCAAAGGGTTATTCCCATCTGCAAGATCCTATCCAACCAGTAGTGGGTATAATTATAATAATATTAGCAAATACCTCCAGTTAGAAATGTAGCATAGTTCTCCGGATTCACTATGTATCAGACCTCATGTGCAGGGCATTATAGTGACAGTTATTTGCTAGTAATAATAATATTTATTCACTTATATAGCGCTATTAATTCCACAGCGCTTTACATACATTGGCAACACTGTCCCCATTGGGGCTCACAATCTAAATTCCCTATCAGTATGTTTTTGGAGTGCGGGAGGAAACTGGAGTACCCGGAGGAAACCCACGCAAACACGGGGAGAACATACAAACTCCTTGCAGATGTTGTCCTTAGTGGGACTAGAACCCAGGACCCCAGCACTGCAGGGCTGCAGTGCTAACCACTGGGCCATGGTTGTAACCATGGATAACTGAGGTCCTGCAATGCCCTGAACATGAGGTAAGCAACATAGTGAATAAGAAAAACTATACTACATTTCTAATTGGAGTAATTTGCAATTATTATTATTATTATTATTATTAATAATAATAAACCTACTGCATATTGGGATAGCATCTTGGAGATGGAAGTTACCCGTTAAAGTGTGCTTTTTAAGTAGTTTGATATATAAAAGTTCATGCTTTTAGGTTTTGCTTGATCCAGGGAAAACTTTAAAGTTGAGAGAAAAAAAGAAAAGAAAAAGTCTTTTAGTTGCTGCATACCGAAGCTTTCACAGTTATAGTCTAAAGTGCCCCATTCTCCGGCAGACAGACTGTACTTCACTAACTGATTTTTTTTATTATTAATTTCTAGTAATGAAAAATTCATAAAAAATGTTTTTACACTGATGTTCTTGAATATTTAAAACTTTTTATAAAAATATGACTGGACAGGATAACTAGACAGTCTGAATGAAATGCTGTATATGTTACTTCATAGCGTTCATATAGTGGCTACTGAGCTCCACATTCATCGACGGTAATATCTCAGGATAAAACTAAGTAATATGTTAATCTTAATCTCAATTTTCACGTAATAAAACACAAGATACTTAGCCTAATATGTAATATGGTCATTGTTTTTTTTACAATGACATTTTACTAAAAAATTACATTTTGGATGAATGATGGTGCAATATTGGAATTATACGCAAACACAAATTTTAGAGATTGAAGAAGATTGCATCAGTCACAGAAGACTGACATGCTCTCTGATGAGACTGCATGGGTTTCATCATAATGCCTTGAAGCTATTGCATCACATGGTACAGCACAGGCAACGACTATCATAGCTCGAATAGAAGCCTAAGCAGGAATCTGGAAAATCAGCTGACATTTTAAGGTGATTTTTGATTTTCGACAAGTAAGAGAACATCATAACTCAGCACTAGAGACAGGAATACATTCTCTAAAGCATTGGAAAAGTACTCCAGTCAATAATGGAATAAGTGCAAGAAGATGAGTAGTAGTGCGATTCAGAGTTGTAATAAAAGGGAGATAGCAAGGCTAAGGACACACGGCAAGTAAAATGGAGCGAGTGGAATGCAATAAGAAAAAACATTCCACTCAGACCAATGTTACTCTATGGGGCACCTCCAATGTGCGATTTTTTTCTCAGCCCTAATTGGACTGAGAAAACAATCACAGTATGCTCTGGGTGGAATCTGATTTGTTTTCACTCAAACCCATACAAGTCTATGAGTGCGAGAGAAACATCGCACTGCACTTGCATTACACCAAAGTGCAGTGCGATATACGCATCAGCTGACTATGGAGGATATGGGGGATTGGTCCCTCCCTCTCCTTCACAGCTGTGCTACGATCATAGGGTCACATCACAGTATAGTGACACTTGGCTCACACTCGCAGCAGAGAGGGAGATGGGGGTCATTAGCATAACGCATCTGATGCTCTCGCATTGGATGCTAAATGCCCGTGTGCCCTTAGCAAAATAGGGCAGTTGGCAGCAGCAGTGTCAGTGTAATTAATTACTGATATGATGTATCTGGCATCATATCTGCTGTATTTATATTGAAATTACACACATTTTCCATACTTGTTGCAGTAAAAGAGCAGTATAATATTAGGGGTGTCAAACTCATGGCCCGCAGACTAAAGGCCACTTTACACGCAGAGATAAATCTTTGGCAGATCTGTGGTTGCAGTGAAATCATGGACATATTGTTCCATTTGTACACAGCCACAAACCTGGCACTGATTGTCCACAATTTCACTGCAACCACAGATCTGCCGCAGATTTATCTCTGTGTGTAAAGTGGCCTTAAATCCAGTCTGCTGCATCATTTAATGTGTCCAATAAGCTTTCTTGCCAGTAAACCTTGGGTGCTTTTCTCTGCTGTCCATAGAATCTAGCAGAAAAAAACAGTATTCCTGTGGTTTTTGTTTTTTTAAATATTCTGCAAAACTGTAGTGTGCATGCGCTAAAGAGGCTGACATACGTAGCACGAATGGTATATGCTAGAAGGTGATGTCTCCTGGTAGATGTGACATAACTTCCGTCACCTGTTGTCAGCGTCACTTCCGGTCTGAAGCACAGGGCATTATTCAACACAGTGTCTGCAACTCAGAAAAGATGTGATGTGCATTCACTAATTTTAGCCCTTGTGTGATTTGGGAAGGGCAATACTGCTGTGGATGTGCCTGGGGTGGAGTTTAGGGGGGTCTTTAATGCCGGGGGGATACTTGTGATGGAATTTTGGGGGCTATAATACAGGGGAATGCCTTTCATGCGATTTGTGGGGTCTATAATGCGAGTCATTTGTGGGGTCTCTAATGTGATGGGACACCTGTGGTGGGTTATGGGTGGTGTAGAATGCTGGGGGGATGCCTTTGGTGGGCCTTTAAGGGTCTATAATGCTAGGGGGACACCTGTGTTGGGATTTGGAAAGGCTTGTGCAATGTTGTAGGGATGTCTGTTGTAGGTTTTTTTGGTCTAAAATGCTGTGGGTATGCCTGTGGTAACATTTTGAGGGTCTATGATGGCTGAGGTGGGATTTCGGGTGTGTGCGATGTGGGGGGAAGCTTTTGATGGTATTTTTGGGAGTGTGCCATTATGGAGGGATGCCTGTGGTGTGTTTTTAGGGTGCATATGATGCTGGAGAATGACTGATGGGAGTTTGGGGGGGTGAATAATGGGGTAGGTGGGTTTTGGCGGTGTGTACAACACTGGCAGATGCTGTGGTGGGAGTTTGCGGGTGTGTGATACTGGGGGCGGCCTGTGTGGGATTTGGGGGGTGTACAGTGCTGGGAAGATGCCCATGGTCGGATTTTGGGGTCTATTATGCTGTGAGGATGCCTGCGGTGGGATTTGGGACTATGAGGTGTGTGCAATGATGGGGGGAAGCTTGTGGTGCGATTTACACTCCAGGGACAGCAACTTTAGCACTACAACCCAGGGATAGTTCCCTTAGCTCTACAACTAAGGGACAGCGCTGTAGCCCTACAATCCAGGGACAGCGCCCTTAGCCCTACAAGCCAGGGACTGCGCACTTAGCCCTAAAACCCAGGGACAGCACTCTTAGCCCTACAACTCAGGGACAGCGCCATTAGCCCTGCAACACAGAAACAGCGCCATTAGCCCTACAATCCAAGGATAGCACCCTTCGCCCTACAAGCTAGGATCAGCTCTTGGATATTCCTACTACCTATGGACAGCTCTTGGACAGCCTTACTACCCTAGCTATAGTACCAAGGGACAGCTGTCATACAGTCCTGCTACCCAGGGGCAGCTGCCATATAGCCCTCCTACTCAGGGATAGATGTAGCATAGCCCTACTACCCAAGGACAACTGTCACATAGTCCTACTAC